>NW_008824930.1:2309412-2344498 GCF_000699105.1 Pygoscelis adeliae
CCCAACTTGGTGTCGTCTGCAAACTTACTGAGGGTGCACTCGATCCCCTCATCCAGATCATTGATAAAGATATTGAACAAGACCGGCACCAAAACTGAGCCCTGGGGAACACCGCTCGTGACCGGCTGCCAACTGGATTGACCTCCATTCACCACAACTCTCTGGGCCCGGCCGTCCAGCCAGTTTTTGACCCAGCGCAGAGTCCACCTGTCTAAGCCGTGAGCCGCCAGCTTCTCTAGGAGAATGCTGTGGGAGATGGTGTCAAAGGCCTTACTGAAGTCCAGGTAGACCACATCCACAGCCTTTCCCTTGTCCACTAGGCAGGTCACCTGGTCCTAGAAGGAGATGACGTGTATGACAATAGTGATCCAGTTGTGCATACCACTTTCTGACTGTTTCATGCTGTGCCACTCCTGTGGGGGGTGGGGTCCTAGCCAATACTGTTTTCAGGACCTTAAAGGGCCCTCTCAAAATAATTGATTGTTGCCTTATGATTTTTTCGGCTTCCTATAGGACTAGATTAACTATAAAATGGTCCTTTTCCCAAACTGAATCTCGTTTTTCTGCATTTGATATATCTTTGAAACTGAGTGAATAAAACTCGATGGGATGAGTCGGATCCTCAGGTCCACGTTGCCACGTGTACTGATAGCCCGTGAATGGCAAAACTCCATTCGATATGGAGGGGATCAGTCGGATGTATCGGCCCTAAGGCCTGATATACCCCAGCCTCAAAAATCAGTAGCTTTAAGGTTTCCTCATGTATGGGTATCCAATCCCAAGAGGCCCTTTTGCGTGTCAGATTGTATAGGGGTCAGGCTATGATGGAAAAACCTGGAATGTGTTTCCTCCAAAATACCAAGAGGCCTAAGGCATATTGGAGTTCCCTTTTGTTTTCGGGCATTCACACTTTTTCCAGGGTGGTCAAGGTCTTGGGGGGAACACACACTGTCCCACCCCTCCACCAGATACCCAGGAACTTTACTTCCGAGGATGGGAGCCGTACCTTCTCTGTTGGGATCTGGAGTTCTATACTCTCCAGGTGAGTGATTACTTTCGTCTGAGTCTGTCCCACTGCGTTGATAGCAGGGCTGCCAATCAATATATTGAGGAAAATATATATATGAGGAAACCTTAAAGCTACTGATTTTTGAGGCTGGGGTATATCAGGCCTTAGGGCCGATACATCCGACTGATCCCCTCCATATCGAATGGAGTTTTGCCATTCACGGGCTATCAGTACACGTGGCAACGTGGACCTGAGGATCCGACTCATCCCATCGAGTTTTATTCACTCAGTTTCAAAGATATATCAATATATATGATGATATTGGTATATCCTAACTCCATTCTCAGGGGTAACCTGGGCAAGCTCCTGGGCCAGTGTGTAGTGAGCGATGGTCGGTGAGTGGCGGTATCCTTGAGGAAGACACGTAAAGGTAAACTGCACCCCTTCCCAGGTAAAAGCAAAACAATCTCTATCTGCTTCCTGCAAGGGAACCATAAAAAACATCTTTCACATCAATAGTTGCCAAGATCTGGTGGGCTTGTTCCTGTATGATTGCAGTCAGCTCGGCCATGTTAGGCACCACAGCTGTTAAGGGACCTGTATTGGCATTCAGGCGCCGATAATCAATTGTTAATTGCCACTTTCCGTTTGGTTTACGGACTGGCCACACGGGAGTTATAAGGTGAGTGGGTTGGGATAATTCTCCCATGTTCCTGCAACTCAGTTATTACAGGGATAATTCCCTCCCTTGCCCCTAACAGCAAGGCATAGGGTTTCACATTGACTATCTTTGAAGGAGGAAGTGCAGGCACTGACTGTAACAGTCTCACTGAAGCCGCAGGGAGTCATAACTTCCATTCTCTTCCCTTTGAGTCTACCCATGCTCTCCCTTTTGATAAATCCAATCCTAGAATGTTTGTGGGCAATGAGCCTAATATCATTGTGACTTCAGCAGGGGATGTATCTCCTGGCAGCCAGCACCTGACTCGGGTGGTTGGCTGTGACTTAGAATTTCCAAAAACATCTGTGACCCAAATTTATTTTTTGTCAGCAGCTATTCCGTGGCAGTTAGCAACATCTGTCTGGAGAGCTGACATCTGGGCTCCTGTGTTACTAAAAAGGTGACTAGAGTCTTGAAGGGGCCTAGGGGAAAGGTAATCAACAAGTCCCCTTTGTCACTTTCTATGAACCTTCCTAAATAGATCCACCGGCCGCCCCCTGGCTCACTGATTGGGGATGGCAGAGGGGGTTTCCCAACTCAGGGATGCTCAAATCAATCAATTCAGTCTCCTGGGGGGCGGACGGGGTTATTATTCTGAGTTCCCGGGATAGGAGAGGAAGATCCTTGGGGCCAGAGGGAGATGGGGTTCCCTTTATTTTGTCCCAGCTTTTCCCCAAACTTTCCAAGTTGGGAGCGGGCAACCTGTTCATCACCTCTCTGGGAATCCCTTTTGAAATGCCCTCTGCCCATAGTATATATCTTCTATTATCAGGGGTTCACGTCGGCCTTGCCGGAGTGGGTCGAGGATTGTGCGAGGGTGTAGCTTTTATTCCTCCATTCCCTTCCACCCTTCTAAGGTCCGCCTTGGATTTTGTCTCTCCCAGACTGCTAAATCCCATTTGTCTCCTGTAATTAATCAATTCCTGTGCTACTTCTACCCATGTCATCTCCGGGGGACCTCCCCTTCTCTGGGGTCGGGGTGCCCTCAACCAATCTTGTAGTTGCACTGCGTATAATTTCAAGGTATCAGGTAGTGCCCTTATAAGAGGGTGCAACCTGTTGGGGTTTGCCACATATTGCATGGGAGAGGGCTGTTGCAGAACCAGTAATGGGTCATACATCAACTGGAGACATGCAGTTTTCTGTACGCTCTTTAAAATGTGAGCCACCGTAAGTGTTTTAATTGAGAAGGGGTCTCCCCTTTCAATAGGATCCAGTCCACCTGCCCAATATGCTACCCTTTGGGTCAGGGACCAAGGCTATCTATTGCCATTTGTGGTTATAAAAACCCTCGGTCCCCAATACCCTCTTGCCTCATCCTCACTCAGCAAGATACGGTCACCCCCAGTAAGAGATACTCTCCACACATATTCAGTTTCCATTTCTCAGCATCCCCGGGAATATTTTCCTGAATTTTAGCCAAATCAGTAGGGGAATAAGGAACAATGTGGGTAGTAACTTGTTGGGCTCCCCCTTGACCACCATCTACAGTCTTGGTCTTAATTAAAGGTAGCATTATAGCTTCCTCCCTTCCAAGGCAAAATACTTCTCTTACATGTTCTAGATCTTTACGAGGGTATAACAATTTTGATTCTTTTCCCTTGTCAGAATCTGCATCCATATTTCCTACACTGATTTGGGAGCAGGTTTCATCTAATTGCTCCCGTAATATTCTCTCCCACTCCAGAGCCTCCGTCAAAGCGGTATGTAGCCTTTGGTCGGTCACCTGCTCGGTGGCAAGCTGATCGGAGAGACTTTTTGTCTAGTTTTCTAGTTGTTTCTGCAGAGCCTTCAGTAGATCTTGAAGGGATTTTATTGACTCCTCTTCTGCTTGTTGGACCCATGTGTTTATCCCGTTGCGCTGCCACCAGGGCAGCTCCTAAAACCACACAGACCAATGCTTTCCCCTTTCCTTGCTTCAGCTTTCGCTCCTTAGCTAAAGTGGAGATTCTGTCCACTGCTGCTTGCGGATCATGCCAATTACTATGGGCCCAAGTCATACCAGGGGGAGAAGATTGGGCATGATAGCCCTCTAATTTCTCCAGGAGAGAGGTAAAATCTACAGTCGGACCTCCCAGGGAGGCCACAATGAGCCTACGATTACAGGGATCAGATCCCTCATTAGTCCTCTGAGGACTGTCTCCCCTGGTGTATGACTCCTCTCAGAGAAGGGCTGCGGTAAAGGCCTGGCCCCAACGATTGCTTTAGCACCAATGAGGGAATCCTTTCCGTGACGCCAATAAAATGTTACGACCCAGACTGGGTACCTCAGGGGGTTGTAGTGGTTTCGTGATTCCCTTGGGCTAAATTAAGGTGAAACGACACCGGACAATCAATCAAATATTTTATTTATGGTAGAAGCAACCTGAACTTGGAAAGTGTAATGGTAGGTGGCATGGGTTCTATTGAGATGTTTATAAGAAGAAAAGGAAAGAGAGGAAAAGGGGGGGAGTGGGGGGAGAGAGAGAGAGAGATCACCACCCTTGGATCCCGCGATGACGACTGCGGACGTGTCGCTCCTCCGGCGGTGGGTGCGCACGTGGCTCCTTGGAGTGGTGCCCTTTATAGCCCAGTCCCCACCTCTCGGCCGCACCGCTCATGCCCCTCGGGGAGTTACGTAACTCCTGATCTCCTGCGCCGGTGCCACCGTGGGGGTGGTCGCGAGAGGGTCTTTTGGGTGGTCGTGAGCCCCTTCCTCAAATGAACTCTGTAGGACCTCGGGCCATACGTGGTGTGGGCCCATTAGAACACGGAACTGCGCACCCTCCAGCACGCCCTCCGTGCTCCGTGCCTCTCACCTGTGGTCCACCGTTCCACCGCTGCCATGCAGACCACAACCTGGTTTGCCACAATGTTTGAGACATTAACTTATATTAACTCTTTCAGTCTCTCACACCCTGCTCCATACCTCCACTGTTCCCATAGCATATTCATCCCTTGCCCGGATGGAGTCACACCTACAGTCTTTGCCTTGGATGCTGCTGATTGCTTTCCGTGTGATGAACGAGAGCACGGCAACTGGAGGTGGCTGCGCTGGTTGCGGAGGTGAAACATCATCCAGTGCTGCATTCTTCTCCTCCCATCTCTTACTCCTGGCTCTCTTTCCATGCTTGAGGAGGACAACTTCTGCTGTGGCTTTCCTCTCAGCTTGACAAGCCATTCAGCACGTGGTGGCCTCATTGCAGCATAGGAGATACATATGTAGGTAAAAGGAATGTAAGGATCTGCTAATGGTATACTGGTTTGAGGGCTGTGGGGCAATCCAGGGGCACTGCATAGGGCATGGCCTTGTGATGCACAGCTTGATTTAATTCTATAAAGAAAGCATGTAGCCCAAGATTTTATGCTTTTTCTACTCTTCCTATAGGTCTCGAAAAATCTTATTTAAACTTCATCGTTTTAAGTTTCTTACAAGGTGTTGAAAAATTATGCTCAAATCTTGTCAATAGTTCTTGGTTTTAATTGAGCTGTCTCAGCTCTAGTGGGCTGCATGTAGATACTGTTTCTGTGATCAGTTTCCCTCGGCCTCTGGTCATCTACTCTTATCTTTTTTAGCACTATTTTTTTTTCATGCTTATGGGGGGCAGGGAAAGAATTTTTACAGTTTTTCTTTGCTACTTGAGGAATAAATGGTTTAATTACAATTTGTTAAGATTTCTAATGGCTAGTAATTATTGCATCTTCTATCGGTAATGTATAGTTACAAAAAATTAATCTATAAATATTGTAAGTTGAATACTTGCAGTCATTTGCAAGGGAGAGCTGCAAGTGAACTGTAAGCATTGTATTTGGGTTATTATTGAGTTAAGTATTTATCCTAGCTGAAGTCATCTGCAGGGAAAAGCATTCCAAAAGCCTCCTTTTGTGACACTGGTGGGAAAGCTGTTGGCAGGATTTGGTTAGCGTAGGAGACAAGAGTGGGGCCTCGACTAAACCAGCTCATAATTTAGGGTGGCAAGAAGTCTTAAAGCTGATTTGGCACTTACCAGAAAGAGCCTGCTGAGAAAGAGGATAAAAAGGATCTTCACCTTAGGCTATAATTCAGTTTGCAGTTCAGAAACAGTGCCAGACTGAGCTTCCTGGCCACTCACGTTGGTTCCTGTGCACACTGGATTTGAACAAAACTGAGTCAGTGTAAGACCTTCCTCCCCCTAGTCTTTTCAGCAGATTACTCTTTGGCTGGATCAGTTCCCTGCTGCTTTTCATCATGCAGCTGCACGAATACTTCTGTTGGCACAACAGTGGGAGCAGTGTAGGGGCAGGAATGAGCAGCTGGGGACACGGGCTCTTTAGATCAGCTTAGGGATCCACCAGCCACAGTCTGCATCTTTGCTCTATTTAAGGAGAAGAAAAGTCTCATGATGGGTCTTGTCTGAAAGCTTGTCTTCCAGCTCTAGGGGGCTGCATGAGTAGTCTAGGGTTTTAGCTTGCACAGGCTTCTAAAATACCAATATATTTCAGCTAAATCCCATTTTAGCTGGAGGAGGCTGGACATTTGAGAATGCCATACTGTGTCAGTGACTTTACTGTGCCTTGATAATAACAGGGGTTGAGATGCCCACTGTAAGCATCACTGCAGCCCTCAAATGAAACTATCTGTGGCATGCAGAGGGTATTTCTAATTCAGTCTTGATCATCTGCTGCAAAATGTCCACAAATGCTCTTAATTCCTCTGTAGAGAGAAGAGAACATTGGTTTCATTTGTGTGCTTTCTTTTTGCTTATCTAGTTGAAAGCTGAATTGTTTAATTGTGTGGACAGCTTAACTTGTCTGAGCATTGATGGGGAGTAGAGACTGTTCAGGATTGGAGCACCGCTGAGTGGAGGAGATATACCTAATTTCTTTTTGCTTTAAAAGTCTTTGTAAGCCATGCTTATGAGCGTGAGGTCCTTCTGGCTGAGTTCAGCTAAACAAGCTATCCATTACTTTATCAAATGATGCATTCAGTTAAGATTTCTTGATAATTGATGTCACCAATAACTTCAGCAGTGACAATGGGCATTAATTTGTTTCAGCACCATTGGTGTCCCAATGCTGTGTTGCCATTTTGTTTCTTTAACACTGGTAGGGCATTAGGGTTTTTGTGCTTTTTCTATTAGCATATTCTTGCTTTTTGCAGTAACTAATGAGTGGAGATGCATCAAGGGATGAAACTAGAGTCAGAACAGGTTGGTTTGTCAGTGGGCTGATTATGGAGAAATTGGCATGAGAGGACAATACTGAGATATGGAAAGTAACATTAGGGCAACTGACAGCTTAGTATCACCAGGTCGAGTGGAAGTAATATATAACGTGCACTTGGCAGGAATATGGTTAGTCAGGTACCCAGTGAAGAGGCATCTTGCAAAAAAAGAACTGTTTCCAAAAAAGTTGCTTGTGATCTTCAAAACATGAATGGCTTTTTTTAATTACCTGTTGATGGCTGAATTGTTGCATCACTTTAGCTGGTGCTTAGGAACTCCTTGAGAGCCAGTAGCTGAAATGCTTTTACTTGCTTTTCTCTCAAAGGGCATTAACTTTCTGGAAATAGGTTTTAGAAAGAACGTTCCATGTAAATTTTAAGTGGACTCTTGAACGGTATCCCTACAGTGACGCAATATGTATTTTAAGAGACTGACTCACTTTTGAAATACTGCCAACATTCTGCAAAAAGGAAGATCTGAGTAATATTTTCAGTTAGAAAATATGTCTACAGGGACAGTTAATAGCAGAGAAATTTTTTCCCTATAAGATGTATCTCCAATAAGTAGGGTGTTGTCTGAGGATGAAGCTCTATCTACCAATGTACTTAGCATTGTTAAAGAAGATGAGCAGATTTTTCTAGGTTGTGGTTTTTTTGTTTTTTTTTTTTTTAAAAAGAGATTACAGGGTTTTTTAAAACTGAATTTTGAAACTAAGTTGTTACTGAAAAAGTATGGAAAACATACTTGAGAAGTCCCATCTGTAAATACAGTCTAAGCAGACTGAAGAATTACAGATGAAAACTAATATGAAAGCTGTTCCAGCAGGAACAAAAAGCTGCCAGGGAAGGTAAGTGACAGGATCTAACTGCAACACAAAACACACACAAGAAGATTGGACTCCTCCATGGTGCTGGAAAGCTACTCGAGTCAGTACATGAAACAAAAAGAAAAGCTATGCCAGTTAAGCTAAATTCTGAAATTCAGCTCAAATTTTGTATTTCTGCCAGCCTGAAATGGAAATGGAGGACAGTTTTACTTTTTGTGTTCAGTGTTAAAGCAGGAAGCATAACTAATGCTGTTGCCCCTACATGTAGTTTTAGATGTGCATACTGAGTACTGGCCTTTTGCATTTACCTGAGCTCTGAGCTGAAGCAGTTTGTAGCTCCCACATCTCTTTATGTTCTTGAGTACTATGGGGAAAAAGTACACAGTTTCAGCTTCGTGTCCTATGCAGTGAATGGTTGATGGACAGTTCTTTTGACTGTGAAGTCTCATTTTCAGTTCAGGGTGGGAAAGGGAGAAGATGTTGGTGCTGTACTTAGTGACCCAGAACTGTACCCTAGTTGTTATTGTAAAAAGGAGAGCCATGACGGCCTTATTCCCTCTGATCAGATATTTTCATGTCTTTCTCATTTCATTTTGTGCTAAAATCAGCTTAAAAATCACTCTAAATGAGTAAGCTTTCTTAGGCTGTAGATCAAAGAAAATTAGATAATAGCTATTTATAATAACCAGACTGGTTAGACAGAAGATGATGCCTGCTGATGGTTAGATATGTATTGGTCAAGACAATGAGAATTAGGGAGTGGTGTGGAAGGCAAAGGGACGTTTCTTCTTATTTTCCCCTGCCTGTTTTTCATAGCTGCGGTTTATGGCCTCTCTAAGTTCCTTGAACTGAGAAAAGTCTTCATGGAATTTTTGACATTTTGGCATTGAACTTTTTGAACTCTTACACAGTGGTATGGAAAACTGAAAAGGTAGGGGTCCGTGTGTCAAGATTTCCTCCTTGTACACAGACGTGTAGGTAGGGAGGTGTTGAAAAGCTGAACTAACATGTGGACTGTGGTGTTAAGCTTCTACACCAAGATGCTGGTTTGGCAATTTTGCCTGTTCTTTATCAGTTTGCATCTGTGTATGAGCCTCCTAAATAAAATACTCCAGAATTTTTTGTCGTATTTGGAAGCTTATGTCAACATTAGGTTTGAGCCTGTTACTGTGAAGGGAGCTCTGATTCTTTTACGAGAGTGACTCAACTTTCTTCAACAGGTTAAATGATCCAGGAGTGCTGTGCGAACTTGACAGAAGCCACAGGAACAAATGTTGTGAATGCTTTAAATTATCTGGTAATAGTGGAAATTTGTCTCTTCAGATGGGCAGGCTGACAATAATAAGGAAGGCTTCCAAGGAAAACCAGATCCCAACTTAATTGCTTGGGTGCTTCTTTGGTCGCTTAAGTGCCAATATATAGTTTGGTAGGCCAAGCCTTGTTTTACTTGCAGCATTTCAGCCTAGCTTGAGTAGATTAAAGCTGAATCTATCTAGATAGCTTAACTGTGCAAGCCCTTGATTGGGTGTATCATGAGAGGAGCAATAAAAACAGTTCTTAAGATCTTTTAACTAAAAAGAAATCTTTTAAAGTTGAAATAGGATGAACTAAACAACAGTGGCTACTGCTATCTGGAGAACTTGTACGCTTGAGGCATAATGTTAAGGTGTAAGCTAAAGCCATAGAAGATGCTAACAGTTCAGAACATATTACAGTGTGAAAGACACTTAAAGCTATAGTAGGAGGCAAGGACTCAAGTCTCTCGTTGGGCTTCACTGTGCACCTGGTGGATTTCCATTGTTAAATTTAAGCTTGCTGCTACTCCTGCTGTATAATAGGCATGTGTGTGACAAAGCTGGTGTTGAGTCAAGCTGAAGGTGACTTGAGGTGCTAGAAGTCTCTGGAGCAGTCAGTATTAACACTGTCAAATAAATAAGTGGCCCGTTCTGGAAAAAAAAGAAAGGGTCAGGGTCCCTTCCGTACAGTTTGTGGCCTGTCTTATAGACAGTCTTTTGAACAAAGAAGTGTGTGCAAAAGCCAACTTTTGCCCCTGGCAGAAATCTAAGTAAATAAATATTTTTTAATTTTATTTTTATACTGGTATTCTCTGGATTAACTTGCTGCTGTGCCTATGGACTGTAAGGTCTCTGCTTAATGGCAAATGGAGAAAGTGTGAACCCTCTTCCTCTGTACACCACATATATGTATATATGTGTACAGAGACACACACATATACATATATGCTGTTACAAATCATCAGAGTTACTATGGGAATTAAATAGTATAGTTTAGAATGCAATTTATAAATTAATAGTGTTTATCAATTGAGTGTAAGAATGTGTAAGAAGGAAGAGTTTTGTAAGTTTGTAAATGTGCTTTCTACCTGTTCATAACCAGTAAATTCAGTCTTAATGAGTTTTAACTTACAACTAGGCTTTAATGTGTCTTATCTGTAGTTTGTAACCAGGAGCTTTTTCATCTTTGCATATGTCAGAGAATTTTACATGAGATTCATTGGCTTAAGAGGAATTGCTGGCTATTTAGTTCAACTGGGAGTTTATATAGATTGTCTAATGATTGTTGTGGTGAAGTATAGCAATGCCTAGAAAGGTGCACATAGGTGGATGAAATGCAGGTTAACTATTGTACCTGTTTTACAAGCTTTCACCAATCTTTATAAATGAAAATTCTTGAAGTTCTAGTATTGTATGATTTCCCCCCCCGCCCCCCCTCAGTGAAATTTCAGAATTTTTTCATCTACCACACAATGGTAAGCCAGGGAAAAAACTTGCTAATAATTCAGATGGAAACTGTTGGGGGGGGAATATATTTGGTTGAAGCTCAAAGGTAGGTGTTTGATTTTTCTTTGCGTCATTTTTCTCACATGAACTCTTTGAAATGGAGTTTGTTTTAACTCAGATATATGTTTGTATGAGAATTTGCCATGTTTAAACACATTTGTGGATTGCTCTTGATCAGGTCTGATCCTCTCAGTTGGCTGGTGAAAGCTGGGATGTGGAGTTAATCTCTGTGTTCAGAGATGCTGCTAGAACATTTTTTTTTTCCAAACTCAATTTGCCTTAAGCAGTCATGGATTCCTCAGAGTCTGGGTATGGGCTAATCTTTAGCCAATTTATTAATTGGTAAGTGGGTATTAAGAAAAAAATCAATCAGTCCAACTATTGACAATTATTTTGGAGAAATGTGAAATGTTTTTTAACTAGGTAATCTTTTCCATCGATGCAGGGACATGAGCGAGATGCTCTAAAGTGTCAGAAAGAAACGAAAGCATCTTTCAGCTCATGTCAGCATGATTGCGTGGCTGTTAGTCTGTCTAAAAAGATTTGCTCTCTGTAAACTGGCACAACTACCTAAGGCATAAAGTAGGCCAGTAGCTGAGCTGGACATACAGGGTAAACTAACCTCTTGGCTCTTGATGTACTTGATACCTCCAGAATTGTATTTAAGTTATGTTACAGGTTGTACTGTGTGCTTAATTTGTGAGTGTGGAATGAATTTGTATAATTGTCAAGTCCACCCCTTTCTAGATGACTTTCAAAGTCCTTTAAGTTGATAGTTCAGAGAAGAGTCTGTACTTCTAAAAACAGAGAACCTTTGTAAAGATTAGGAAATAACTACTAGAGTACATAACAGTTCAGTATTTGACTGCCATAAAGATACAGGAAAATATTGTAGATTCTAGCTGAATTCCCCTGTTTAAAAAAAAAATAAATAAACAAACAAACCCAACAAAACCCAGAACAAAAGCAGCAGATCTTTACACTGTGAACATGGCATCTTCTTGAACATGGGTGAGTATTTGATAAGGTAGAGGATATCAAAGGCATTTTAGCTTAGAAGTTTTTTAATTTAACTAAAGATTTGGTTAAATGCAGTTGAAAATTTGCAGGTATGTTTGCAGAGAATTTTTGCATGCTTGAGAAGTTTTCCTTGAAAAACTGGAAAAGAATTATGTAGTGCTTTCTAAGTGTATACAGAATTGTTAAGCATTAGTAATACATGCTGATCTGACATGAATGTTAGATAGCATGTATGTTGTGGTTCGCATTTCACACTTCAAAATTAGTCTCTCAATATTCATTTTAAGTGTTCTGCATGCTGTGTGTTTCAAGACGTTAAAGAACTCCCTTATTGTAATTTTTACCTCTAGACCTAAATTGATTTTTTTCTGAGTAGCAGTTTGACACAAAAATTTATGTTCAACTTCATCTCTGTTACAAAGTATAAATTTTGCCAAGAGGGTTTTTTTGGGAGTGGGTGGGGGAGCAGGGGGTAAGAGGGCAACTTGTTAATTGTTTTTGGACTACATCTTATGCCCTTGCCACAAGCTAGATGCTTTTAAGACGTTCCTGTTAGCTAATTATCTCTTTATCCGTTTCAAACAAACGAACCTTGCTGATTTTTCTGATGCACCTCCAGAAACAATCTGTTATTGCAATTTGATCTGAAATTTCCAATAAAAGTAGTCAAAACATTAAACAGCAGAAGCTTTTAAGGCAGGGAGAACATTGACAAATTCAACTGCAGTGTTAGAAAAAGCACTGCCATTCTGGCTTTGCTTTTCTTGATTCTGCAGCATGTAAGGCATGGTCTGGTGGCTGATGTTAATTTCCAAAGTTAAATATATTTCATCTTAGGCATTTCATTTCTGTCCCACTATCTCAGCCCCATTATATACATTTAATGTACATATACAGCCCCATACCATAGATATACAGGTATTATTTAACCTTCACAAAGATTTTTAATAATCTTTGTATGTATGGAATCATATCATATATATATGTAATTAACTGAAGCTTAAGCTTCAGGATGCTAGAAACACTAAATGCAAGAAACAAGGTCAGCATTTATAGCATTCTTACAGTTAACAAACAATTATTAGAAAATGAGTTATCAACACATTTTTAAATCAGGCCTGATATTGAAGTTTGGAAATGTTTTAGCTGGACAGGATTCATATTTCCAGTTATATAACTTCTGCAGAAGAGAGATGCATTTCAGTGGCAAGTGAAATAGATTTTTTTAAAATTTTTTTTTAATAAATTGAATAAATGTTTGTGATTGACTTGGTGGGGTGAACTCCTTAATGTAGATCATTGTGGTTTTAATGGAAAGGAAATGAAATGAGGTTGATGTTCAAGTGGATGAGAAGGAAAGCTAGGGTGGAGAAATTTCTGCTAAAACAGAAGGTTCCGAGTATCCAGAAGATGGAGGTGCCAAACCTGAAAAGACATTTGAGGAGTTCTTCATTTTAAAAAAATACTATATATTGCAGGCAGGATTGTTGTGCAGGGCTGACCTGGTAGCTTGCTGTCAATTCTCAAGGAATGCAACTGAACTAGGTGTTTAGTCCCCCATCAGATGAGCATTATAGATGGAGGTCTGGCGATTTGTTGGTTTGTCATGTTTACGCTTCTGTGGACTTGAAATGGATCAGTTCGTCTAATCATATAACTAGAATGCAGATACCAGCAGTTTGACATGGCTGTCCCTGTTGAACTGGCAGTTTACAGTGTAAAAGCCCCTGCAACAGAGCCATTGGAGTAAGCGAGGTGAGCTCCCTTCCCTTGCTTTGGGCCAGAGTCTACAGTTGCTGCATTGTAGGGGTTGCCACATGATGGAAAAGTCTTCCTTTAAAAAACTAAACTGAGAAATTTTACAGTAAGGTGATCTCTTGAGAAAGTGGAAAAAGTTGAGTAATGAAAGGAAAGGTGTATATGTTCAGAGCTGTAATATTATCGCTTCACCGACTTCCAAAAATTCTGATAAAATAAGTCATTTTTCATGGGTGATTTGTTGGAGGGGTTTCCAACCTGAAGCCTGTTACCATGTGTTCTCTGTGATAATCAAACTTGCCAGATACAAATTAGTTCAGGTATTTGCTCACCTACAATGAGGAAGGATTTTCCTGGTACTGAGTTGCAGTATTCGGAAGACTGAAGTCTTTCCCCTGTGCAACTTGGCAAGAGGAATATGAAGCTACTGGAATGAAGTGCAACTAAACCTATCATAATCACGTTAGCTTAAAGTGCTGTGTTAAGCAGAAGCATCAATGGAATTATGCTTTCTGTGATACTTGTGCTGATTAGTGGCAATGTAATTAGGAATGGCAGTGTCAGAGTTGATCCAGCTTGGGCTACTGCTGCTCTTTTACTTATAGGAGTAGTAGAAGTAACTATGGTCAAAACCAAAGCAAATGCTCAGTTTAGCACCTGACTTCAGTTGTCTTTATTTAAAGAAGAAAGTAGTTTGTCAAAATCCCTCTTAGAAGCTGTTTAACTTTTCTTTCAGTCAGGGAAGATAGATGTGTTCCTTGAAAGATGATTTCTTGTGGGCTGTAGTTTGCAAGCATAGCATTTTTGATCTAACCATCCATTACGTTTATTGTATTTCTCAGCCTCCCAAGTAGAACGCCTTATTTGTCTAAAAATTCACTACAATTCCCCAAACAGGCTATGACTGTATCTGCTGGATTTTGGGCTTGTTAAACTTAAATATGCAAAAAGGACACAAACAACATTTCACACACACACACACACAGGATTTGCAGGTTTTCTTGGTCAGAATGTTTGAAATTAGAGAGCTGCTGTTCTTTCTGTTAACCTTTGACAGAAGATTACTAAAGGGAGGGGGATGCAAATGGCTAAATTGTTGCATTTGCTTCGACAGGACTGAATAATCTTACGGTAATTTATGATGTTTTATTACAACCTTATATATGACAGGTCGACCACCCATGTTTTTGAACTCGATGACTCTGTGGTTAGCTCAAGATTTAGTTGTTAAAAATGTTGCTATGATTTAATGGTCAATAAAAAAACCTTTAGATCTTCTTTGTATATTTACAATACTAGTGCTTCCTCTGTCACCTTTTCTTCAGAGATCAAATTATAGGCCTATGATATTGTTGGCATCTTTTCCTATTTAACAACGTGCTTGCTGCAATCATCTGGATTTGTAACAGGAAGGTTAATAGTGTGATAAATATGTGGGGTTTTCTGAGATGGTTCATTTGAAGAGGAAAATAACTCAGAACTTTGGATGCTAATATGCAATCCTAACAGTGACTTTGTTAATAGGTTCATTTAATTTTGTTTACATAAAGAAGATCAAAGTTTGATTGCAGATAGTCCAGTCAGAGAGGTTACTGCAGCAGAATTAGGATTGAGTTATTCCAACATACTGAGTGGTATTACTTATCCCACCGTTTCCTGTAATTGTTCCCTGTTTTAAGGATAAGCTGCATCCTGGGTGTTTTTCAGTGAGCAAATAAGAATATAAGAATGAGAAATACATTTAGGAAATGTATTTCTAGGCACTCAGCGGTAACTGTACAAAGTTGATCTGTAAACTGGGATTTTTTGAACAGGTTGTGAAAACTAAACGATAACAAGGAATGTCTCGGTGCACAATGAGATGGTCATGTTGTACCTTCCTCGCCAGGTCCAATGATAAATTAGACTTTAGGAGCAGTCAGTTCAAGGGGAAAGCTCTTGAGACAGTGAATTAGGTGAAGTCCAAGAAAGCTCATGATACCATTTTATCTGCAGGAAAAATGCCAAGTAGTAACGCGAAGGAAAGCAAAAGTTCAGCCAGAGTTGAAATAAGAGATGGACATTGAGGGCAACAAGAAGAGCTGCTGCTGCCACATTAACAGCAGAAGAATAAAGAAGGAAAAAGTGTGCCTGCTGCTAAGTGGGGTGGGTGATTTAGCTTCATCTGCATCAATGGTAACTGAGGTACTCAATGCCTTCTTTTGCATCAAGAAGATCTACCGGGTCTTTGTACATACAGACAGGATTTGGAGAGGAGAGGAACAACCAGTGGAAGAGGCTCAAGTCAGGGAGCTCTTGAAGTCTTGACCTATGCAACGTTCATGGGACCAGGTGGGATGCATCTGAGGGTGCTGAGAGATCTGCTTGACATTAGAATAGCCACACTCTATCATCTTTGGAAGGTCATGGAGATTGGAGGAGTTTCTCAATGACTGGAGAAAGGCAAATGCTACACCCATCTTCAAGAAGGGCAAGAAGCATTATCCAGGGAACGACAAGCTAGTCAACTTCACTTTGGTCCATGGAAAAATCGTGAACCAAGTCCACTTGGAAGTCAGTTGTGGGCATGTGAAGGTGCTGTTGTTGATTGGAAATAGCCATCATGGGTTTACCAAAGGTAAATCATGTCTGACTGACTGCATCACCCCCCGTGATGAAATGAGTGGGTCTGTGTATAAGGCAGAGAGCAGTGGATATGATCTAGTTTGATTTCAGCAAGACTTTTGGCGTGGTCTCCCCACAGCAACAACCTTGTATTCAAGTTGGGACACTGTGATCTAGATAGGTGGACTGCTTGTTGAGTGAAAAACTGCCTGAATCTTCAAGCTCAGAGGGTTAATGATTCATTCTGTACCTGTTACAAGTGGAGTTCCTCTATTCTGAGCCCTGTGCAGTCTCACATCTGTGTCACCAGACTGGGGAGTGTAGTCCATATACTTGAGGGCAGGCTGCCATTCAGAGGGGCCTAGACAGGGTAGAGTTATGCGCTGATCTCATGAAATCCAACAAGGACAAACACGAAGTCCTGCACATAGAATGGATTAACTCTCTGCATTGATACAGTCTGGGGACTGGGTGGTTGATAGCAACTCTACGTAGAAGGCCGTGGCTGTCCTGGTGAACAGTAGGCTAAACATGAGCTAGCAGTGTGCTCTGGCAGTGAGGAAGAGTAACAGCATCCTGGGCTTTGTTAACAGGAACATAGCTAGTAGATTGAGATGATGAATTTTCACCCTGTACACAGTACCTGGAATATTGTGTTGCGTTTTGGGCCAGTTCAAGATAAATGTTGGTAAACTTGATCAGGTCCAGCTGGTGAGCCACCAACATTGTTGGGTTGGAGCCATTACCATCTGAGGAGGGGTTGAGGTAACTGGGCTTGTTCAACCTGGAGACAAGAAGGCTTCAGGTGACCTAATAGTAACTTTCTGATACCTAGAAGGAGGGAACTGAGAAGAAGTCAGGCTCTTTATGCACATGGTGTGAGGAACAAGAGACAACAGTCATGAACTGAAACATGGCAGGTTTTCACTGTAAGGGTAATTGAGCACTGGAAAGGGTTGCCCAGAGAGGCTGTGGAATATGGCACAGACCCAACTGGATTAGACCCTGAGCAACCTGGTCTGACCTCAGAGCTGATCCTGCTTTGAGCAGGAGATTGTACGCTGGGCCTTCCCGAGGTTCCTTCCAATCTAAGCCATTCTGTATTTGGAGCCAGCATCCAAGTTACACAGAGACAACAGGAGCTACTTGGTGTTTCAGGGTCCTAAAATGTTTCAGGTGCCTTTGTAGTATTTACCTGAGAATTTTTGGATTACTTGTTTCAAGTTAGAGGCTTCTGTTCACTTAAAGGGTGTAGAGAGGATCTGAATATCCACTAGCATCTTAAGACCTTCAAGTATAGTTCGTTAAATATAGATCTAAAGATAGCAGTAAGGACAGCATAAAGTAATGGCTGGTGTTGAAATTTTGTTTCTGCAATTGGGTGAGTGAAGAAAATTTATCACTCAGAAAACTGAGGCAGATTAGAGAACTTGCTTCTACGTATCATAGACGTAGAAGCAGGACCGCTCCTGGTGAAAGGAAGCAATCTAAAGAAAGAAATGCAGCATAATTTCTGCTGCGGGTGGAGAGGAAATCATGGACTGTCTATTATGTCAGAGAATTCCTGTATAGCAGTGAAGAACAGTAGGTGAAGACATAAATCTAAGTATCTTTTTACGTTAAAAGCAAATGTCTTAAGACTACCCAGTTTAACTGCTTACAGGTCCTTTCCTGTGCAAGTTTAAGCTACAAAAGTCTGACATGTAAACATTAGTTCTAAGGGTAGAATGCTAAAGCTGCAGTTAACGGTTGTGACAAAGGGGTACTAAAAATCCCAAACTTGGGCAGCATCACAATGCTGCTCAAATTCAGGTGGCTATGCATGTAGGCCTCTGTAAAGTTAATTCTGCGAACTGTCTGGATGTTAAGTGTGAGGAATTTTCCTAAGGTGAAGCTTGAGATGTGTAGTACTATGAGTTAAATTGATTTTCAGATATGAGAGCACTGAACTAATATATTGTTTTTGAGCAAGAATATGCTGAGAATTAAATTTAGATAAGATTTAATATTAAAAAAGACTTGGAGAATGAGAATGGCTTCTATGACTAGTGAAAAGTTTACCACTTACCCCCAAATCCAAATCTCTCTCAAGTACTCATGTAAACTAAAAAGAGTGATTTGGAAATTTAATTAGGAAAAACAGAGATGTAACTTCTAACTCCGTGAATTAATCCTGCAATGATACTTCAAGAAAAAAATAGAAAATGAGCATGGGGATGAGATTGTATGAAGGGATACAGAAAATAAGGACAGTGGTCAGTTTATAACTTTTTTTACTCTACCCACGTGTGCTTTTGCTTTCTGTAGGTATGCAAGCTGTTAAAACACCGTGTGGTTTTGTGCCTTTGCGGGGTGCCTGGGTGTGCTGAGGAGCGGAGTGCCCTGCTGGTTGGTGGTGGTCTGTCAGGGTTACAGGCAGGCGCAGCTGGACTCCTTCCTCCCAGTCCCCATGGTGGGAGCAGTGGGGCTGTGCCAGGCAGTTGCTGGGGAGAAGTCAACAGTTGCAAGCCTGGCCCAAATGTGCCTGCAGTTGCGAATGAAAGAGTTCCCTATGTAGCCCATGTTTAGCTTGGAGTTAGGTAGTGTGTTTAGACTGCCTTCCCCACACAATGTTGGCGAGGCCAGCATGTAGTACTGCATAGATACTTACTGGCCTGTCACAGTGAGCTGCATTCATATTCAGCAGTAAACCCTGGCATCCTGTTATAAGTTGAATTGCTTACATAGTTGGCATAGTCTTACTGAAGTAATTGCTGATGTATGGAGCAGTGTTTCATGGTAAAAACTTTCGAGTGCCTGAGTCATGTTAGAGGCATGTTGTCTGGAAATGGCTAAAAGAGATTCCTTGTTGGTTTCCTTTGTAGTCTCATTTCCTGAAGAAGAACAGGAGGGTTTAGTAATTTTCTTTGTGTGTAGCAGACTGACATGGAATTGCGGTGGCCCTCAACTAGGACAGCCTGTATCCTCGGTCTCTGGGGAAAGGTATCGGTGCTGCAGATTGATGCGCTTGCTGTGACAGAGATCAAATGTTTTCCCGTTCGTATAGCTAACTGTCAGCGACACGCTCTCTGATACACACATCAGGGTGTGTATCACACATTCTGTTACATGGTGAGCAGAGGCAAAATAGTAGAAGAGGATCCTGTCGTCTTTGATTTGCTTAAAAAAAGCTTTTCTTAATCATACCACTTTTTTATGAGCTAATCTGCTGTTAGCTGCTTTAACAAAATCATGCTGCTTTGTTTGGAAGTCCTGGAACAAAAGGCAACATTCATGAAGTATTGGCAAACGTATGCAGAAATCTGGAAATTATCTGTCTTGCTCCTAGTTTTGCTGTACAAGTCGTTAAACAAGTCTGAGGAAGACCAGTGCTGACAGGGAAGCTGGAATCTTTGTCTGCCCAAATGCTTCTGCCATACAGAGCAGCAGTGAGTAATATTCCGGATTACAAGGAGAGAGAAGGGTCTGTCTTTAGTTCGGGGTCATCATCTTAAATGTCTTTGAGTTCTTTAAGCACCAAAGTGGCAATGTGTGATTTAAAGCAAATAAGCATATTCCTTCTTCCTTGGTGTAAACTGGGTAACTTAGGTAATGCAGAGGCCAAATTTGAATTCAGCTTTTCCTGAAGCGTTAAGACAACAGCCTGTGAATAAGGCTTAAGCTGTGGTCTCATGAGATGTGGCACTTCACCAGAGCTGTCGTGGAGTGGAGACGTCTAGTCGGTTTGCTTAGAAGTGCTCCAGTTACGGCCTGGATTTCTTGTGCTAGCACGTGTGTGCCCTGTGTCACTGTGACACACTGTCAGTCAGTCTTGGAAAATGGCAATTAAACTGAAATTTTTACATAATTTTTAATATTTGTCTTTGTCAACCCAACCCAAATGAGCCAGTTTCTTTTAACTGAGTGTAGTAATCTCTCATATTCATAGCTGGCATTAAGAAGTTTAAATCCATAGGTCATATTATTATTCAGGTATGTTGGCTTTTTGATTAGAGATGATGAAATAATGGAGCATGAGATATCTTTAAGGTGAAATCAAGCAGAATATTTTGTTCTTCTCCACCGTAATTTATCTTAGGTTTTATCATCTGGTGCTGTAGGCAGGAGTTCTTATTCATCCTACTAATGCTTAGTTTGTTCTTAATTAAATTGTTGATGTAGAGTGTTATCTAAATCTTAGGTATGTGTTACGTTAAAATGATAGATTTATCAGACAGTTAATAATTGTTCAGGTTATTTGTTTGTAGAGTAGTAACTAGGCAGAATATTGGGGTGTTGATAGGGTTTTTTTAGGTTTGTTTTGGAAAGGATTTTCTAGTGTTTTAGAGATTGGGATAAACTAAATATATCACTAGTTTTTTAATTTTCTAAGGCAGTATGTATGTCAACTTTCATTCAGATCATGGCAAAAAAAAATTCAGAAACTGGGATGTGGATGTTCAGGGGTAATTGAAGGATTCTGTTTCATGTAAATACAAGCAGAGATGAAATGATTAAGGAAATAATTCTAGATTTTGTTATATACTTATGTGGGATCTCCTTGCTAGCAAATTCTCATGTACACTGAAGCTTTTTATGTAACAAATGTTTATTATTGTATCATTATAATAGAATTCATAAAAAAAGCATAGGATTAAGTTTATAGATGATCCAAATACAAAACAAAATTGCAGATCTTTGAAGTTGACAGCTCTAAAGGTGGCAGTAATAACTGAGAATTGCTAGTGAATGTCCACCTAGTATTCAACTTCTACAATTGAAACAGTAAGCTTGTGTAAGATGAGTGGGCAGAGAGAAAGTTGACTGTCGAGTTTAAATTACATTGCATTGCATTGCATATTTTGGGTTTTGCCGTTTGTAGCGTACTGTATGAAGGGTGGCTTAAGTCCAGACACTCAGGTGGTAAGCTCCATTACTCGGTTTTACTGCAAAACATTAGAAAGTTCAGATTATTAAACTGAAGTTTTAAATAAGGAATTAGAAGCCTTATTTATAATTATTTGCTTGGCATAAATAAATATATAAAAGATTAATAGCTTTTATGTGCAATGGTGGTCCTTCTGTTGTTGAGTTTTGCAGCTACAAGATTTCTAGTGCATGACTCCAGACTTATATGTAGCCGAGGAGGAGACTGTGTGTTCAAACTGTCCTCTGATCTGGCAACAGTTGCATCTGGGTATTACAAAGGATTAAATAGCAATCACTGTCAAAGCCTATTTGGTAGTAAATCCAGGCAGAGCAACTGTTAAGCAAACTGACAGTCAAGCAAACTGTACAGGCAGAAGATACGCATTGACAAAGATGACTTGGATTTTGAACATATATTGTACCTTTTTTCATCTGACTGCTCAAACAAGACTAGTTGAAAAATGTTTTGACTTGGAAATAGAGCGTCTTGGAGAAGATAGAAACCTAGCAGTTCTGGAAACTGTATCAAATTCACTGGGGTCCTGAACTCAAATCTGAGTTTTTGAAATCAGGATTCATTTTTCCTGATAAAGGGATAAGGATTTAATTTGGCTGTTGTTCCCAAGCATCGTTTAGTTTATCCATTTTGTTGGCCACAGACATATTGAGCCTCTGGGGTATGAACAATGTGTTCTTATAAATGGGATACAAAACAAAAAACTGGTGTACTGATACTTGTGAACGGTAAGTCACTTGAATATTTCTTGAACTTTGTCTTGTAATGGCATGTTACTGTATAATATTAAAAATTAAATTGAATGTGTAGCTATAATATGGTAGGATTCTCTCTACTTGTATGTTAGTTAATGACCTTGTAAGATGGAGAAACAGAAAACATAGCTATGGTGGGTGAAGCTTGACAGTGCTTCTTGACAATGTGTCAAAGCAATTCTGTATTCTTTTACTCTCCAAATAGATGTGGGTAACACTTCATGTTTCAGCATGATGTAAGTGATAATGGCAGCTATGGTATTAGGTGTCAATCAAAATAGTGTGCTTGTAATATTAGTCATCTGCTGAAGGGAACAGAAATGTAGATACTGAGCTCATTATGAAGAAGGAATGCCTGTGGTGTGTTCAGGGCGAATAGCACTTCCAAGTAAATGAAGATGATTCTGGAGATAAGGATGTACACAGATAAGCTAATGGCTGCCTGTGTCAAAATAGTATTGCTCACCTGACAACTATTCATTCACAGATGATCTTTCAGCCAGTAGCAACACAGTTGTTTTCTTGCTCTAAAGCTGCTATTCTGGAGAGTGAAAATTCAGAGGATGGCATTGTACCTGACTAGTGTAATGCAGTAATTCTGGCTTTTGTAATTTGATCCATAACCCGCAGTGGCTTTCTAACAAGTGCTCTTGTCTGCTTTGGGTTAATTTTATTGTAATGCAGGGTTTCCATGATACTTCTCTTAAATGTCTTTATCTCTTTTTGGGAACAAGAAGGACCACTGAAGATCTTTCCCAATTGAAGACTCTAGCTGGCATATGATGTGCAGTTAACTTTGCTTGGGCTTGCCACTGCACGTTAAAATTCAAACTCACAGCTGAGCTTCTAATGTGTGGTACCCCTGAATAGAAATATATGGGTGCAGTTGGTTTATCTTAACTTAGTTCATCTTCTGTTTGATGGGCTGGAATTTCAGAACTGGATCAGCTCCATGGTCTGATACTAGAGCCAGCTCTTAGTCTTCACTAATATGCTTCTGTTCTACTATACCTTATAAGTGTGCAGAGATACCAGGCATGTACTGAATGAGTAGATCGTATTTTCTCTTCTTTTTTGTTTCTAAGGTTAAGCATAAGGGACTCTTCTTTTTTTTCTTTTTCTTTTTTGACGTCCGCATTATGCATTTCCTTTACTGTGTGATATTGATTTCTCTTAATTATAGGCAGTCACTTTTCTTACAAAGTGACTTAAGTTCAGTAAGTTAGGTGCTTTTTTTGGACTAAATACAGGCTCTCCTTTCAAGACTATTCCACAACTGAAATCCTTGAACTGGTTTCTATGTACTTTACAAGTTGGTTAATTTAACTTGAGTTTTGGAAGAGAACTTACAGAGTTTCACTTGGAGGTAAAATACTGATGGCTCCTTAAACATTTTGTCTAGGTGCTTGTTTAAACACTAAATTGCATTTCTTTCATTTAAACATAGATTTGATTTAAGAAAACTTCTTCAATCGTGGATTACTTTCTAAGGCTGACAAAGTTGTTTTTTTCTGAATTCAGTTGTGTTTCTTACAAATTCATTGCATATCTGAGAGATTTTCATGGCTGTCACTATAAAAGTATTTTGTCTTGTTTTTGCAAAATCGCTCTCCAACTAGCTTATTCAATGTTTTAAAGTTCATATCCTTTTGTTCTTGATGGAGCAGTGTGTCAGTAAGAAGGATGCTTGTTGATGTCCCTGTGTCTTCATGCTGGAGATGCACATACCCATGTGGATGGAGTGCCTTGATGTTGACCAATAACTGTCAGTCAGCCTTCCCTTAAGGATGGCAAAGATGAGTATTTCAACTTATTTTTTTTTTAACGATAGCCAAAATCAGTTACAGATATTTGACTTACTCGTGTAAGTCTGTATGCACTTGGCTTGAACAAAGGGTTGTTTTCTTTCACCTTGTATTTAGCTCAACTGTCTGTCCTGCTTTAAATGGTATTTGGAAGTCTGCGTACTTGCCTGCCTTGTGTGTTGGGTTGTGTTTGTGAAGAGAGTCTCTTCCTGATAGACCATGGTAGAGGTTGTGGAGAATTCTATTTGTATTGCAATTTTCCTGTATATCATTCTCTCTCTTCCCTAAAAGTGAAACTTCCCTAAATTGGTTTTCTCCCAGATGACATGACCATTTCAGTGGGGAGTTCTCTGTTTGTTCAACTTCTTTATTTTTAACCAGTTTGTCAATGGACAGCTATACTTGATAAACAGGATTTAATGCACGGTAGCCTCTGTTCAGACTACTGACATGGTGGTGGTTAATCAAACTAAGAATCCCCAGCCTGCTTTTGGTAATTATCATAAAACTGGCTTAAGCTGGCACTGCCACCAAAAGGGAATATTCACTGAATTATGCCCTTGATAGTGTGGTTGCATGGAACTTGACAGAACCCATTCCTTGGCTTTTGCTGTGTGCCAGTGCATGTGTGCACACATGTATACCCCCCGCAATTATTTCATGAGCTATCAGTAACTGTTTGCACAGATGTCTGTACCAGAAAATGAAAATATCTTAGTTTCATAGTGGACGTAATCAAAGTTAGCACTTTAAGGCTTAATGCTTAATAGTAGAGTATCTCCTTTTTGGAAAACTATAAGTAACTACAAGTAACTTTCCTCTAGGTCTTTATGGTTAGTCCACTGGCTGCCACCTGCCTACCCTAACTGTATCGTAGTGCATTAATACGTTTGATAGAAGGAGTTACAGTGCCTGGTATAATTAAGCCTTTAATTCAATTGTAATCAGTTGGTAGGCGCTGATAGGCTAACAAGTAACAACACTGGGTTGAGCTGGTAAAATGGAAGCAGACTGGAAAGTTTTACTTCCGATCTAAAGGCTCTGTAGCAATTCTTTCTTGCTATAATTGTAATCTAAGAGTGATTCAGTTTTTTGGATATTGCAAAGCAAATATGCAGTGGAGGCAAAGGGCTATTGCTGGAAATCATCAGCTATTTAAAACCTTAGTTCAACAAAAAAAAAAAAGGAAATCGCAATGAACTTGACTGTCACATTTAATTGGAAGTCTTTGTGAGAAATCAAATTGTTAAATACTAATATCTTTAATATGGAATAGTATGCCCTCAATTGGAAAGATCAAAAAAAAATCTGATAAGGTGAGGGAGCTTATATCCACAGAAAGTCATTGAGCCAAGAACCTGAAGAGTGACAGTTCAAAAAATCTGGACATAAGAATAGCCATTTGAAAAGTGATGTTAATGGCAATCAATTATCCGAAGAGGTCAAGAGCAGGCCTTGTGAAAGGATGGGATTATCTCACATCTGCCAGCGACAGGCTGCTTTGGTAGGTGACGTAAGCTTCTGATACTGGCCCTGTCTGAGAAGCATTTTGGACTCATTCAAGGTATTTTCTCATACATCCAAATAAACTTAAGCTTTGTTGATTTTGATTCTTTAACTTTCTTTATAAAACGATTACTTAATAAGAAAGCTATTAAGAAGGCAAGTAGAGATGCTGTGTTATGGTGCCGTAACTTGGATCCTTAGCATCGTCATGCATATTGTTATTTCAAGCGTAAGTGACAGAGTAAGTCCTGTTAGTTCAAAATTTTACTTTTTATGAGTCTCAAGTACTTCACATTTGTTTTCCCCAGATGTTGAGATGGTAGTACAATTTTTAGTCTGCTTTGAAATCAGGGTAGTTTTGTTGCTGCTAACAGTATTAGCATTCTGACAGAAATATATCCTGCTAGCTTGCTTGCTTGCTTGCAGCTCCTTCTTTGAAGAGTTACAAGCCATGGAGTTTGTGTTTGGTGCTCAGTTACCAACTTGTCATTGGAAATGTACTGATTTGAGCTAACTGGGATAAATTCATATACAACTGAGTTGTATATGGTAATGGTCTAAGTCTTGCTTCTGATCCTCATGAGAACAGAAGTATACTGAGTCAAAGCATCTGCTGGAGGAAAGGGTCTCCAGACATCTCAAGCTGATGTACATATACTTCAAGTTCTGTTAAGTAACTTCTGAAGAGGACTAGTCCTCCTGGTACATGTTGTGAAGAGTAAATGGATAGTAGGTAAAATGCTCCGTCTACTTTTATTACTCTTGTAGTTCAAGTAGTGCCAGTGAACTGGCCTATCATTAGTACAAGCAAGGTTGATGCAGCGGTAGTGGGGATGAAGTGTAACAGGAGAACTGTGTGCCTAAAGGACTTAGTAAGAAGGTTCTTGTATGTCAAATGTACTATGGGATGCTGGTCATATGCATTTGTGCTTAGATAGGGAGGGATGAAGGGAGGCTGCTGTGATGTATCAGCTATTGAAACTTTTGGGGAAGTCTTATAAAGAAGTTGCAGTCCAGGTCTTGCAGTCTTCTAACTGGACGCTCAGTAACACAATGCTGGCTTCAACACTTTCCCCTGTGCTGAGTCCGAAATACACCCATTTTCTGTCTATACACTTTCAAATACCCAAATGAATTGTGCTGGAAAAGGATGTGATACTGCTTCATATTCAAGCTTTCAATAGCTGCCAGGCTAAAAAGACTCAGTAAACCTCTGACATGACTTAACTTCTCAGGGGTTTTTTGTTTGTTTTTTAAATAATAGTAGATATGAGAGTTTGGCAATTTGAATGGGATATCAGGGTATTGGAGCTCAAAAGCAAATAAGAATGCTGCCAGGTGACTTGTTTGCAACAAAAGTGGCTCTATACCAAAAGCACTGCCGTACAGAGTGCTTCTCATTTAATAACGTGTAAAAATAAAAATATTTGCCAAACTAAATAATGTATCAACTGTTGCTGTGCTGTACAACTGCCATAAACTTGTGTTTTAACCTGATGAGATGGCGTAAGGGGGGGGAGGGTAATAATAAAGTAAAGGTGAAAACAGCTAAAGAGAAATCTAATTTCACATTTGTTACTGTTCTACTCTACAGAAGCTAATATTTGTAACTAAGCTCGCTAGGTCATTTAGAAGTACACTTATGGACTGCTAATTGGTTTTAGAGTTTAAAATCTTCAGAGACAACTTGTGTATCTTTAATCGTGTCAGGGACCAAAGACGTGAAGGCAGAGGCATGGTTAAATCTTACCTCCTGCTTTTAAAATACATTGTAGACTTCTGAAGTAATGCATTTACATACATGCCAAAGTACATTGCTGCTTTTTAATGCAATTAAAATGTTAGTTGCTATTGTTGTCTCACAGAGCCTTTCTGGGAAATCATATGCATTTGGAATTTTGTGGAGAGTGAGTCAGTGTTGTAGAAGACCAACAAACCCATTTTAATCGAGCTCAAATTAGGCCGTTTTTGTGAACTTAATTAAAATATTAAAACTTACAGTGCTTGAATCATTGTCATTATCCTGATTTGCAGATGGTATAACATGGTATCTGTACCATACGACATAACACTTGGTAAGTCTGAGCATGTTCTTTAAAGGCATGGATCAGAGGTGCTATAACATGCCCATGTGATGAATGCCCTCTATTGAAATAAAATAACAGGGAAAACGTTTGCCAGTGGTGGTATTTTGCAGGTAGTGTTGCAAGGTGGATGACTGGATAGTCACCTAACATCTTTGTATTGTCCATGCTCTAGAAGGCTGAAGAATAAAGTTGATGGGTGCATACTTGCTGCCTGTGCTAACAAAAAAGTAACTGTCTGCACTTTCTAGTTTGAATGAGTACAGGCATATCAGGGTCCATAGATTTGATGTTAAAATTTCAAGCATGAAATAGTGGGAGCTCACAAGTATTTGTTAGACTGGATTTGTTGTGCTGGCAAGTAGTAGGAAGTGGTAAGTCGCAGTTGAGTTTAAATAGCTTTTGTCTAGTTTGGTCTGTAAAATGAGCAAGGTTTTGTATGTGATTTTTTTTTTTTTAATTGAAGGAGAGCTTGATTAGCACACTTGTAAACATAATGCAGTGCCCCTACTTAAAATAACTGTTGTTCTTAAAGAAATTTGACACTATTTGAATACGTATCAATTGTTTCAATATGCACATGAATATTAAAGCTGTAGAAACACACAGTTGGATATCTGAATGCCTTTGGAACATTATGTCTACAGGCTTCTGTCCTAAATAGCATTAAGAGCTGCTTGCTTTGTCTTGTCTGTCTCAGTATTGCATATGCTACATAGCCTTAATAAAGATGAGTTTGAAGCTAATTTACTTATGACTTGAGGATAGGTGAGCTGGTGAGAAATTCTTCCCTGGTTTTGAGTGCTGAGTTTTGGGAGCATGCTTCTGGCCGGAGTGGTGAAAGTGCACATGCTGCATTTATAGTAATGTGTATCCATTTACAGAAATGGATGAAAGTGAAGGCAAGATGTTAATCTTGTTCTCATTACAGTAACATGGAAGCATTTCGCGGAGAACACCCAGCCTTGATTTAGGTTAAATTTGTGTACTTCAGTAGCTGTGTTAAATGTAGCTCTAATGAGATTCAGGCTGCTTGCCTTTGTCATCTGAAGGAAATAATCTGCTAGAGCAAATTTGATAAATGAAGAATGAAACCTCCCTCTCTTCATGACAATCTGCAAAATCCTTTCTGTTGATTCTCGAGTTAAATCCGTTTGCAGAGCAAAACGTGGTAAGGGTCTTTTGTTTGTTTCTAATGAAATTTGCCAGAGGGATCAGATGGGGAGGACTTTTGGCAGGGCGGGGAGAGGAAGGTTTGCGTGACTTCAGATCGCTCATATGTCTGCCTCCGTGAGGTTTGGGGGATGGAGCCGGGGATGCAGTGCGTGGCAGCGCTCCTCCTGGGCTGAGCGGTGGCTCAGCCCTGCACAAAGCTGATGATGTAATGTGTGCTGCTGCGAGTGCGGCCGTCATGTGGGAGCCGTGCTGTCATCGGCTTGCATGCAGATCGAGCTGTGCTGCACTGCTTCCCTACGCCAACCCAGCGCGTGGCTCATTTTTCTCTCAGTAGAGCGATTGCTTGTTCGCTTTCTTTGCCTTCTATTGTCTTAAACTTGTATTTTTAATTAACGCGGCATGTGTGTTAAGAATACGTACACACCTGCCCAGAGTAATTCAAGCTATAATTTCTAACGTAATCCTTAAGCAAACGAGACGGGTGTTGGACTCTCTTTTGGCATTTCATGCTAATTTTGCGCTCCCTTTTAAAGGCAGGGAGGGAGGGAGACAGGTTGCTGTTAGCAACTGCTCGCATATTAAAAGTGAAATACCCAAGCTTTAATTCCCCTGTGGACTCCTGATCACTATTCTTTTTTTTTTTTTTTTTTTTTTTTAAGAATTGGTTCGTTCTAACCAGTAGCATATGTTAATCAGTGTTTTAAATAAAATCGGCTCAGTAAAAAGATAAAAAAGGAGAGCAGGGAGGAGCTCTGATGTAAAACTTTATTTGCCCCTCTCTAAATGCTTCTAACAGTCACACATCTGAAGCTAAGGGCTGTATAAAACAAGCTGCGGATGATTCTTCTTCTCTCTTGTTTGAATCAATATGAACTTGACTGTTTTTAGGATGCAGGATGAAGAAAAGTGTCTCCCCATTCCTCCTCATGTTGATCTTTTCTGTGTGCACTGTAATGTAGCAGAGAAGCTCAGATTCATTGTACATTTCCTGTGCTTCGGTGCTCTTGGAGCTCGAGCTCCTTTACAGCTGCAAATTAATAAAATGGGAATTTGAAGGAATGAGCGCTGTGCACAGATCAAGTTATTTGACATATATCTTGTTGCAAACTGTTAGTTTTGCCACAGAAAGAATATAAAATGTCGTGCAAAAAAATGAAAGGGGGGGAAGGGAGGAAGGAGTATTCAACAATAGAAGGTTGTTTAAGTACTAATGTGTCCAAGTATGAATGTAACCTAGTCTAATTTTTGCATATGAATCTCCATAAGGTGACGAGTGTTGTGAAAATGTGTGCATATTTTAAAAAAAAAAGGTGGAGAAAAGGAAAAAAAAATAAAAATAAAACCAGCTAATGCCTAATCTTGGAGTCTATGAATGATAGGAAGCCCAAAAGCAATACTTTGTGCTATAAAAAGGCATTTCTTCTGAAGAATATGCAGTCTGTTTTTTGGTATTTTTGATTGATTTTAGGGCTGATGGAAATAGGAAGAGCTATTGTTGCTCAGGATAAAACAATGCAGGACAATTTTCAATCTGTTTTAGCTTGCTTATTTTTACTGCCCTTGCTGTAGTCTTCATCAGTTTCAGTGTGGAAAGAGATTTCTCCAGATGGTGGTTTGGAACAAGAGCCAAAGGACATGATCTAAAATGTTATGTCCCAGCTGTTGCTGCACAGAATTTAGAAGCTACTGCCTTTCACTTGATCTGTGTTTTGGACAGAAGAGTAAGTAAAATTGCTTACAGACCTTGTTGTTAAAACAAGTGCATGTTAAACCAATCTTTCATAGGAGAGTGGGTACCCTCCTGATAGCCCTGACAGTGTAGACCCTGTAAGCCGTGAGTGTCTGTAGCAATAGTCAACAGGGAAAGTATCTGACTGCAGTGAGAGCAGTGTGCTACTGCTGTATTTGAACACCACTACAAAAAGGTTTGCCACCTCAGCAGGGCAGTGAATTGGAGTATTGCGGCGCTTAGAGATGGATGAGCAGTTCCCAGCAAAACAAACGAACTCCCAACAATGTTGGTAGGACAGCAGGAACAGATTGAACATCCCGAATGGATAGACAAATTTAAGAACACAGTTCCCCTCACTTCAGAGGGGGGAAACTGGTCAGATTTTGATCATCTCATCTTGAGTTTCAATTGAAAAATGGACGTTTGTACTTCTGGCTCGGACATTTCATAGGATCAAAGGATAATTCAGGTTGGAAGGGACCTCACTACAAAATACGGATAACTCTAAGGTTCCTGTTACCCAGTTGAAAGGAAATTGCAAATTTTTAATAGTGATTTAGGATTTGGAGTTTTCTTCAACTTATGTTCTTAAGGCAGCTCTTCAACAGGTTTTGCAGTACACACCTGAGGTAGCGAGTTTCCCGGTAATTGCTCTTTCTTAACTGGGGAATAGATGAGTATGTAAGCTTCCAAGAAAAGGATGGTCACTCAGTCAGTGAATTTGATCTCGCTTGAGTATTTGCTGTCAACTGCACTAGTAGCCTTTTCTTGTCCCACATGCCTCTGTATGACATTGTGCTCCCCCCTATAATTTATGGTTGGGAGAGGTGCGTCCTGGTGTCAGGACAAACCACGGAGCTGTTAAAAATGGTAAGAGAGAACCTCTTACATTTAGCAAAAATGCCAAAACCTGAAAGTGGCTTGAAGAGCTGGTAACCTTCTAATGAATCTCATTATCTTACTTCAAGGCAATTTCTAAGCTGTCCGCTTCTGTGAGATCCAGGTTGCCATGCGGTAGCACTGCGTATCAGGTCAGTATGATGTGGTGCAATTCCCTGCCGCGTGTATGGGAAGTGCATAGGATGCAAAACCAAACAGGAAGAGGAGGGACATTTCTGTGAGCTTTTGTGATTAAAGTGAGGGTTTGAAGGTGTAATGTTTTCTTATGAGTGGATCTTGAGCCTGATCAGAGCTGAAGGGAGTCAAAAGTGTACTCACGTCATACTCCTGGAATTGCTTTAAATTCAGGACTGGGTTCTTGACGTTAAATGAATAGCTATTAGCTACAACCAATACTTTGCTTAAGCTTATGACTGTGGCTGCTGGAACAACACTGAAATCATGCCCCTCTGGTTATATGCCTCTGAGCTGTGTCCTTCTTGGAGTCACCTGGAGGCTTTGGAATCTGGACGGAGAAAAAGTGAATGAATAAATGATGAATGCCAAGGTTACTAATGTTGCCCAGTGATCTGTATGTCATTTAAAAAAACTGCTGATAGCTCCTCATTTACTCCTAAAAAGAAAGATGTATGGTCTTAAAGATGCCATGACAGGCATACTTAAAAGTTAGTGTTCCTGAGATGAATTGCCATTATACCTTTTGAAACTGGTCATCTGCAAGCTCACGAAGCTTCAGAGAAAAGAATTGCAGTCTTTGCCATAATTCCCCTGAATTCTCTTGCTTTGTTGCAACGTGAAAGATGGTGTGAGATTGCTGAGCAGCAATGAATATAGGCAATGTCTATAATGGGAAGCAATAACAGTGCAGTTGGTGAATTGACAGCTCTGATTGCTCTATGAATCCTTTACTTGTGTACAAAAGTATGAATTTATAGTTAAGCCTACCGTAAATTTGAAATTGGCACTTAAACTACTTGACTTAAAATCAAGAAACGCTATCAGTAATCCCATACATGCACTAACTTTAGTTACCTTTTGCTTCCCTTTGCCAACCCTTTGGGTTGTATTCTCAATTAGTTCTGTTTTTTGTCATTTTCTGCTTTATGAAAGTTCAGTTTTCTTTACCTCAGTAGTCTGATTTCATTTGTAAACCCAAGAACATTTTTTCCAAATCCGATTGAAGGAAAGAATCAAATGGTTCTACTGACTTAATCTGTACTGGTTTCTATGTAGTGGCTTCGGAGTAAGTATGTAAAAGGCTTGTGGATCTCCTCACATCTTGTTTAAAATTATTTTATTTTTTGTGGAATAATACCATCTGTAGAAATTTGCCCACTGTCCTGTTTTAAAAACCTCTCCATGGCAAAATTGGAGAATAGGAACCTGCTTTGTGCTCTCTTTCTCTGTCTGGACACTTGAAAGACGTGGGAGGTAGTGTGTAAATTAACTTGCAGCTGAGGTTTATCATATACAGTTGTTAACTGATAAGCATAGTTGAATAAACCTATGGATTTCCAGGCTTTAAAATCAATGTCATCATCTTCTGATATGGGGGAGGGAAAAGGGCAAATAATGAAACCTTCTTTATTCCTTCTTTTGCTTTGTTTTTTACCTTTTTACTTAATTAACTAGAAGGCAATTTCTCTTGAAGTGTAGCTAGGATGGCTTTACAATTAAAGGGAGGAATAGCCCAGATTTCAGAGTCATGTAGTTGATATCATTTATGCTGTGAAATAGAGAAAATGCTGAAGACAGCAACAGCTTGGATTCTTTTTGCTTAAATGTTGGCTAGCTACAGTTTTGAGATTTTCTGTTCCAAGGTGAAGCTTAATCAACACAGAGGGACCAGTGGATGCAAGGAGTTGTGCAGCACGGTTTACAGTTCCTGCTGCCTTACCTAGATGCAGGAAGTTGCTGCTTGGCTAGGAAACGGTCTCTTCCCCACCCATGGAAGCGGTTTATCTCTCATCTTCTAGCAAATACTTCTTTCCGCTTATGACTGACCTAAATCAGTCCTATTATTACCTAACTCCCTGATTACCTGAGCTGTGGCATTAATGTAGCAGTTCTGAGTGCTGCTATTGCAGTTTCTATGTGGTTTTTTTTCTTCCTATAGAACTTAGCATAGTGTGTGGATTTTTGAGCAGAAGCCTATCGGAGCAGGTCCTTTGAAACGAAGAGAGTACTCTGTTGGAAAATAACTCACTGAAAGAGGTTTCTCTGGCTCGGGATGGGATTTCTGTCAAAGAAGAGATGGGGACTAGAAGGCTGGTGCTGGAGGGAGCAGCCTGGCAGATAAGGCACTTTCTTACTGTCGATGGCACAACGCATGGAGTCATTCTTCTGAAGTCTGAAGAGAGCCTAAAGCATCAATGTATTCTGGGTTGAGTCTGACTTTTTTTGTTCATGCCTGTGAAAAGGTCTTGCTTTTACGTTGCAAGGTGAAAAGCGGTTGTGTTCTTAAAGGTGCGAGTTTTCAGGATGAGAGCATTCCCTTTTTTTGTTTGTGTTTTTTCTAGCCGTGTTTCAGAAAAGTTTCAAGTCAGTTGTGTGTGACGGCAATGGATGAGTGCTTTGTCAGCCTCTCAGCAAAGAGATGCTGCTCTCAGCCTCAATTTCCAAGTCTTTTTGCTATCTTAATGTCTGTTTCTGTAGTTTATGTTTGTTGCCATAACTGAACGATGCACATCACTGAAGATACCTTCAAAGTAACAAAGACTTCTGTGTTCCTGGGGCAGCGATGCATCTTTGGGGAAGCTGTTTCCAGCGTTGTTTTGTATCGCAGTTCTGTAATCAAATTCTTAACTTAAAAGATGTGTTTAAGGCAATTTGACCTGCTCCCTTTAATTGTGTGGCTGACTAGTTACTGATCATTGCAATGCAAGATGATTAACAGAGTTGCCTTGTTTCCTGTGTCTGAAGGCTGCCCCAGCCTTAGACTAGTACAGCATTTGTTTTGGATGCGTGAACTACCACACGGGGTACTCGGTTTCTGTTACTGCTCTAAAGGTGACTTGCTCACCGTATTTCGGTGCCCGTGGGAAGTTTCAGCAAGTTGGGTACCCAGGGGAGCAGCAGAGTTATAGGAACACTGTGATTTCTAGGCAAAAGGTGGGTCCTTTACTCTGGGTAACTCTCCTGTCTCCGGGGCAGGTGGACATGCAGCTCTGTAGCAAGGTCTTTGCCATGGGATTTGGGAATGCTTGCAGCCCAAGTGAGAGGGGGCTGCCCTAGCCATTTGGGTAAAGGGCTCTTGGAAACCTCCTAGGGGTGATACCTCTACCCAGGAATGCTGTCTTTTCATGGGTCTTTCAACCTGGATAAATTAATATATTGCAGCAAAATATCTTGCCTTCATACAGCATGAGAAAAAGGATTAGTACGGACAATATAGTTGTTAAATTTGGCTGGCTGATGTTGTCTTCTGGCTCTGAAGTCATGGGGGCAAAGAGGAGATGGTGTGTTTGTGGGAAAGCCTTCTTCATTTTCCGGTGTATATACGTCTGTATAAAAAGTTTAGGTGACTTTCTTTTGCTTCTTTCTTGTTTGCATGTTTAAAGATCTTTAGTTATGTGATGCAACATTTCAATAACTGCTCTGTGATAACGGACTCTGTTTTAGTAGAAGGCTGTATTGCTATAACTCAGGGGATTTGTGTAATTCTGAAAGCTTCACGGGGGAAAAAAGCCTCTTAAATTGAAATGGACTACTTAGTCGTGTGTTACTTAATCTACTGAAGTTGAATATTAATTAGCATAATTTGAGCTTCTTCCCTCTTGACCAGTAGTTAGGGAAAAGTGTCCATATGATGTATGAGACAACAAAAGGGCATATACTACCTATTAAAAATGTGAAACTGTAAAATGGGTATTCCTTTAATAGGTATTGAAAATATCAAGGGTGGTTTTCCTGTTTAAGAGTAAAAAAATTCTCTTTAAAAGGTACTAGCATAGGTTTTATTATTAAAACCCACATTTTTAAAATAAAAATGCCTTATTGGGTGAACTGGATAGTGAAAGGAACAGCATAAATATGTGCCATATATGCATATACATCATGCTTTCAAAAGAGAAGCGTTTGCCGTGGGAATGAAAGCCCGTTTGTATTTCATGCTTGCCAAGCTGGGCTGTGCAGGCTTGGGTCATGCTCTTCTATTGAGCTCGCCACTCCAGGAGCGGGTCTGCTCCCAACACCTCTGCTCGCTCCATCGCTGCCGTGGTGGGCTGCGCGGTGGGTGACGGGGCTGCGGGCACTGCAGGGGCACCGCGGCGGGGGGGGGTGC
>NW_008824930.1:2344644-2345055 GCF_000699105.1 Pygoscelis adeliae
TGCAGCCGGCCAGCCGGGGAAGGATGACATCACCTCCAGGAACATGTGATGCAGCCGGCTGGCGCGGAGGTTGCAGAGCTGTGTAGGGAGAGATTGGTGCAGATATTTATGGCATTTCATTTGAGTGCGGTAAATGTCTTTTTAATTTTTTTTTTTAAATGAAATCCTCATAATCGCAAATGCTTTGTGGTGTAGAGGCTTTAAAAAAGGGGGGGAGGACCCACCCCAAGCCCTTAAGACCTGCTTATATTGCTGGTTTTTTTGTTTTATTATTGCTCTGTTGGAGATAAATGTATGATACTTTCTTGCCGTATTTACCCTCTTTGCTCCCCAGCATGCTTTTGTCAGTTGTAATCCCCACAGTCTTTTCAGTTAAGCTTTAACACTGCAGAACTGGAATAAAAAGAGGTT
>NW_008824930.1:2345097-2391976 GCF_000699105.1 Pygoscelis adeliae
CCTTAAGGATATGCAGATCCAGACCATGAGCCAAGCCCTAACTTATTTGCTAGGGTGTTTACCTTGAACAGCCCCTTAATAGTCAAAGAAATGTTAGCTAAATGTTTCTCGCTTCTTACATGCCACAGGCAAAGTAAAATGTGCAGCTACTGCGCATCATCTGAGGTGAAGTAGTTTAAGGGCTTAGAAATCTGAACAAGCAAGCAAGTTGCAGTAACATCAGTGTCTTGGGTAATTTTGAGCTAAGATAGACAGCAAAGTACAGCAGTAGCTTCTGCATGCTTTTTAGGTGAGGAGAACGTGTTTTCTACCTCTAAATTTACTGTAAAGAAAAGGAATTGCCATGGTTGATATGAAAGCTGAGCATGCTAAATTGGCATTAAGCTTATGGTGGGTAGCTCAAAGCACGTTAAAAAAATTTAACTCTGGAAGTGTGCCTGTATGCCTTAGCAGTCAACTGAAGCCCAAATATTTCAAGGTGAAAAAGGTAGTTGCTGTCTTTTTAGATGAGTTATTTAAGCCCAAGGTTTTTCTTAAACTCTTGTTTAAAGCTTTAGTCCATACTAAATGAAAACTTAGTAGGAACAAAACTGTAGGCAGTTTCAGTAAAAGGTTGATAACCCATAGCCAGTACTCTGGAGGAAGGAATAACGCAAGAGGTTCCTTTGGAACTGCCTTAGACTCCTGAGAGTCTGAGCGCAAACATGAAAGAAATGGCTGTGTCCCTCTGCTGCTTTGTTGGTCTGGAGTTGCTGTGAAATTGCAAAATATTGTCCATTGTGTAGAAACCTTCCACACAGCATGGTTACCCAAGGAACCAGTTTTCCTGGTCTAGCCTTTCTGAGAACGTGTATCGAGTTTTGGGTTTGTTTTTGGTTTATGGTGTTCATGGTGTTGTGGTTTAACCTCAGCTGGCAACTAAGCACCACCCAGCCGCTCGCTCACTCTCCCCGGTAGGATGGGGGAGAGAATCGGAAGGGCAAAAGTGAGAAAACTCGTGGGTTGAGATAAAGACAGTTTAATAGGGAAAGCAAAAGCCGCGCACGCCAGCAAAGCAAAACAAGGAATTCATTCCCTCCTTCCCATGGGCAGGCAGGTGTTCAGCCATCTCCAGGAAAGCAGGGCTCCATCACGCCTAACGGTTACTTGGGAAGACAAACGCCATCACTCCAAACGTCCCCCCACTTCCTTCTTCTTCCCCCAGCTTTATATACTGAGCATGGCATCACACGGTATGGAATATCCCATTGGCCAGTTTGGGTCAGCTGTCCTGGCTGTGCCCCCTCCTAGCCCCCCATGCACCTGCAGCCTTCTCAGCTGGTAGAGCATGGGGAGCTGACTAGCGTAAGCACTGCTTAGCAACAACTAAAACATCAGTGTGTTATCAACATTGTTCTCACCCTAAATCCAAAACACAGCACTGTACCAGCTACTAGGAAGGAAATGAACTCTATCCCAGCTGAAACCAGGACGCATGGAACAACAGGGAACTAGGCAATGGCTGGAAGAGGATTTGTTTAGTTTTCTTTTGTTTGTAATCTGTGGGTGCTGAGACAATGTCCTGGCTGAACACTTCAGTTACAGTGAACTGGAGGGACCCATTGCTGACAGACATTTGTCTAAATGCATTTTTTAAAAATCCCCAGTCACAGATAGTCCGTAGTCTTCCACAGGCAATCCCATGTGCTGCTTCACAGTTCTTTCCTTTACAAAACTTCCTGCCATCTAAAGTAAACCTCTTGCTGTAATTCTAGCCAGCTTACTTTTGCCATGACTAGACTTTATGTGTTTTGAGGACTGCTACCATGTCTCCCCTCAGTTCTTCAGACTAAACAGCGTCATTTGGTTTAGTCCTTCGTTGTAGTTCATGACATGTAAACACCTGGCCATCTTTGTCCCTCAGGTGTTCTGTTTGGTGTGTCCTGGGTCTGTTTTGAAGGGTATTGCCCATAACTAGATACTGTAGTGGCACAGAAGTCTCAGTATTGCTGGCTGAAAGAGAAAACCTGTGATGTAATTTACATATATGATACCCTTCTTACGTTACTTGATGACACTAGTATGATACCTTCAGGTTTTAGCTCTGAAGCGCACAGCTCTTTCGTTAAAGCTCAGAGCCTGAGACCAAAGGATATGAAACATTTGGATATTGTTGAGGTGGAACAGAAGTGATGGCCTCCCTGCTGGGCATCCATGACAGCTTCTGCTGCCATCTCTAGAGGGGTTGTGGCCCTTTTGCACAGAGGAAGAACAATGTATGTTAGAAGAGACTGCCGCATGTATACTAGAGCTTGCTCTTCTAAGATTCCCTTGAAACTATAAATAATTAAGAAGCTTATTTTACCTTCTAAATAGCTCACAAGCTCTGTGAGCTTACAAGCTCTGTTGCTTGTAAGGAACACAACTACTGTGTTGTAGCAGGCTATTTGGGCTGTCCTACTTAACAGCACTTCTGGGCTTCAACACTGATAGAGAAATAAGTGCTTCCCACTTACGCCAGGAGAGGTACTTTCTTCAGAAATGAGATTTTTAAAAAAGCACATGAATCCAAAGAGATGGGGAAGGATCATACAGACAGTTAGTTGAAGTGTGGGTACAAAACCACACAATTTTTGTAAGATGTACAAGATTGGCCCCAAAGGGACCAATTCTGTGTTGTATAGGTCAATATGGAATATAAGGTCATAAAAAAAATGCTTCCTAAATCTCCCTTATTAAAGAAGTGAGAAGGTTAGAATCTGGCCACAGAAATGTAATGGTAGTAGAGAGGAGGGACAAGCTGGTGATGTGCTGCTTTGCAACATTGACTATAATCACTCGCCTTGGGGACTATTTCAAACTCCATGGGTGTATAGAGTTAACGTGACAAAATGTGCTCTCTGTTACAAAATGCTGCTCCTGTCAGGCAGCAGAAGAGACACAGTTGAGAGCTTTATCTCCCAATTCTGCTTACAGAAGTGATGTAAGGAAAGTTGCATGTAAACAGTGCTGGGGGTTTTTGGTGGGTCTTTTTGTGTGGTGTGTTTTGGGGGTTTTTGGTTGGGTCTGTTTTGGTTTGTTTTGGGGTTTTTTTGACTGGTAATTGTTCTAAAGGTACCGACTCTTATTAGCTTGATAATACTCCTCTCTGCTGGAACAAAAAGTGAAAGTGGGATTCAGAATGCCTAAAAGCAACAAGATCCAACTGATAGTTTTTATTTACTGACGAAAAAGGCTAATTCCAATATCCTATTTTCTACCGAGGGTTGCTAACAGACCATGTTGTTTGTGTTAAGCTAGTCAAAGCGATGACTTTTCATTAATATATTTTAAAAGTTTAGTTTATTTTTTTGCAACCTTTTACTGTAAGGTTATCTTAATTCCTGTGATCATAACATTCAGATTGTATTCCAAAGGTAAATGTTTTACAGTGCATTCATTAAATGTAGAAGCTGAGCTTGTCTAAATTTCTGACTAATTATCTGGTCTTTTCTTTTTTTCAGGGTTTCGCAAAAATGATGAAATGAAGGCTATGGAAGTGTTGCCAATTTTAAAGGAAAAAGTTGCATACCTTTCAGGTACAGTTATTTTCTTCTGTAGTGGAATGCATAACTGTGTTGTTAAATGTAAAATGGTATTTTAAATACTTTAAATATCATTACAAAAGTCATGGAAAGCTAGGGTAGCACCTATTCCAGCTGGATATCCCAAACATAACATGAGCATTGTAAAAGATCTGTAATAAAGAAGATTATATGTTTTGTTGAATGTGGAACATACTGCTTGTTGTCATCCCGGTCGTGTCCTGTCCCGCCCGCATATCCAACAGCATTATTTAGAACAACCTAGAACAACCTGCTGTACCATAGTCATATTCCTTCGCTTATTTCTGGTTCTTCTGCTGGAGAGTTTTACAGAGATGGCTTTGTTACTGGCCCATCTGAAGCACTGGAGAAATATCTCTGTTGCAGAGGTGAGATTTCAGTGCATGTCTTTTGAAGCACACTTAACATCTTCGTGGTGAAATGAGTTAGCATCTAATTTTTGGCTGTCTCCAGCATACACCTTGAAGTTGGTTAGTTACTTAATGAGGAATAGCAGAGGATTTAAAAGTGGGATTTAGATGAATGAATATCATAACATATTCTATAACTTGATAAGTAACTTTACTTGATGGAATGATGGCTGAGGTGCTTATTCTTGTGGACTGCATTTTGGTGTGACTTTCTGAAGTAAGTACTTCCAAATCTGTTGGGATTAAACAACATTCTTTTTGCCATAATCTTAGTGTCAAATGATTTAGAGGACAGTGTCATATTTGAAAGGTTTTTTTTTTTGTTTGGATAAATAATTTGTCAAGAACTCCAAAAATAAAGCTCTTATCTGTAAATATTAAAACATACAAAATGATCCCTGAAACTGCACTCTTTAGAGATTTGCTGTGCATGGATGCTGATGCTTGCAAGTAGAGTGTGTAGTTCACACTACTACATCCTGTCCGCTCTGCTGAGTCAAGTAGAGGTGTTAGAGCAAAAAAGATGGGGTTTTTTTGGTTTTTGGGGTTTTTTTTAGAAGGTCCTGGCAACTGCAGTGAATGATATAACAGACTGCCCAGAGCCATTTTCCTTGGTAGTATGGGAACTCCCGATTCTTCTGCTTATGAACTGTAGTGCTGATGAAGGCTTGCTTAAAACTGCATTTTCAGAGGGAAAGAAGAGGAGAAAAGGGAGTTAAGCACAATATTTCAATCCCTCATTACTCTCTTTTTGACCTTGCTTTATGGCACTTAATGAAAATGTAGTCAGTTTTCATTCCAAAACCTCTGAATTTCCAGGTTGTTCAGAACTTAGTTTAGACCCCTTAGAAGGGATCTGAAAGATGACAGGTGTTCTCTAATGTTAATTTGTAAGCATACGGCATTCTCAAAAGGCATTAATTCAGTGACAGTGAAGTGGGCCAAACGAAAGCTGAAGATAAATTTAAGGGGAGATGATGGATTATGAACCAGAGCAGATGAGGTGCAGGCAGGAAGAAGTGGTTGCCAATTTGCCTGTGTGAAGGTAGCAACTTCTGACAGAAGAATGGAGCAAACAGCTGTAGGCAGCAAGACTGGGCAGAACTGATCTGCTGAAATCCATAGTTTCCCTTTTCCATTGCAAGTGGAGCTCAAATGAAATGAGATACATTAGTAGTGGAAGTGATTTAAAAAAAACCCAACCAAACAACCCACAATAAAACAGACAAAAAAAACCCTAACGAAACTGCCACCACCACTAGGGCTTAACCATTGTGGAACTAGAACTGTCAAGCTTTATACCTGGGAACACAAAGGTAAGAAAGACTGTTGGATTACTGACTTACAGAGGCTTTCAATGTACCTCATTTTTTTTTCTTCAAAAGTACAACTTTTGCTCCAGTACTTGGTTTTAATATTTGTAAGTACAATAACTGGTTAAGGTCTGTAGAAGTCGGACAAATTTATTGGGGATATGTCTACTAAAACTCTATATAAAAATAACTAAGTTATCTCTACTAAAAACTCTAATAGTCCCATTAAGCCTAAGGCATCCACAAACATCACTATAATTTTTGTATTTTGTTCTCCCTCATTTATCTTGGAGTTCTGGTAGAGTTGTTGCAACATGTTCATTGTTGATTGTCAAGTACCTTCTCAAGTAGAAAAAAAGTTTGACAATCAACAGTGTAAAGAAATGGTTCTTTTTTATAGATCAGGAAAGTTATACAAATAACACAGTCTGAAAAAAATTCATGGAGGGTTTGAGATCCTCAGTTCAATTCCCCAGTCTTTTCTCTGCCTTTCTCTGCTGAGTCCTTCTTTCTCCAAGTTAAATGAGTATGGGCTGTATAGCAGTATATTCATCTTTGTGTTCTTAGAATACTAAAGACACTGATCTTTCCACAATGCTGACTTTCTTAAGCACTTCTTGAGACCAGCTATTGTGAGATGAACATATAAGGCTGAGCCATCGTATGGGGGGACCTGGACAGGCTGGAAGAGTGGGCTAGCAAGAACAGTATCAAGTTCAACAGAGACAAGCGCAGAGTCCTCCACCTGGGTCAGAATAACCAAATACCCCAGTACAGGCTAGGGTCTGTATGGCTGAGGAGCAGCCTTGCTGAAAGGGGCCTGGGGGTCCTGGTGGACAACAAGCTGAACATGAGGCAGCAGTGTGCTGCTGCAGCAGTGAAGGCAAATTGGATCCTAGACTGCATCCATGGGGACATTACTAGCAGAGATAGAGATGTGATCATCCCACTCTACTGAGTGCTTTTCAGGCTGCACCTGGAGTACTGTGTCCAGTTCTGGTCCCCACAATTAATGAAAAATGCAAGCGGACTGGAGAGGGTCCACAGGAGGGCCATGGAGATGATCAAAGGGCTGGAGAACCTGCCCTATGAGGAAAGATTGGAGGAGTTAGGTCTTTTCTCCTTGGAGAAGAGAAGGCTCAGGGGGTACCTTATCACAGTATTCCAGTACTTAAAGGACAGCTACAAAGAGGATGGAGGCACTCTCTTCACAAGGAGCTACATGGAGAAGACAAGGAGCAACAACTGTTTCCACCATAGGTATCTCCTAAGCTGTTCTTGAGATGATGTTTTGATCCAATCAGAAATCTTGGTGTTTTAATCAAGTTAAAGCTCCCACCGAGGTACCACTTTTACTCCAAGTGTACTATGTTGTGATTAAGCTGTATTTATGAGAGTTTCCCTTTTCTCCTCCAACAGGTACCTCTTCGATCTGTGTTAGCCTGAGTTGGGCTGTAATTCTATAATGCTTTGTTTCAGTCTTTGCTTTTCATTTATTCCTTTCATTTGTTTTCAGGTGGATATATTTAACAGATCTACTCAACATAGTTTCTTTTTCTTTACATAGTCTGAGTACTTTATCACTTTGAAAAAACTACTCCAGTAGTTGCTTTTCCTCTGCCACAAATCACAGTACATCTGATGTGATTCACTTTTGCTTTCTCTTCCATCATTGCAGTCCAGTTTAGCCCCCTTTATTGAGCAGGTAATGATGTGTTTTTGAAAAAAAAAAAAAAAGAGTGCCTTTTTCATAATTTAGCGTATCTGAAGATGTATTTAGATGGAAGAGAATTCTTTCTCCTTGCCTCTGTTATCTGTAACACCAGCCAAGATACTTTAAAAAAAAAAAAAGGAAAAAAAAGGTGAATTTAGAACTAAATTGTGTACAACAAACCATGTACAAATGAGGACTATGGTGCAGATAAGTCATCTGGACTGGTTAAAATCTGTGTGTTCCTTGCATATCTTAAAACATGTTAGCGTAGCTGTGATGCTCAAACTGTTAAAGAAAGGTAAAGTTAATGATTGGATGACAGTTGGAGTGAGAAGGAGAGATGTAGTCTCTGAGAATTCAATTCTGAAACAGATCTTGAAGCAGGTATTTTTTTGCTAGGGCAGGAGGCAAGGAAGTACGGAAGAACAAATACTTCTGTGAAGTATTGTGAAGTACATCGTGCTGTTATGTAGGTTGATAACTGCAAAGTCCCAAAGCTCACCAAGCTAGGCTGAATTCTGGTATCTGTACGTATTGATTCTGTTATAAATTCTGTATTGGAAATACTTGTCCTTCGTGAAACCAGTCTGACAGACTGGACTGCTTTATCTTGTATTGGTCAAAGTAACAAAATAACTTGATGTGTAGAATGCAAATGCTTGGGTGCAGCTTCCCTGTGAATTCTGTGTTGTTTTTCTAAAATTCCCAACAAAGTGGTTCTCAAACAACAACAAAAAAAAAACATTGGGGGGGGGGGGGGGGGGGGGGGGGGGGGGAAAAGGGGGGGAGCATGGGGGGAAGAGAATAAGCTTCCTTGAACTGATTTTCACCTAACTGGGAAATAGTCTGCTTGAGTATTGGGTGTCTCACCACCTGAAATAGAAAAGCCTCCTAGAGATGTAACCATGAAGTACAAATGGAGTCTTGGATGCAATTTTTTTGTTAAGTTCAAACTGAAGTCTGTTGAAATACAGATACTCTTACATCTCTACACATACTTACACGAAGAGAGCATTTTCTTACAAGGTGCAGTTATCTTGGTTTCATATGAGGAAACAGCACTTGATAACTTGTCTTGCTTTTCAAACATGCCGTAAAAGCCCACTGTTTAGCTTTACCTAAGTACTTTGAAACTAGGTAAAAAGGCATTTCCTGAAAAAACTGCACTGCTCAGCCTGATGGATTTTGGTGCCGTTTGGAGACCATTGACGATACTGCTGTTAGTGATGTGCACTAGGCAGAAGTGATTCATGTTGGGTGACTCACGTGAGTTCATCAGCTACTGATGACACATCTTGGCATAAACAGAATATCTCAGTACTGTGGGGGTTTTATATAAAAGGAAAGGGGTAAAAATGGAAGTCTCACCGATGAAAGTAGTAGCTTAATATGTTTTTGTTAAACAGAAACAAACAGGGGGTTGGGCTGGATAAAGACTATTGTGAGACAGGAAATTCCCACCTGATGCCTCATACATTGCTGCTTTTAACATTCTTGTTTGTGTATGACATGGGAGCATCAGGAGCAAAGGAATGAGAGTTATTTATTGGAAAAGGCGTAAGAAAGCTTTCGGTATAGCTGATGAAAAAAACAAGTCTTAGGGACTTTTTTACTTAATATTTACGATTTTGGTATCTGGTTTAAGACCGGACAGTGAAATTCTTTTCACCAAAGATCAAAGCTGTATTAATTTCTTCATTACTCACCTAGACCTGAAATTTGTGCGACAGATTTTTCTCCAATGTAGAAAAATTTCAGGATATGATTTATCAGAAATTTGAGCACCATACTTTAAAAATGGGTTTTCTCTGTGGCGTATGTGGAGCTGGGAGCCCACTGAAGTGACATCCAAAATGACATAAAGAATATGGGTTTCTTTCCTCTGCCATGTTGGAAGATTGCATGATACAGGAGTTGCTGTGTGGGAAAGGCCCGGAGGACTGATCTGAGGTGACTGCATGTAACAAGGCATTTGTTTAAAATGTTTAGAGAGTGTTAAAGACAATTCAGCGTATGCTCTTCCCTGCTAGCGGCTGCTTTTTAAAGAAGAATTTCCACCCTGAGCAATCAAGCACTTTTTCTGGGGAGTTGGAATCAGTAGCGTTTACCAGTTGAAATGTAAATTTTTAAGATCTGTAGCTGATGGCCTGCGGTGCACTGAGGAGAGCATTAAGAGCTGCAACACTTTCAGATAAGTTTGGTAGCTTTGGAGCCCAGTGATCGCTCTGGAGCCGAGCAGAGGCCTGGGCTGTTGGACTCTCAGTCTTGTCATTTATCCTTCCTCTCTCTTGTGGCTTCTGTCTTGTTTTTATCCTGTCACTTGCTATGTAAAAATCCTCAAAGCTCTCTGCTTGGCAAGTGGGTCAGGATGGTCAAGACCAGACTTGCCTCTCTCCATTAGAATGAGACAACTCAGTTGTTTTTAATCTCATGTCCCACTTAAGAGGGTCATGGAAGATAAGAAAATGAACTTCCTTTTAAGTTTAGGTTTCTGGCATTGCAGCTTGACAGAAATTCAAAGCTGCTTTTGCCTCTTCTGAGTTTCATTTGGTGCCTCATGGGGAACATGTCCAGTGCAGACAATCCCTGGAGACCTTGGCAGCTAGGCTTAGTGCTAGGCTTAGTGCTCTAGCAAGCACATGCAGACTCTGTTGGGGAGGATAGTGATGAATTTTTGAGTGACTGGTTTTATTAATTTGCTTTTGGCCTTCCTTTCTAAGGTGTTTTTTTTTAAACTTTGTTTAGTAACATGGATTTACAATGAGGAGCTGATTTCCAATGAGAAATCATTCAGGACAGAGGATAGTGTTTTTCTGCGTTTCCATGGGACAGGAGAAAACAGTCCACACATCTGTGGTTGAGAACGTATATGTGAAATTTAGCTTGTAAGAATATGTCTGTGCTATTATACAAGTGTTAATAAAGACAGCCTACTGACTTGAATTTAGCATTTAGTAATGGTAACATTTTTGTGGTCACTAGCAAGGGGTTGGATATAAAATTGCATTTTAATGTTCAACTACAGTAAGTTGTGCAATTTAATGAATGAGATGAATACATTTAAGTGGAACCACTCAAAGTCAGATTTTTTGCCTTACATATTAAGTGGATTCAGAATTTCCTGCATTGCTAACAAAATTAAAAACTATAAACTGACAATTCAGAATGTGCACATCAGAACATGGGAAAAATATAAACTTAAATGCTTAAATAGTATCCTTCTACTCATCTAGTATATGCATTGGGTGTGAAATACTATACACCTAAACTCTGCTAGTAATGAAGTTAATGCTGAGTATCCTCTAAATACTTGCCTACAAAGTAGCATAACTCTGTATTTAAATTTAATCTGTACAGTTGCTGATTCAAAAGTGAAATACCTAACAAAGCACCATTTCTGGAGATGTCACACTGCCAGTCAAATTTGAATGTGACTCTAATGTGTAAGTGTAACACTATGGTTATTCTTTGTTTCAATTTTTTTCACAGATACTTCCTCATTGTAGGAATTGTGACAACATGCTGATTGATACTCCCAAAATTCAATTTTAAGCTGGTCTCTAAATGACATTGTTGGCATTTAACTTGAAATCACTTCTTTTTTTTTGAGTAAATATTAATGAAACAGTGTAGGACTTAGGTTTTCCAAAAGTATTCTGAAGAGCAGTTTTGCAAACAAGAATGGTGTTATGCTGTGAGGTCTTCTAACATGTTTAATTTTTCAGGTGGCAGAGATAAGCGTGGAGGTCCCATTCTAACGTTTCCAGCTCGTAGTAATCATGATAGAATACGGCAAGAAGACCTTAGAAGACTAATTTCATACCTAGCATGTATTCCTAGGTAAGTGATGGTCACTTGATAAGCTCTGAAGCTATAAAACAAGATAAATGGATTATGTTGCAGTACACCCACAAGCTAGAAGACTGAATGGGTTAAGAAAATGAGCAAATTCATACCAAGTTCTGCCAGTTACTGTTTTTGAACTGCTTTTTGGAAAAGACCTAAATAATTACTCTGCCTTCTAGAAGGAAGGATGTTGGCAGAATGGCTGGTGTGCTTTAGCTGGAAGTAGTTAGTGTCTTGGAAATGGCACTGTCATGCCATATTGCTGTCACTGTGTTGACGATTGCGAATAAAGCTCAAAGGCTTTCAGTACATCAATAATTAGAAACATACTGGTCATCATTCACAGTATGCCTTGTGTGGACTGAGGTCAGCACAACACTCCTGTTATTTGTATTAGATAAGTTATAGTGTGCTGATACAGCACAGGAATAACCAGAAGAGAGATATGTAAAATTGCTTGTAGAGTCTCAGATAAACCTGTGGAGAGGTCTGTGAAAGTACTGATATCATTGTATTATCAACAATTTAAGCTATGGATTACAATGTGCTATTTAAATAAATTGGCAGAAGTCAAATCCAGTGCTACTGTGTGTGTATATACACACACATATGGATATATAAAGTTATATACATATTAAAAAAAAGTTATATATTATATATATGTAAAAAAGTTTGTTCACATAGAACTTTGCTCCTAGTAGTAACTGAATTTGGGACAAAAATGATCATAAGACCCTGACTTTAGGTCCATCTCAGAATCTGCCAGCATTTGGTGCAGACTGGAGCAACGCTGACTGTGCTTGAATAAATTTGACTATGACCTCAAGGAGCAGTTGTCATTACAGTTGAAAAAAATCCCTTGGACAACATCCCTGAATGCAATACCTTCCATATTTCTGTAATGTGTTAATTTATAGGCAGTCATCTTTGCACCTGATGTAATCAGATGTCGGTTTCAGATTGACAAAAGTGCTTCCATAAAAATAACTTCAAGGCATCTAGTTGACAGTGTGTATGGCCTTCCTTAAGAGCAATTGCTGGTAATTCAATTATTCTAGTCTTTATTTCACTTTAAAGTGTAGGAGTGTTTAGTACTCTTTTTTTTTTTTTTTTTTTTTTTAAGTTAACTGAGGGATTTTGGGGAGGTAGAGGAAGGAGGATGGGAAGAAGGCTTGAGATTTTTACTTCTGAAATAATTTGACTTCACATTTGAAAGTTTGAGATGTATTCTAGCCCTCTGGAGCTTCAAGTTGCTAGAGAAGTTAATAGACAAATATGCATCAAAATATGCCCAAGAGAGTTTTCTAGAGATAATCTGGCCAAATGCAGTGGTCCTCTGGCAAAAGACGTATGTTAGTTTAGCATCAACAGGTTTAAAATGAAAAGAAAGTTAGTGCAGGTTTTATATCTCTGTAAGCATGGCAAAGCTTCGAGAATAAAGGGAGCTTTATTAAAAGCAAGACTCATTTTCATACAGGTCATGTTTTAGGGACTGACCATGCAACTGTTGCTAATTAAGAAGTCCCAACTGGTACAAATAGCCCCAAATATTTGGTCTGTCTATTAGTTATTGCAGTACTGTTACTCTACGTAGCTGAAGATTCAGAGGTATCAGTTGTTTGGCAAGAGGTCTAAACGCTTAAGGTGATTCAGTCTCACAATTTTACTAATTTAACAATTTATCTGATTTAAAAATATTGCTAAACTTAAGTCATCAATGCTGACTGGACCAGGTACTAGTGTAGTTCAGGTTTACCTAACAGATGACCTTGGCTGACTAAAGCCTCCTAGAACGATTTCTGTGATCCTTGGCCAAGAGGGATTCATCTTTTGTCAAATGATGGGGCCACATGATGGGAGGACACATCTGCATTGTATCGCGTGACGAGGGGTCACTTTGTACACCCCAGTAGATGTGTACCTCGTGAATTAGTGGCAAGCACTCCTCCTCATGCAGTGCTCAGTTTTTGTGGTAGGACAGGGATGGCCTGAGCAGCTCTCATATAATAGCATGCAGCCTTTCAATAATGGGTGTATCTTTAAAACAGTGGTTGTTTTTGTCCTTTAGTCCTGTGAGGCTGTTAGAAAACATTTTCACCGTGGTCAGAAAATTGTATGTTGTAGCCTACATGTATTCCAAGCCAGTTAATTTTAATGTATTTTCCTGCTACCGTTGCCATTTTTGGCATTCCTATGGGCAGGTGGGACAGCCAGCGTTCATCTTGATAAACTCCTTTTTTAAATAGCCGTTTGTTTTTGGGTTTGGTCTTTTTAAACCAACTTTAAGAAAGCTCCTAAGGAACCTGTATTATCACTTCTTTCAGAAGCTCTTCTGCTCTCCTCTATCAGTCATAACTCATCTTTCTACAGTGTGGCCAATGAGACTGTGTAAAGTATGCCAGTAAAGCTTCCCTACTTCTTGAACACTCTGAAAACCTCACCACATGAACTCCAGAATTGCATTTGCATTAGTCACATCCCTGAAAGTGACTCATGTACTCAAACAATAGACATTTGGTCCCTTTTGATAGTCCATTGGCTATGATGCATTGGTTTTGAAATATTTTTCCTTTCTGTGTTAACAAGGTCATGTAGCAAATTCTACTGGAACAAAATCAAAATTTCTGGTGGTGGTGGTGATTGCCACTTTTGATCAGCAGCAAGCACTAAGTGTACAAAAGATATTGATGAAAAGAAATTGAATCTGCCATTCTAGGAAGAGTTACCAGAGAATTTGGGTGTAAGGTCTGTTGACTTTTGGACAGCAAAATTGAGCTCAAATTTTATAGAAACAGGTTGATGTTGTTTTCTTCACAGCCATAAAATGCATTCTTACCCATTAACTATCCACAAATCGATCCTGTTACAGAAGGAATTGTCAGTAAAGGGTTTTTTTCCCTCTACAGACTCTTTAACTCTCAGATAATATGGGACTCAATCTGAGACAGTTTAAAAAACTTGCAGAAGTGATAGGTAAGAACAGTATGCCATCTTCTGTCTTTTAGAGGATCCCCTCAATCATTAGAAAGGCATGAGTATTGTCATCAGTAAAGTGTGTGCATGTGTGTGTTCTGAAGAGTCAATTGTAAATGAATTAGATATTGCTGCTTCAGTAAATGGTGTGTTTAATGTGTGTGTAAGGTGAAGGAGAAACAAGACTGGAAGATGAATCATCGTTAATATAAACAATGAAAATGAAAGAGGAGATAAAGACAGATTATCAAATCAGCAACAGGTGTAAAGCTGTCACCCACAAGGAGTTTGGCAGGGGGGTAGGAGAAGCTTCCTGAGAGGTTCATGAGATCTGCTGTATGTGTCAGCTAGTCAAGAGTGAGACCCTAGGGTTTTACGGTTAGCTGAGGAGACCACATTCATTATAGGCAGTGTGGTGCAGTAGAGTGCTGTGTTTGAAGTTGTAACATTTGCTTGATAACCTTTTCTTCTTTCTTCTGCAGTGAGGAAGTATGTAAACGAGGATTCACCGTCATTGTAGATATGCGTGGGTCAAAATGGGACTCCATAAAGCCTCTGCTGAAGATTTTACAGGAATCCTTTCCATGTTGTATTCATGTTGCACTGATAATCAAGCCAGACAATTTCTGGCAGAAACAGAGGACTAACTTTGGCAGCTCTAAGTTTGAGTTTGAGGTAACTTCCCCTATGGTAATACAAATTTACATTTATTTCATGGTTTTAAGTGTGCTCACTACGGATCAGCATCTTGAAAACTCTCAGATAAATTATGTTCTAGATGAGAGGAAGGGTGCATTAGGCCAGTGGTGCTAGAGGGAATGTGGTTTTCTTCATGTACTTAGGCTAGGTAGTTGTGCATGTTGTCGTTTATAGTCTTTTTCTGAGCATGAGAAAGATGGAATTAGGGTTTTACCCCTAATGGTAAAAAGTTAGGTTTCATCTGTGTGTTGTCTTGGTCTGCATTGTGGTAGTCGTGATATCACCAGCATCCAGAGGAAAGCAACCAACTGAATCTTGCTGTTATCCTCCTGCTGCTTTAGATTACACAAAGTCAAAACTTAATCAAAACAGTAGTCAAAAGAGTGGTTGCTGTTTTGTCCTTAAGTGTAGTGAGGTAAGAAAGAAGTAAAATATTTCTTTCATTTAGGGAAATACCTGCAAGACAGGAGGCTGATCGGAATTCATATTTGGAAAGAAGTGTATGAGAAAAGTCATGTGGACTTCATGGGCAAAATGATCAACTCTTACAAAGAGAAAAACAAAAACTTGAAAGAAAATTTCAAATTCGTTTTAGTAACAGCATTTTTTAATTTTCTTTTTTATTTTTTAGACAAATATGGTGTCTCTGGAAGGCCTTACCAAAGTAGTTGATCCTTCTCAGCTAACCCCAGAATTTGATGGCTGTTTGGAGTACAACCATGAGGAGTGGATAGAAATCAGAGTTGCCTTTGAGGACTACATTAGCAATGCAACCCATATGCTGTCCAGACTGGAGGAACTGCAAGATATATTGTCAAAAAAGGAAATGCCTCAGGACCTGGAAGGTGCTCGCAATATGATAGAGGAGCATTCACAATTAAAAAAGAAAGTCATTAAGGCCCCTATCGAGGACCTTGATGTGGAAGGACAAAAGCTACTTCAGCGGATACAGAGCAGTGATAGCTTTCCCAAAAAGAACTCTGGGTCAGGGAATGCAGACTTACAGAACCTTTTACCCAAAGTATCCACCATGCTGGACAGGCTGCACTCAACACGGCAGCATCTGCATCAGATGTGGCATGTGCGGAAATTGAAATTGGACCAATGTTTTCAGCTCAGGCTGTTTGAGCAGGATGCTGAAAAGGTAAGGGATTGAGGGAGAGGAGTATAAATGGGTGCTGCTTGATGGACTTGAAAGAAGTACCACGGATAACTGCAAATAGTAATTTTTGTCTTTAGAGTTAATCACAAGCCTTTTTATGGGACATAAAGGATTTCTTGATTGAGAGTGACTCTTAGTCTTCTGGAGTAAAGGGGACGGGGTAGTAATTCTAAGCTGTAGAGAATACAGGTAGCTCTCACTGAAGAAAATTTTAAGTGGTAGTGACTTTAAAGCTTTTGCTTTGGTAAATTTTTGTTCCAGATAGATGCTTTTGCATGCATCAAGTGAAGATGAATAATGTATACTTTATAAATACAGATGACTAAGGACTACATTGGTCTTCTTTTGAGTGACCCTTGGGATTTGAGTGACAGGCAGTCGACAAAGTCTGAAGAGGCTGACATGGGGAACTGCTTCATTGATGCAGGTTTTCAAGTCCCAGGCTAAAACCTGATGTATCTCTTTAGACAGTGCATGTGTCATTAACAGGGGACTGAGTGATCTCAGAATGTTTGGGGCTAACCAGTCCCTTCAAATGAGAAAGCACTTGATCGTCATGGAACTTGAAGAGGAAATATGGCAGGCAGTGCACTTTTAGTTGAGCTCAAATAAGATCTATTTTCATATAGAATTGTTTTGCAATCACTTCTTATTAACTTGTTACCATGGAACAAATAGCTTTAAGGAAGGGTGGGGAGTTTTTCTCCCAGAGAAGTAACTGGCCTATGCAGTCAAGCGGTAAGTATGGTCTTTGTCAGATTTACCAAAGGTCTGTGTTAAACCGGTATCCTGCTCTCCAGCAGTGGTCATAAGCAGATGCATGGGGAAGAGTAAAAGCAGGGCAAACATACGTAATACTTCTTCTTCCTCCTTCTTCCTCTGTTTTCTTCCTCCGTACTTTCTCTTACCCTCATCATTTCAGCTCAGGGACTTCGTTTACATTACTCTTAATGTTTTTCTGCTGTGTTTAAAAAAGAAATCATTTTTTAAAAGTACCATTTAAAGTAAGTGTTTACTGAATAGGTATAGCTGAAAATAGTAGGGGCATGTAAAGAGTTGAAAAAAATCTGGTCAAGTGAATTTAGAGTTATAAAATTATTAAGAAAATGACAAGCTGTTGGTCTAGTATTGCTCTTTCAGGCCCAAAATGCTTTTTAGCAACCTTTCAGCCACTTAATTGCAGCATTAATTATTCTTTATTATAGCATGAACAATATATATTTTGATGGTGTTCACGTGATATTGAAAGATGTTCTTCATTTACTCATCTAAAAGTTGCTTACGTAACTTGGGCTTTAAGAAACTCCTTGTGAAATACTTGAGCCTGTGGGATTGATCTCTGTCCTGCCATGTGGTTGCATAAGCTCCTATCTGTGTTTTCTACAGTCCCGATTCCAAGAAGTCGTCTATATTAAATTAACGCATCTTTCTTTCAAGATAGAGGGAAATGTTAGGCACCTCAAAATGGGGTTGACAGCAGCTAACATACCTGGGACTTAATCTTTTTCTACTGGTTGATGAGAGAGTAAAAAACAAGGTTTGTGTAGTAACCCAGCTCACTTTTGGATTAAGGCCCTTGCCTTAATCTCCTTGCAGCCCTTATTTCACTGCTTGCTTCAGATTAGATTTCATAGCTCAGGGCTTCTTTATCAGTGTATGTCTATGTGGTTTATTTAGGTGTGGGAAAGGGCTGGATCTTTGTTGGAAAAATAAAGGGTATTGGATGGGGAGAAATAAACCTGTTCATTTTGGAGGACTTGCACAACTCTTTGCACAAGAAACGTGGGCTGGTTCAGGAGAAGAGAAGGCAAAAAAGGGGTGAGGTGGGAGAGAATCTGATTGGAATTGCCCTGTAGGTATCTGAAGGCAGCAAAGTCAGACTACCTACAGAAAGGTGGTCACGAGCAGGACCAAGTGTCTATTTTGAATAATGTTCTAACACATCTTCACTGTAGTCTAGATAAACTGAAAACTTTAGGAGTATGTGATCAGCTGTCTCGGTTGTCTAAGCTCTTAAAACTTTTTTTTTATTGTTTACAGTCCTTACCATATTGTGCTCTACTTATAATTTGATTTGTCACGTACCTGGGTGGAATAATGGATTTGATATTATTGCTCTGTTAGCCAGCATATTTTAAAAGATCTTTAAATGAGTACTTGCTGCTCATTGCTACCATTTTTTTTCTAAACAATCTTTTTCAGCTTATCCAGAGAGTAGGTGGGTCTTTTGAGCTGAGATATAGCAAAGGTTTCAAGACCATTGCGGGGGGTGGTGGGGGTGGGGGTGTTAAACTTAGCCTTTTGCTCTGTTGCTTGGTCTTTGAAAACTTCATCTTCCAGTGCTACAGCATGCCTATGTATCTCCATTGATGGTCATTGTCAGATTAAAATTTGCTTGGGTATTAAAATACTGTAAAAAAAAAAAAAAAACAAAAAAAAACACGAACATATATAAAGATTATTCCTAAACTTGTCTGGAAGAAGGTAATGTGTAACTCTGTGCTCAATTATAGCTTTTAAAATTTGTTTAGCAATAGAAAAGTTGGTTTCAAATCTGCTGTAAAGTTATGAACTAAAAATATTAAACTTGCTACTCAAGTACTTGATCAGCAAGAATGAATTTATATTTAATTTCCATGAGTTGCCATTTTCATTCTAAATTACTAAGCTGCTGACATCATGAAATGCTGACACTAGAGAACGTATAAGCTTGGTAACCCAGGGCTGTGCTCCAAGCCTGTTTGTTTACTATGACTTCTTTGTAGTAATGAAGTTTATGACTTTATGATTATGACTTTACTGTAGCTTGTTGAGATAAACAGCTATAGTAAAGATTTAACAGCCTCAGCTCTCTGGTCCGAAAAATCAGATTTCAGCAATGATTTGGTTAAAACGTATGGTAACTTACAATGGAAAGAGCATCAGTGTTAATTTTTATGGCCTTAGACTCTGTCTTCTGTGTTCACAGATTTCTCACATTACTTCTCTATGATTTCTGCCATAACAAATTAGTGATTTTTTTTTTTTTTTCTTTCTTTCCTTAATATTTTCTTGCAGATGTTTGACTGGATCACACACAACAAAGGTCTGTTTCTGAACAGCTACACAGAGATCGGAACCAGTCACCCCCACGCAATGGAGCTTCAGACACAGCACAATCACTTTGCCATGAACTGTATGGTAAGAACAGGCCTCACTTTACAGCACTGACATGTTATCTATTTGCTCTATGTTAAGGTAGAATTCATAAATCACACACATAAATCATTCCTTCTGTTACAAGTAGTGCAAATTTGTATTTGAGAAGTGAAATTATAAAACACAAAGATGGAAAATAGAGGGTAGCCAGGTACAGAGGTACTGTGATCAAGCAACAAAATTATTTTGACAAATGGCAGTATTCAACACAACCTCAGCACTTCTCAAATATGAGCATCCAAACTTCTAGAACCTGGGATGTGTGTTTGAGTACTGCTTTGAGTCTTGTAGGAAATTTCAGAGAATCATGTGTAATACAGAATTTAGCACTCCATGCAGAAAGAAATAGCTCTCAGGATCTTCTGAATAGATTGCAACTGAGAGAAAAAGTTCTGAGAAGTAATGATCAACAGCTGAGCCTGGTATAATAATTTTCCATATTTTTAAGAAGACACACTTCTCATTTCTGGCACAGCAGAATGGAGTTAAACTTTTTTTTTTGGTCAAATATCATCTTAGGATGAGCTATCAGTAGGCTGCAATTAAAAAATTGGATTTTAACTGGCAGTGAGTGAAAGCTGCTTATTTTTAGTTTCATGAATTCCCGTTTGAACATGGGGACTAAATTTTCAAGTACATTTAGGTCCTTTTCACTAGGAGGATTGGAAGTGTTTAAATAACTTTGGGAGTCTGGGCCTAAATCCAGTCCCTGGCTGTCAGCTCAGTGAAGGAAGAACACTACCAGTCTTGTTAGAAATTAACATCCTTGGCAGTCCAAGGATGGGAATTGAATTAAAGTATGGTCGAAACAATCAGCTCTTGCAAGAGAGTGTTTTTGTAGGACAGGACTACTAATTGTGGAAAGAGAGAGTGGCAAAGTAAACTTACCTAGGTTATGCGTCTTGCTGAAATAATGAAAGGACTAGTAAGGCAGCTCTTGTGTATGGTATAGCTACAGTTAAGGCAATAGAAGACATGAGTGGAGAAGGCACATTTTCTTCTTTTGCAACTCAGCTATGTTTGCAAAAGTTTAAAAAAACAAAAATCAATATGAACTTTTTGAAAAGAGTAAAACAAATGCTGGGGAACATTGTAATGAAGTTATGTAACATCATATATGGATTTAACTTTGACCATTAGGTTTGGAAGGTATAGGTTCACTCCACGGGCAGGCGGAATTGTTCCTTTATGGAGTACCTCGTTGTTGCTCATTGCTCTGCATATGAAGTAAAGCAGAAAGGAACTCACGGAAGGACAGTAGGCGTCATTGACATGAGATGACTTTTGGAACTTAGTAATTTTGGATGGCCTTCCATGCAATTCTTGGGCTTGTACTCTAAAGGTTAAATTCTTCTTCTGTCAGCTTGTCCTTCATACAAAATGAACTTGTATTAGTCACTGTTGTCCTCTTTTCTTCAAATTGGATGACTTTTTCCACCACCCCACCCCCCCCACCTAAATACTGTTCAGATGCTATCAACAGTAGGAAGCACTTGAGCAATGTAGCATAATCCCTCCTGCTCTGTTTTTGTTGTTAGTCTTTTGCTGTTAATCTCTGTTTTGCCTGTAGTAGTTAAATTCATTAACTACAGAGGACTTTTTCTCAGCCTGTACAATGATTTCTTAAAGCATGCAAGGAGAAGCTTAAATTTGGGGCACATTAAACAGTCCAAATATTCAAAAGGGGAAAAACAAGCTGCAGTTTTTTGATGTGTATCTGTAGCATAGCCCCCCTCAGAAAGTGGGTCTTTGGCACAGAATAGGAAAATACAAATTCAAAACAATCAGTCCCTGGTTTTGATTTAAGCAGCGTTCAGATTTTCTGCGTTTTATTTGGTTAAATGGTAAAAGCCTTACATGTAGATTAGGGGGAAAGATTAAACTGAACGTGACATAAAAAAATATGACGTGAACTGATTGAATTTTGGCAGGCCTTATTTTTCATTAGCTTTTAACTGGAAAAGTGTCAAGCAATCTTTACTCCCGCAAGCATGTTCAGCTTCTCCCCGACCACTCTTCACATAACACTCCGTGCTTAATAAGCTACTATTGGTTCACTGTTCCTGTCAGTGTAACTCTTCAGTAATCAGAGTTGATTTAAGATCTCCTCTTAAGAGCATGTGAATGCTCTAACACTAGAGATGAAATTTAACTTTTAACCCATCTACAACCATGCAAATTTATTCAGCTGGATGGCGTAGAGGAAGGAAAACTGGCAACTATATATGAGGTTTATTATACACAAGAGATTTTGAAGGCTTTTGATTGTGGCCCTAATTGGACCCTAATAGATACTGCTTTCCAGGCAGTTTCCTTGGGTGCACTTTAGGTGAGGAAGGGGACTGTTCAAAGGGTAAATGCTGCCCAAGCAGCTGAATGCAACCTCTTGCACTTGCTTGCAGCTTAACCGTGATAATTGATGTTGCAGCTGCTTTTCCCAACTCATTGTGGTTGCTGCAAGGCACATGCTCCCTTCAGAGCAGGTGCTACCCTCTGTCAGTAGCTGGCTCTCCCATCTCCCCTTCCTTCCCAAGTAGCAGCTTGGCTTTCTGAGAGGTGCAGGAGGGCAACTTCTGCAGCTGTTTATGCCAAACTCGGGTGAGAAAGAGCGATGGCCTTTGGGTGAGATGCCAAAATTTTAATCTGGTCTTCCAGTCTGAAATGAGCCACCTGGATGTAAACCGTTGTGAAAGCTACCTAGTTCCTGTCATGAACAGGAGTCGCTTACATCAAGGACAAAGAGGACTTGCTGAATATTTCTTTTTTTCCTTGTAATGGCTTTCTGCCATTTTTAGATTCTGATTTTCAGTATCACAGCACAAAGTAGTTGGAAGTTTAAACCAAATATTGTAAAACAAAAAGGTGAAGAATACATTGAGGGAGGCATTTAACTGTACTTGCAGCAGTTTCACTAGCAAACGATATGCCTAGGAATCTTGTGTATTCAGTATGCGATAGGCTCATGTGGTTGCACTTCAAGGTAACAGGAATAAGTTCATGGAAGTCTTAAGCTTAATACACAGACTGGTTCTCATTGCGATGAAACTGTCCCAGAGAAAGCTGGATAGATGCAGTGATGTGCATTGAAGATGGTTACCATTGCTTAACACACAGGTTCATGTGGCTAAAAAGGCTGCTGTCTGAAAGATAGTTCACATGTGCAGCTGTAGGTATGTGACCTGCTATTACTGAATTCAAGAGGCTGTTCACTGATAAATGTCAAGGCTGTGTCTTCATAGGGCAAGTAGATCCCATATTCCCTAACTGTGGGGAAAAACAAACTTGCAATGATTCTCTCTAAAGATGTGGATGGATTTTCAGTGCAACTTAAAAGGCCTGCTTTCAGCAACAGTAAATTGCTGTTGTCAAGTCCTGAGATTCATTTGAGTTAAGCAATACTCAGGTTTAGCTTGAAGTTCCTCTTTGGGTGACTAAACCAATGCTTCACTTCTCAAAACAAGTTTTTAGTACCTTTTAAGGGAGAAACTTGCAAATAAGGCATCATAGGAGTTGCAGATACAAAAATTAGCTGTCGAGTTTTTGAACTGCAAAGTACCCATGATTATATGATTAGTCAGTCTTGCATGCAAGAGTGGGAGAGACTGATTCTGTGTCTGTCCACTCTTTTTCCTGCCATTTTCCATTTGCCTGCTGGGACACAAGGGAAACAAAAGCAGCCGTGAAATATGGGTGAGGAGGAGGAGGATGTTATCTATCTGAATATTTTCTTCTACACTTCTTGCCTAGATCAAATGACCTTGCTTTCATTACAGCTTAACTGTGCCCCTTACTGCAGTAGTAAGGGTCAAAATGACTGGAAATTTAGGCAAAAGGAAACTTTCTTTGGAGAAAGCTGACACTGGCTACTATTAAAGGGCATGCTATAACTACTTCTTGTCTCAGGGCTAATAGGACCATCAGTAGAAGCTATGTTTATTAACCATAATCCAAAAAGTCCTGCGTCAATTGTAAGCATATTGCGAAGTTGATTAATGTTCTCAGAACTCAGTTCTCAGAACATTAATGATATATCAGGTATATACTAAACCACTTTATCAGGGTAGTAATCAAATAATTAACGTCATCCAAAAAGAGGGTGCCAGAGATGAGCACTGGTGAGAGTTTTGGGAGGTTAAAATAAAAGTATGAACACAGTGCTTGAATATCACTGGGTTTACAGAGTTAAAAGTGACTTACTTGGCTTGGCGTGCTCAAATCCAGGCACAGGGGCTGGTACAAATGAAAACATTAAGAAGGTCAGGTGAGGTAAAATCAGCTTAGGTGACAGCTAGTGTGACTTTTTCCTTTTCCTTTGTACTACTGATATATTTCACTCTTGAGATTCTTTTTATTTTAAATATATATTTTTGTAACCATACAGAGTTGTCGCTTGAGATAGACTTAAGCACCACGTGAATTCTAGACTGCCCTGGGTCCTCTGAGACTTCAGCAAATGAGAGCAAGACCACAGGTTGTGAATTGCACATTCTTTCTCAGATTGCTTTGAAATGCAGATTTTCACAAAAGACTTTGTGCAGAACGGTGAACAGTAGTAAGCTAGCTCTTCTGTCTTGGGGGGGACATGCCTGCATGTCTGTGTTGAGGGTTTTGGTGGGGGGTTTTTTGGTTGGTTTTGTTCTGTTTTGTTTTTTTTTTAACTAATAGATAGCTCAGGCAGGGCTTTCAGTAAAAATAAATAAATAAAAGTTAAATGGTAAAGTCCATCAACTGTCCAACCAATCTAACATCCCTAATAGATAAGATAAAGACTTTAAATGGGGATGGGGTAGTAGAGTAGGTAAAATGTATTCAGTCAAGTTTTTGGTGGTTCTGAAGAACCATAGCTTAAGCAAGCCATGGATTTGTGATGTTCTTGAAGTTCAGGGAATGCACAGCTGTGGATCCTGATCAGACTGGGAGGATGTTTTCTGAGTGTACATCCGTAAGGGAATCTTTCTGGTGCCAGAGCAGTTAATGCTTAGACACAATGTCTGGATGCGACCAACCTGAGGAGAGACTGAAAAGGCAAAATGAGTTCAGGCTATTTCCAGCTTCTGAGGAGCACTCCAGAGTCAACAAGATGAAATAGAATAGGCTAGATGTGCAACCCTTAAGAGGGAAGAAGCAAATAAACAGATTTTAAAAAGCAATCAGCTGGTGAGATGTTAATACGGCAACAAGTATGTTCATGTCAATGGATCATGAACTAAAAGAATAGACAGTGGTGTTACTGCAAAGAAGCAAATCTTATTTCATTCTTGATACTTATTGGGGGTGCTGAACTTAAGATTTGTAAAGAAATTACTCTGATTCAGTTGATCCTAGTAGAGAACTAGGTCCAGTTTAGAGCCCTATACTTAATGTTGTAACGGGGAACATCCAGATGAAAATGACGTGGCTGTAACGAGAGGTTGAAGGCATGGGCATTTACTATGAGAAAGTGAAGGTAAGTGAAGAGTAAGAGAGGAAAGAAGGTGGAATTGGACTATATAGTCTTGCAGTAAGATTCCCCAGGTCCACCATGAAAAATGTAGGAGACAGAGATGATAAAGTTGAAGAAAGAGTGAAATTATATTTCACTTGTTCCAGTGCTGATAGCAATGGTTAAATAGTTACCTGGGAATATTTTGAGGATCCTTGTAGTTGAAGAACAGGTTAAACACTTTTCTTAATTGTAGTCTGGATGTTGCTGAGTTTATTTTTTTTCAAGGGAAGAGATCAGGTCTATATAGAGGTTGCAGTTATGATGCTTACGGATTGTGTCACTGAGGTGGTTGTTTTTAACACTGAATGCTTAATAGTCTCTGTGTCAGAAAACTACTGTTTGAAATCTTGGAGCTAAACAAACATTTTCTAAATGGGTCTGGGAAAATCAGGAAATAAAATAGAACCTTCAGGGCATCCATCAGCTTTATTTTGTATTGAGTGTGATAGAAGTTCAGTTAAGCTGGCCAGCTGTCACCTGTATTTTTCCCTGTGTACTTGCCTTTCAGGCACACACCAAAGAATGACACAGTGCACTACAGCTTGTGTTAGGCTACTAATCTGTGTTGCTTTGCTGAGCAATACTTTTTTATATGTACACTCCCTTTAGGGAATAATTCTGCAATGAGGAGCTTTCCAGATATTGTAATGTGTCTTTTCAGCTTCTGGCTAAAGGGCATTGTGAGAGAAAATAATCGTACTAAGTACATTCATGCACTTACTGTACGTACTGTAATGCAGTAACTTGAATTGTTCCCTTTTTAGTTTTGTTACAATAGTCGTGTAACACAATGAAAGAAATGCAGTATCACTTTAGCCTTTCACTTTAGACAGTTGATACACATTTAGAAGCTGCAGATGTTTCATGCAGATTCACATGATGTAAATGAGATGGCTGAATAAGTCTTGAACAGTTATTTCCTGATAGCTGTTGCTTCTTTAACTAAAACCAGGATGTAAATCCATGCAACGACTAAGACATCAGTCCTTGGGGAATGAGCACCAGCTTACTTGGAACAGTGCTTCTCAAGCAGTGCACAAAATACACATTTGTCATATAATAATGATAGTGGACCTGCCTGTCCTTTTAGAAAATTGAACAAGGATCTGTTAACCTTCAAGGATCAGTTAAAGACAGTCCAATTGTAGTGAGTTGCTATTTGAAATTCTTTTCCTCCTTAACTAAATCTGTCTCTTCTGGGTCATTGCATTCTAAAAAACTGAAATTTAAACCTTTAGTAGATATATCAGGTAGTAAGGGATATGGTAGTGGGTGGGGAAAAAAAAATTGAGATTATTGTGAGAGTTTTTTTGAGGAAAGGAATGTGGTATACATAACTTGGAAAGTGTTCAACTGTCAGCATATTAATTCATATTCATACTGCTACAGGGCGTATTCTTCAACACTTGTGAGGCCAGATTGCCATGGGAAAATGAATGCATTTTAACCACAGCTCAGTTTTGATTTGTTTAACTTCACATTTATGGTGCCCTGTCCTTCATATCTAACTGATGTTCCAGAATTTCCAAAATTCCTGTGTTACGATACACAAACAGTTCAAATGGCAGTCTAATAGAGCCTTTATTTTTTTCTCTTTTGGCACTTGTTTTTTTCACACCACTGTAAAAGGCATGTAATGGCTTTCTGGATTCATTTAGCAGTCTCGTATTTATGCTACATACGCCTTAGTAGGCCTAAATGCTCTCCAGTCTTTTAAAATTTGTTGGAAGTAGCAGTTCTATTCTCTTCCAGTTGTGTGGCTGTGCTTAAAAGGAGAGCATAGATGTGTGAGATTACCTAAAAAATGAAAAGATAGTATTGTGCAGGAAGGAAAAACAGCCAACATGACACTGTTGTGCTCAATTTATTAAGTGGACCAGCTGAGGTGTAGGCTGTGTCAGGTATGCTCCTGCTTGCATACGTGCATACAGTTACAACTAATAGAGACCCGTGCCAATTACCACTGAGATGAGTCGGCACAGTGAAGCTTGGAGGAACTGCAATACTTGCTCCAGCCAGTCAGTGTCAGGGTCTGGGCAGTGGCTCAACACCAACAGGTAATGGTTCCACCTCAGATGCTCAGCGTCTACGTGGCGTTGGGTGTCCCTGTGCCAGAGTTCTCCCCTGACCTCTCTTACTGGCAGGGGTATAGTCAAATTTTGGCACAGGCTGCCCATCACATCTCTCAACAGTAATATAACCATACAGTTTTCCAGCATTTTCAGATCTTGTTCTTCTGTCACTTGTTGAACTGTGGCCTTTACTGAGGCTTGTTGCAGTCAGTTCTGTCCCCCCTGGCTCACTGGACTCAGTTCCTCAAGCCTTGATCGGGGAAGGTTGTGATGCTGCTGCTGACAGGTAGCTAACTGCTCCATGGCATTTCTTGCGTGCTGGCATTCCAGAAAGCACTGCGTGGACAAGAGGGAAAAATATTTCACTGCAGAATGTTGAGATTTTAATGGTGTTTGTTGTTTTCTTCCCAACCGTTCTGTGTGATCGTGTTTGGCAGTTTGGCCCCACATGTAAAGTTTTAGGATACAGGCAAGAACGAGTGCAGCTAACAGAAGTAGCCAATGGATGCAGCAGGTTTTGCTGCAGTTCTTGCAGAAAGGGCCAGCAATTCTGCTCAGAACAGCATTCATGTCCTCGGCAATGGTGGTGATGTGCCCCAGGGCACAGTCCCCAGCTACTGCTGGACTGACTATCCCTGTAACATCGGAGGCCTCAACCCAGAGGGAGCTCCAGAAGGAGGAGGCAGCTCTGCAGGTCTGGGGCTGCAGGGAATGCCTGTGGCCTCTTGCTAAGGCTGGGGCAGCAGGAGTTAGTATCCTTGGCCACAGGAGGTGTGCAGTTATTAAGGATCTGTGTCACCAAGTAAAGGAGCTGCAGGAGGAGGTCAGCAGTCTGCACAGCATCAGAGATCATGAGAAAGACATTGACCAGATCTTTTCCAACACTGCAGCTTCAAGAGCCCAAACTGCCAATCGTACTGAAGGGAGGAGGGTCAGGCAGACTCTGTGCCTGTCTGTTCGGGAAGTGGAGACTCCTATGATGATGAGGGTTGGAAGATAATGGCTTCTGGCACTAGGAGGAAGGTTTCTGCTCCACCTGAAGATCTGCAGCTACAGAATAGGTTCACTGACCTCACTGCTGATGAGGAGCTGGGAGCTGTCAAATAAAGCATCTCTGCCATCTGAGTCTGAGCCACACAGGGGCACCAAAAGGAAGAGGCGAGTGATAGTAATGGGAGACTCCCTTCTGCAGGGAACAGAGACCCCATCTGCCAACCTGACTCATTCTCTATGGAAGTTTGCTGCTTGCTGGGGGCTCGGATTTGGGATGTTGTGGAAAGACTGCCAAAGCTTGTCCAGCCCTCAGACTATTGCCCCCTGGCGCTCTTCCATAATGATACTGCCAGGGGTGACCTGGAAGGTCTCAAGCGTGACTACATGGCTCCAGAGGCAATGGTCAGGGGCGTGGGAGTCCAGGTGGTTTTCTTCTCAATCCCACTGGTGAGAGGGTAGATAGATCCTGCAGGTCACAACTGTTTACACAGCTGATGTTGGCAACAGGGTTTTGGTTTCCCAACCGTGGGAACCTCTCTCTGAGGATCAAGGATTGCTATTCAACTAAGTGGGGCAAAAGTACCTTTGCCAGCAGGCTGGGCAACCTGATAAGAAGAGCTGTAGGATAAGAATGATGGGAGAGGGAGAAGAGGACCAACAATCAACTGAGCAGTGGTGGACTGGGTTGGCAAGCAAAGGGTCTGCTGTGATGTGAACAAAGGGGATGCTGTAATCAACAAAACAGGGCTGAACTAGGGTTGCTCCAAGTGTACACACAAAAATTAGGATGTGCCTACAGGACAGCGTTATGTGGAAAGCTCTCATTCCCTTTTTGGGAAGTCACCATGACCAAGTTCTTCTCTGAAGTACCTGTATGGCATGCTTGTGTGGTACAAGGAGAGGCTGAGAGAGCTGGGATTGGTTACCCTGAATAAAGGCATGCTTAGGAGGGATCTTACGTACATAAAAATGTAAATACCTGATGGGAGGGAGTAAAGAAGACAGAACCAGACTTTTCTCTATGGTATCCAATAACAGAACAAGAGGTAATGGCACAAGTTGAAATACAAGAAATTCCATTTAAACATAAGAAACAGTGGAGCACGTTGCCCAGAGAGACTGAGGTCTCTCCATCCTTACAGATTCTCAAAACCCCACTGGACATGACCCTGAGCAACCTGCTCTGTCTGAACCTACTTTGAGCAGGGGGGTTGGACTAGATGATCTCCAACCTCAACAATCCTGTGATTCTAAGAACTTCATTCTAGATGTATGAGAGTCAGCCCAACATAAAGAGGTGTCGACTCAGCATTGTATACAAGTAGCTCTGGAAGAGCTACTCAGAAACCTTTTGGTGGTGAAGTTGTTCTTGTTTCTGGCTTTGCAAGAATCAGAAACTCTTGATTGCTTCCTTTGAAAAATATTGTTTGTTAATACAGAATCAGAACAGGAACAGATTTTAGATACTTAAGGCCAAAATGCATATGTGACCTAAAAGGAAAGAAAATTAGAGTGACTAAGAGCCATCAGGGAGTAATGCCAGTATGCTGGAGAATCTTTCTGATCTTTGACTTTATTTGTCTAGTTTTCAGTGCTAGCTCAGGGGCAATATAGTGGCAGGAAAATAAAATCTAAAACTGTTGAACTCCTTAGAACTTAGAGTTCTGTATTTTGTTACTTAAAAAGTAGAAATACTTTCAGAAGTTGATGTAAAGATTTGTAGAGTGATGTTGCACACATGCATGGATAGATCAAGTGCTTGCTAATTATACTTTGATTTTCCTATATTGTGCGTGTCTGAATGTCTTGTTGACTTGAACATCTGTAAACATTCTTATTGAGGCTGTTGCAACATATGGTTAGCTTTTCCTCTTCATTGTAATAATGGGTCTTCATATAACATGACTTTAAGCTGACCGTTAATGTTAGCTGACTATTAACGACTCTCCGGTCGTTTCAAGTTGTCCTTCTCCCTTGTCATTAATACAGATAGGCTGTTACATTATACACCTAGATTCCAAAGTTAGGCATGCACAAACTTGGCAAATAAAACCAGTCTACTAAGCAGTACTGTAATAAAGAAGAATTTTATAGAAGTGTACCTCTGTATTTAAGTGGTCTGCTAACTTCCACTATTTTTTCCCTCCTTCTTCATAGAATGTGTATGTAAACATAAACCGCATCATGTCAGTAGCAAATCGCCTGGTCGAGTCTGGCCATTATGCTTCACAGCAAATAAAACAGATTGCTAGTCAGTTGGAGCAAGAATGGAAAGCATTTGCTGCAGCCTTGGATGAACGTAGCACGTTACTGGATATGTCCTCCATCTTCCATCAGAAAGCTGAACAGGTTAGTGAATGGGGAGGGCGCCAACAAAAGTTTCTGTGCTGGAATGGTGAGTTGTACTGTTTTGCTTTTGATTTAGACGGAAGTACAAGACAGAGATTGAAAAGGTCGGCAAGAAAGCCAGAGCATTCATTTCTGCCCATTTCAGCTGATACTCAAACAAAAACTTATTCTCCTCAGGACAGCCCACTGCCCTTATATTCTCCACAAAATGCCTTGCCCATATCACTTAGCCATATTAGCTATATGAATTAAAATGAAGTGGACATAAATGCTTAGCTATATGAAGCTCTTAAATTGAAAGAAAGGAAAAAATTTAGTATAGTCAGTATCGATATAATGCCTTTCCTACATCCAGAAACCATCACTTGTTCTGTTCTCCTCACCACTCCACCCCAATCAGTCCTTGAGTGTCAAGATTTAACTCATAGCAATTGCTTATAGAAAACTTAAGTTGAACTGGCCTGAAAGTTGAGAAGTTAATTAACTGTCTTCTGAATCTGAAATTGTGGTGGGAGATGTTTACTTAGTATCCCATAAGAGATTCCTCCTATATTAAACAAAAATTTTAGCTTTAGGCCTATACCAATTATTTTAATTAAGTCATTAACCATGTGTAACTGCCAGAGAAGAGGTATATGTAGGGGAAATAGGAATAAATATCCCCAAGTTAATAGTCTTGATGGTGAAAGCATGTTTTCCCCTCAAGGGAATTCAGTTCTGAAGGAGTTGCTATGTGTTTGCTGTTGAGTCACCCACTGATATACTGTCTGCTCTGTACATCTTTGGTGGATTTGGAGAGCAGAGGTTCTTGGATGGTTATGGCTGACTGAAGCTCTGGTGTGCTGTATGGCTGCTGGAGATACTTTTCTTTCCATTTGCCTTGCTAAATTGGATCCAAGAGAAGGTCTCATGCCTGATATAACTTTAATTTGGAATAAATGAAGGAGCCACTTGGGAGCTGATTACTGCAGAAATAGAGAGAAGCAGCACACTTTATTTTAAGAAGTTTTTTTCCTGATTTCTACTACACAGATGCTCAACTTCATAAATGTCCAGAAATTAGAAATGTGAACATATTAAGATGCAAATACAGATTGCTTTTCATTAAGTTAGTGGTGACATTGGTTTAACTGTCCTTAGACAGATTAAGGTAAAGTATATAAACTGATGCCACTATAATAAGTATTTTTAGCAGGTTTTACAGAAAAGCCACATAAAAAGGAGACAAATGAATTGTTTTCTGGTATAAAAGTCACCAACCAGCTTGAAGCATTTCATAGACACAGTGTGGTACCTAATCAGTATTGGTGCTTTTCTAATTGCTTGGGTTAGTCAGGTTTACATTTAAGCACTGTCAGCCATGCATATAGGAGAGGGATGGTGGAACATGGACAGATAGGTATATCCTGACTCAAATGCTGTCCTTTTTCATAAGAAAATGATGTTCATCAGAAGTCAAGGGAGTAAATTTGGTGGGTGTGTGTGCTGGGCAACTTTGGTAAGGGTCGGTGTTACCTTCTTCAGCATTAAATGTAAGTGTAAACAGGAGGAAAGAGAAGAATGAGATAAAATAGTGCAGCATCTGCTGGGATTAATTTACTTTTTAATTGTCCTTCTGCGGTTTTCATTTTATGATTAACTGTGATGGATAGTCATAGTTGCTTTGTAAGATACCTGGCTGTGATATATCAGCTGTTTCATTAACAGCGGAGAGTGAGTTCAAGGAAAGAGGGTTTGGAATGAGAGGAATGACCCCTTTAGAGACTGGTGATGCTTGACCTACATAAAAAGATGATTAAAAAATAAGCAGCCAAAGAAATAACACACCCTTCTTGAATGCATGTGTTCCCTTGCACGTGACAGGTAAGTGTCGCTGCCTGCTGTCAGACACAGTGAAGACTGCACCCAGCTATCAGTGCCTGCTGACTGGTGCAAGAGGTGTAGCTCTGTGGTCCCACATGGAGCTTCTTCTAATGTTCAGTGCTTAACGTTAGAGATTTTTAAAATTGTCCCTTGATAAAATGAGAATTAAATAAGTATCTTAGAGTTAAGTACTCTATCACCCTTCCTCCTAGCTTTCAAAAAATAATGGAGTACCAGAAATGGTCTGTGGATTACTTTTTCCTCTAAAGACTACACGTGCTCCAGGAATTAAGATATATATGATGCCAGTAATGGCTTGGTCTCTTAAAACTTTTGAGACTTGAACTTGACATGAATAGAGGACAAATTTAGTTTACAGATACCACATGTGCTTGGCTGTACTAAGTTTAACAGCTATGAAAACTCCTAGAAAAACAGATTCTTTTTTCCTCTTTCCTTTCCTAGCATAACGAGGGTATAAAATTCATGCCCCCTAGCTGTCAAAAATAAGTTGACAGAACTTCTGCTGTGCATACAGCTATGATGTCAGTTTCTTGTCTGTCAAGACAGCTTAAGCTTCAGATAAATTGTCTGCAGAAGAGATTCTGTTGCAGTATCCTCAATTTCCCCGAAAGGCTTGACTTGAGCAGCTGTGCTGAAATGACTGTGTACTCAAAGTTCAGTGTTAGTCCTAAGAGACCCCCGCTTAAGTTGTAAATCCCTTACATGCTTGCTGCTGTAGTAGCTTGCCAAATGGATTTAGTGCTTCTCTGCATATAGTAGTTAGTGCTTTGGGGACTGAGGTGTGAATTTGCTGTGCTCTAAGTCTGCTTTGCCTCCTTGGTGATCTCTTTCCAGCAAAAGACAACTGTGGAGTGTTTCAGTGAACGGTTCACCATTAATTCTTTGTGTGTGTGTGTGCATCTGTACACATGTGCAAAGTAACTTGGTTTTCTCTGAAGATTTAAAAAAGGTGAGGTGATACCTCATGATACCATGAGTATCTGCACAAGGGAGTTGATGGGTAAGAGCTGAGGGTCTGGACTTGAAAATTGTAGCATGTTTTACCTCTTTGTGTAGACAAGACCTTAATTTGCTTTCATGCGTCTGAAATGGTAGGTGCAGGGTGAAGTAAACTTCTTCTTAGCTGCAAAGTCAAGAAAAGGAGCAAGAGTAAACTTGAAGCATCAGTATTGCCAACAGTTTAATTGGTTCTGAAGGCTGCCAACATACCACTAAGCCTGCCTGTCTGTGAATGGCTCAAAGAGTTCCATCTAACTAAAAGCATAAGTATAGTCAGACTTGAGTATTTGTTTCTATTCTGATATAAGCTTCATTTTGGTCAGTTTAGAGAGAAATACACTAAACATTTTTCCTTTAAAAAAAGTCTTTTCAGTGGCTGTCACACAGATGCCAGTCCTTTTGTATATTACCAACATGTGTATACTTATTGATAGAACCCAAAATCAAGCAGAATGTTTTTTCTCTGTTGCAGTACATGAGCAATGTGGACTCATGGTGTAAAGCCTGCGGTGAGGTGGAGCTTCCCTCAGAACTGCAAGATTTAGAAGATGCTATCCATCATCATCAAGGGATATATGAGCATATTACCTTGGCTTACTCTGAGGTAAGTGTCCTGTTTGTTTCCTTAGGTTGCTGACTAAAATGGTGTAATGTTAAGTTTGGATCATGAACTGGCATTGCTTGTTGCATAGTGCATTAGTTGGAAACTCAAGTGCCAAGCTTCTTTTTTAATTTAGTATACTGGACTTTGCTACTATTGTTCAAAAGTTAAGTGTTAAGTCTTCCCTTTAATCTTCTGCAAGAAATTTAAAAGGCAAGATGGAAGCATGCGTGGTACAAACAACCCATGCAGTGTACTAAGTATGTTTTAATTTACATTTGCATATTGCTACCTTTTAATAGCAGTATAATACTATCGTTTAATCATTTACTTGAAGGGAAGCTAGCTGGGTATTCTTTGGGAAAGTATTCTGTTGGCATGGATTGCTTTAAGTGTGTTTTGAAAATCAATCTCTGAAATTGCCTCACAAAAAAGGCTTAACCATCAAAGGATGTCACTTGACAAGCCGGAAGTTATATACTTAGTTCTGCCAACCTCAAAGCCACTTAAATGAGCCAGTGTGCCTATGTAGCCAGCATTCATAAGATGAGCATATCCTGTGCTGCTGCTCTAATCTTGGATTCTGCACACAATGGAGTAATAATATTTCCTAGTATTTCTAATAGATGTATTTACAACTTAAGATAAAATGCTTATTTTGAAGGTGGCCTAGAAAGCAATGACTAAAGTATCTATTGTTTTTCTTCAAATATTGAGTTCTCTCATGTGCTTTAGTTAGCTGAAGTGAGAAATCAAGTGGGTATCGACTTCACTATTAGATAACAGGTATTTTCTGTATTTCCTGTTGAGCTTTTCTTGCTTTCTTTTTCCAGGGTTGTTCTCATCACAGGATAAAACTGTTATTGCTGTTAAATTGGACTGGTGTTATTCTGGATTAAATACAGTAGTTTCTGTTCTCATGAAAGTTGCAGAAAAGTATGCATTTGATTAAATCATGTAAAAAATGATCAGTGGACACAGTATAGCTTCAGCCACAGCTTGCACCTCCTTTTAAAAAGAGGTCATGTGGGACTGAAATAATTGTTCTGATTTATACATTACATCAAAGATAAAACTACTTTCTGATGAACCAGCTCTATTTATGGGCGACTGAATCATAAGTCTGGTCACATTTCATTTAGCAATAAAGGGAGGGTAAGATTAGTGCTGATGATCAGTCCTATTGTTGGTATATCAAAACTGGATTTTTTGAATACCTGCCATCTTAGGGCCTGCATAAACTTTATTACCATGTCAGACGTCCAGAGTTCACGAGTTGTTGTTCTTTTGTGTAAAATACACACTGATATCCCCATTCCTGATAAATGCCACCTTGCCTTGGCAACTGATCTAACGACATACTGAAGCACACCTTTGGTGATAAAACTTGTGATCTTACTACACATACCTGTTCTAACTCATTCTTGAGAGCATGCTTTGTAGGAAGGTTTCTTGTCTTCATTATAACCTCTCTTCATTGGGAGGATCCCTTTGTAAAACAAGGGACAGAGGTGTAGCACGTTTGTAGTAGATTTATGAGAAGAGAGGCGATCTGGGGTGCATGCTCCATGAGAGTGCAGCAAGGAATAAGAAGGGGCTGTCTGGAATAATGATTACAAATCATTGAAGTTAAAACAGTGGGATTTTTTTGGTTTGGTTTTGTTTGGTTTGGATTGGGTTTGTTTGTGTTTTTTCATCAGGGATGTGACTGGATTAGAGCCTGCTGTTAAGTGTAAATAAGTACTGTGAATTACCATGTTAAATACTGTTTGCTTCCTGGTGATGCATAATGAAAATAAATTAGATGGGTAGATTATAGGATTGCTCTGGCAAATACCTTGAAAATTTATTGAGGATTTCAAAGCTGTAGCTTTTGACTTTGGGATAGCTAGAGATTTTAACAAAACCTTTGTTGGTACTGCTCAAAAAACAAACAAAGAAAAAACCACCCAAAAACCAAACAGGTGCCTTTCTTCTAATTTCAGGTCATTACTTTTCCCCATCTGGTGAAGCAATAGCTTTGTCTTTAGCAACCAGAATTGGTGCAGAAATAATAGTTGTATGTGTATGTACAAGTTGTGTTCCTCCTCTGGACAGAAGGTTTTATTTTGCTTTGTTTAAACACGCATTCCTTTTTGAAGATTGATGGAGTTGTCTTTCTGTGTAAAGATATTACAGAACTATTGCTTATCATTATTAGATGTATGACTTCATTTCTGTTACCGCACGGAGCTCCTTTCATTTTGTGATGAATGAACAGTGGGGGGAGAGAGAGAGGAACACTGTGAAAATTACAACACTTTGTCATTCATTTTAGATTACAATGTCTTGACAACACGACTTGGTTGCAAAGTAGAAGACAGTAATTTTAAGAGAGTAAATGCTTTTAAGACTAGACAGTCTGATTTTACTGAGGGTAATTACTGTATATTACTAGAAAAGTAACGTACTAGCTTACAAGCTTAGATAACTGGTGTGCTTGAAAATCCAATAGCTGTGCCTTAAATGAAGTTATATATATAAATGAAGCTATATATCTCACTGAAATCTTAAGGTTGTCATGCACTGGGAAGGAAGAAAACTTTACTGTGTTAACTCCCAGGAGGAAATGTGCATAATCATTTGTTTGTAAAGCTAATAAACTAATCAGATCAATGGGCTGTCGCAATTAATTATTTTTTTCCCCCCTAAATTTCATGGGCTGTGGATAGATAATTAAAGTCCATTATCTTGAAATATTTGAAAGACTTGTACTAGATAATTGCTTTGGATACAGAAAAGAAAAAAAATCATCATTATAATAACTACTATGGACTATACTCTTTTTCTGCCTGACTTGACTTTATAGGAGCTACTTTTCCAAGTGAGCTTCATTCTCTGTGTTGATACTTATTGCTAAAATGAAAAAGCTTAAATTTGAACTGAGAAGTAAACTCACTTGTAACCTAATTATTAGAAAAGAATTTTCATTTGGATCTGTTTGACTACTGAATAGCAAATTTTAAATGTGCCTAGATTTAGTGAAAATTGTTGAAAATAGCCACTGGGGGAAGGCTTTGACAAATTTTCTCTTTCTGACATGGTGTTGATTTGATGGATTCAGAGTATTGTTTACACTCCAGTCTTATGGTTTCAGATGAATTTTTCATGCCTGTTAGATGAGCTATTAGAAGAGTTCTTTACAGATAGCTGAATGATACTGAATTGTAACAGTTCTCTGAGCTTCATGCTAAAAGTGACAGAATAGCTAAACGGCAATGGAAAGTGCTTTCAACAGCCTTGGCAAGTGCTAAACATTAATAGTGACCGGATAAGATAGGATTATTGCTTTTTAATTAGCATGCCAGGTAAATCTGAGAATTTTTGCTGTGGTTTGAATCAGAGAAGACAACAATTAGAAATGACTGATGTTTCTTGTCAGCATCAGTAGTTAAACACATTTTGGAAAAGAGTATCTATCTTTGCTGCATGGAAAGGTTTTAAGTGATTTAATCGGGTTTAAGTTTGCTGTAACAACAGTTTGCCTTTGGCTTACCAGTAACAGGAATAATTTAGAAGTTGTAAATCGTGTCAGATCAAAGCATGTCCTAAGTTCATATCTGTTGGTCTAAATGTATTCATCAAATAAATATTAACCTATAGAAGGTAACCTCCCTGTTCACCTTTACAGCCTATGAAAAGAGAGAGATGTTCCTGGCAGGATAATTCTGGTTAAATGCTTAATTTTAGGTGCTTTGTTGACTAGAGAAAGAGCTGAAGAGTATTTATTCTAAGTTAGTCTTGACCTGCTTAAACAAAAAAAAAAAACAGCCCACACTTCAAAGGAAAAGCACTCTTAAGGTAATCGAAAAATCAAGACAGGCTGTTATTTAGAGGAGTGCTACTTCTTAAAATTGTCTTACATAGAGGGAGAATATACATTGGTTTGTTTTTTTTTTTTCTGTAACAGCTGCATGTAATCATGCCTGGAATAAAAGAAAATCTTCATCACTGCTCCCCAAGTTCTTAAAGACATCTAAAATGGGGAGGGGGGTGGGGAATGAAATAATAGTCTAACAAGCTTTTGGCAAGACAAGTAATTCTTCCTCCTTTCTGGTGGTCAGGTGAGCCAAGATGGAAAGTCACTGCTTGACAAACTTCAGAGACCTTTGACACCTGGGAGTTCTGATTCTCTCACCGCCTCTGCCAACTACTCAAAAGCAGTTCATCATGTTCTGGATGTCATCCATGAAGTACTGCACCACCAGCGCCAGCTGGAAAATATTTGGCAGCATCGAAAGGTCCGCTTGCACCAGCGGCTTCAACTATGTGTTTTTCAACAGGATGTTCAACAGGTAGGTTTTATTTCATGTTGTCTAAATGCCTTTCTACTCTGTCAGCCTGTGATTTGATGCTGGTTGCATTGACAAGTGGGTTTTGAATGCCAAACTCCATGTTCTTCCATTCAGCAGTCGAATAGTTGCATGGGACTGACTGACTGATTCCAAGTTCTGTGTGTTATCAGAGGATATTGGCTGTTATGGGTAGAAATTATATTTGTAAGTTAGCTCTGCTTCAGTTTTTTCTTTTTTTAAATTAACTTCTTTATTTTACTTTAAGTCAGATAGGATGAAAAAGATTTTTATTCTAGACGGCTATTCTGAGCTTATGCTGGAAGCTGTCATTCACATTCTAGGTAAACATCTGGACTTGAAGTGTCAGCAAGACTTGTAGGAGTAACATGCAAAAAAATTAACAGTGTTATTCTGTAACAAAGTTTTAGTTTCAAATCCTCAGTGATACTTAATTTCTTTAAAACCTGAGAGTAGTATACTAAAGAGGTATAGAAATTACAGACAAGATTACTTTCTGACAATGACACTGTTCTTGAATTAATGGTTATTAGCTGCCTTATTTTTATTATTATGATGACATTCATAAAAATTAGTAGTTAAGTACAGGCATTAATATCTCTGACATGATTTTAGCTTAAAAAGGTGAAGCTGAAAAGAAATCCTTTGTTGACAGATTTTTTTTAATAAACAGAAAATGTTTGCCTTAAGCTGCAATTGACAGAGACATTAGTAATTTATCCCTTAATAGCTCATCTTCATAAAAAAGTAAAGATGGCCAGTATTTGCTGATCATGTTCTTTCATTTCAGTGTAAAGGTGTTCAGAAATCAGGAACTTCCAAATGGAGTTTTTAGTTAGCCAGCCATACATTCTGGTTAAACTAATATTGTTTCTTCTGAATTAATTGCACTTTAAGCCAAATTTCTTGTACTGGACTGTTTCAAGAAGATGCTGGATGTCAGCAGTGGGGAATGAAATAACTTGGTTTCCGTCATTTACAGTAGTTGACAGAGATACTTAATTCAGGCAGGCGGTGGGGAGAGTGAGCAATCTTGTTAGCTCAACTTTCTTCTATACGCAGTGCCTATCTCTTCCTGTAAGGTAAAGAAAACAGCTTAAAAAATACTTAAGCACTAAATTAAGTGTAAAATTATTAAAACTTTTGATGTAAAAAGAGACATATGTTGAAAGGCAGGCAGTTATGCGACTTCTCAACAATTAGATGTGACGAAGGATGCAGAAAGGCATGAAAAATGTTAGCTGACAAAAAAGTAAAAGAAAGCAGGGTCAATTGTTATCAATGGTCAGGAAGGGCATAGAGAACCAAACTGAAAACTCTATTATGCCATTGTATAAATCCTAGAAGCTCTTCATCAAGATTACTACATAAATAGTAGCTAGTCAGGAGAGTCCAGTGCTGGTACTTGCACAAGTAGTCTGTGAAGGGTACTCATCAAAACTGATGAGGCACAGTCCACAAATGAATTGCCTCTTGAACTTAAAAGGCTTCATAAGGAATCCTCAGAAACTGAAATTAACACAGTGGTTTGCTTCTCGTAGGGAAAAATGTAGGTCTTCTCAGTGGTAGCCTAGTGCCACCAAATGCGGATTGGATCCCGGAACTTTCTCGTCTAGTTTGAATTCAATCCAAGTAGGACCTACTTAGGCAGCCTAGGCCAAGGGATCCTCTGAGGTTATTTACCAGATACATAATTCAGGTTTCAGGCCTGTAGGCCAGGCTGCAGGCAGTTTATTTCCTGGGGGAAGGTGTTCATTAAATGCTATGGAGAGTCTTATTGTGCTGTTCCTACTCTTTGCTTTTATTATCTTGGTAGTCATAAAATGTTTGTAGGAAATTCTCTTTTTCGGCTTCTTCCGAAGTCACGGCTCTCGGAGTGGAGGAGTTAGCTCTGAAGCTGCTTTGTTCTTTGAAGTTGGCAAATAACCCTTCATTAGACTCAAGACATTGTAGAGTCACCACCAGGTTCTTCATCAAGAAGCTGGATTTTCCTTCTCTGTATGAGACCTGTCAGCCCCTGGAACTGGTGCATTTAACACCAAATAGTCTCAGGTTTGAAAACAACAAAGTAGAGAGCTTTACCTATTTCTATAACTTCCAGTATCAAGAATGTGTTATCCAAATCACGCATGTAGATTGCGAGTATAACAGAAGTTTTCAGTATGAACCAGTTGGCTCAAGAGGGTTAATCCATCTAGGCTCATTATTCAGTACATGCCTTACCTACCGGTTGGAGAAATTTCTTTCTTCCTGTTTATGCCTCTGGTTTCTCTATATGCTTTGCAAGGAAGACCTTGCATTAAGCTATCAAGATATCCTCTTGACAATTTGAAGCTGCAGCCTTTGGTGCTAATGCACATCTTTATCAACCACTTTAGATCTCAAACTAGATCTTATGTACAGAGATGCAGCCCCTGCTTGCCGTGTTCCTAAGACCTTCCCTTAATAGTAGTAAGTACTACTAGAAGTAGTAATATCACTGCCAGAGACTGGGTTGTCCTTTGGTTTATCCCTGTAATGGCCGTTAACATCCACGTTGGAGGCTTCTGAAATGTTGCATGTCGAAGTGTAGCTCTTTGTTATGTTGCTTTAACTTAACTTTCAGATACTGGTGTATTTTAGGCACTGCCTTGTGAATCACAATGTGAATTGCAGTTAATATTCCCATTTGTAATACAACTTTTCATACTTTCATTTCAGTGCAGATCATGCTTGAGACAATGATAATTCAACATCCATACCAGACAAATTAATCTAATAGTAGCCAGGAGCAGATGCCTTAAAGATAACGGCAAGCACATAATGGTATTTCCCTAGAATAGCCTTGCTTTGGCAAATTGTAGCGCGCTCAGCTTTGAAAATCCGTCGGGGAAAAAAGTAATCTTGAATAATAAGGATTCTTTTTTCTTGCAAAACAAAACCAAAACAACCTTATCAGATCATCTGATTTATCTGAGAAATGTTAGCTCTTCAGTTGAATGATCATTGACACCATTCAGTGCATGAAATTACTCGGTTATGAGGTATTAGTTAAATTTATATCCAAGACAATTCTGGAACGGTTTTTGTAGAGCTCCAAAGCAACTTTCTAAAATACTTTAGTTTTCATTTGCACATTCTCTCGGGCTTCTTAGTCTTTGTTCAAACCTTAAAAAATTCAATTAAGATTATCTAGCATGATTTAGAAATTAGCATGAAAACCTTTTTTAATTATTGTCAGTAAAGTTAATTTTTTTTTTCACGTCAAAACAAACTAAGTGCAGCTCTCTTCCACTGTTTATAGTTAAATTGCACATAGTGGCAAGCAACCAAGTGCACTGTAAGTGAATCTGTAACTGTCCTTCAGCATGAATCTGTGATTTCCTCCTCTTTCCTCTGCTGGCGTAGTTTTCTGCTGGATTAATGAAATAAATCAGTTCATGGAAGTGTTAAGTGAGTGACAGAGTTGAGTTGGAGGAGGGAATTAGCTGTGATGAGCTGGTACTTCCTTTTGTGTTACTTCCACCTTAGAAAAACTGGTTGGTTGTTGGTTTTTTTTATTTCTTCTGTCTTGTATGTTCAGTATTGGGAAAGTGTTTCTAGTGGAGCTTTCCAAATCAACAAAAACACTGTGGTGCTAGCTGCGTACACCAAGAATCATCTGCTAATTTCTTGGAGTAAGTAGTAAGGAAGGTAGCACGTGAAATACTAAAAATAGTACATAGGATGTGAATTAGAGCAAATCTGAAATTTGAAATGTGAAAACCTATGACAGTCTTAAACTGAACAGAATCCTGAGTTTCACCTTAGATAGCAGAAACATGCCAGGAGATCGAGTTCCTAGTTAGTTTGTATATTAACACCAAATAAGACAGTGGGTTGGTTTGGTTTTGGGTTGGTTTGGTTTTTGGGGTTTTTTTTGTTTTGTTTGGTGTCGTCCCCCCATCCCGTCCCTCCCCAGTAAAAGTCAGGTCATTGGCTGTTGCACTCAACTGTTGAAAATAATCCCTCTAGTGTAAAACATGCTAATAAAAGTATAATTTTATGCTTAAGAATTAACGAGCTTACCAAGTGGATAACGTACGCCAGGCTTTCACCTAAGGAAAGGAAAGGAGCTGGCTCTGACGGTTCTGATACGAAGCAATAAAGCAGAGTTGTAATAGCAATGTGGGGGGTTGTGCTGCTAAGCCATGAAAGGTCAAAACTGAACATAAAAGATAATGTTTCTGGTGATACTGCTGGCACTCCTATGGTCAAAGTTTTGGGGCCTGAAAAACACTCCTGATGGCTTGCAAGCCAGAGATTAGTAAAACATACTTCTAGTTTTTTTTCAAAACATACATTTATTAGGTCCTCGCTGACCTTGGGTGTCTTCTCTCTGTCTGTTCTGGATAAATGTGCTGCTTCTCCTTCCTTGATCTGCCTGCCTCAAAGACTCCGTCTGAGTTTTTGTTGTAACAGTCACTTGTTTCAGCCTTGACTAATGAAGGGCGGGCCAAGAATGCTTGCTACTTGTTCAGTGTCAAAATAATACTGATTTCACCGTGCGATCCTCCTGTGGCTTTTGGAGGTGGTTCCAGTGTGAAATGGTTCTTTTCGGGAGAGAGTATTTCCACATTTGAACTATCCGAAGATTAGAAAGGCAGAGATTTCCATCTTCCCCTTCTGAATGTTATGTCAGCACCAAGTAAGTGGTGGTGATCTGAGAAGTGAGTGTGCAAAGTAGCTAAGGGTGGGGGGGTAAGGACTGGATGACGATGTGGGGAGGACTGGTGAAAATGAGCATGTTGAGTCTGCAAAAGATCAGATTGTTTATTTCTGCAAACACCATATACAAAACATATTTTACAGCCATGAGCAATGAATTTGTGAAGCTGAAGCCATCTTTCCATAGTAGTTTCTTCTATCATATATTCAGTATTGGTGTTTTAAGAATAAGCATTTTTTTTCAAGAATCTATATTGGGCATAAGGATGGTTCTGCTGAGACTGCAGTTAGAGCTTAATTGCATCATTAAAGCAACTTGCTGCAGTGGAGGATTATCAATACTGAAAGAATTGAGCCTCTTAAATTCCTATGTATCACTGACCTACAGGAGTGAATTCCATGTGCTTTCAGTATTAGTAGACAAGTCCTTAGTGGGTTCGTATGATGGTTTCTGTAACTCTTGCCTCTCCCAGGAAGAGGAAGAAAATGCATCATTTCAGATTGCTAAATGGCTAATATCAGTGCCAGCTAATGGTATTGTCCTTTGGTCAAAGTGGTACGCAAAAGCTCTCACTGATGGGCAAGAGAATACCTTAACTTTGACTCTGCTTTTACATGCTGTGAAATTCCCAATAAAGAGTGCTTCCTCAGGTTTGTTAAGAATCAAGGTAAGAAGGCTGAGCACTAATAAGACTTGTATTCATACTGATTTCACTTAGAGGCAGCAATGTTTCTCTAAGTTGACTGGTTTATGTCATGATCCTGTGTACTGGATTTCTATGACAATTTCTTCTCTTGAGAAGTTACTGACCATTATTTGGAGCAAAAATCATTCTCCCTGGGCTGCTTTCTGCTTTTCATCCCACACTTTCTGGGACAGATTTTGCTGTTGATTTCATTTGTTAGCTTATAACTGTTAGTAGTCTCCAGAGTCCAGTCTAATTCTCTCATCCAAACATGTCTCTTTTTAGCTCTTTTATAATGAGAAAAGCAGAGTAGTCTCCTGAAACTAGTCAAAAGCATTGGTAATATAAACTTTACAGATAACTGAGGCCATGTTTGGCTCCTCGCTCTACCTTCTCTGATCAATACTTTCCCTTGAAAGAAGCAAATGAAAATGTACATTGACCTAAAACACAATAATATTCTTTTGGAAATACTTACTAGGAAAAACAAACATTGCATAAGGGTTGGTGATTTGAGATGGCTGTATTATGTGGTGTTAGGGGATTGTTTGTTGTTTTGAAGATGTCCGGTAGGAGAGAGTTTGCAAACCAAAAAAGATTCTAACAGTCAAGATACATGAGAAAATCACACCAGATGGTTTCATTTTGTCTACTAAAGAAAGCATGGATGTTTTGTATGGGAATAGTGTGTGGGATTACATGTGCATTGAATGTAGCCATGAGTGATGTTGCAGGAATGGTTCTCAAGTCTGTTTGGAAGCAAACAAACAAAACAAAAGAAGTCTTTCTCTTTAGTTACACCAAGTGTCAAATGCTTTCAGTACAGGAAAAGAGGAAAAAAACCTCACCAAACTTCAGGAATCAGAGTAAAGGACACTAGTAGATAAGGAGAGATAAGGTACAGGTTTCTGGCAGGTATATTCAAAACGAAACAAAATACTCAGCGTTCTTCTTTCTTTAAAACCTGAAGATAAATGTTAGGTAGAGTATTCCACACCACTACATAAATACTGTGTAAAAGTGGGTAGCTGACTTAAGAAAATTGCTTATATGCAGTTGTTTTTAATTCTGAACAGCATTCTTGAACCTCTGACTATCCTCCAAAGAATTAAGTACCGTATGCATGCTAGCTAATGAATGAATGAAGATATAGCTAAGATGTATTAGTTTGGAGAGAGACCGGATGTTTTTGTTCATTCACTCATCAGAAACTTGGTATGTGTGCAGTAATCTTTTGTGTTAACTGGCAGGAACTAATTACATGTACAGTTTTTACTATTTATAAAGCTGTCAGCCCAGCCATTGTGGTAGAAGTGTTAATGTCCTTAAAATGTCTTTCATTCCTCACTTTTTCAGCTATAAAATTTACAATACACAATTATGTCTGTCCAATGTTTTGAGGAGAAGCTTCTTCAGAATTGGGGCAAAATCCTTCATGTGCTCTGAATGCAGACGTCATTCATCTCATAATGATTTCAACTCAATTTTATTGCGTTAATTAAAAATTCTACTACTGAATCTTTCTTCTTGACTTAATAATATGTAGTAGGAGAAGCCATTTCTCATCTAAAATAAAACTTCACTGTGTTATTCACCAGCATTGTTGGGGAATATGCAAACTCCATTAGTGTTACCTTACAGAAAAATGTCAGCTGAAGGCATAAACGGATTACAGAGAGACCCTCACAAGGGGTCTAGCCACTTGGATCAGATTACTGTCAAACTGATGAATGTGTAGAAATGAGGTTGTCCTTGGTAGGCTTCAAAATAAACATATAATCTTAAATCATACGATTTAGCTAGTTTGAGCTAGTTATTGCCTTGAGAAAAGTTAATGAGATATAATTAATCTCCTTCAATGGCAATACTGTGTTTTAATCCAACAGTACAGTATGTTATAAGCAGTCCCTTTACAGCTTCTTAGTTTCTTGAATAGTTGTCTTTTTGTAGCAACATTTAGTACACCCACTCAGAGTTTTTGTATGTCTCTCTTCTGTACCACAGGTGTTGGATTGGATTGAAAACCATGGAGAAGCTTTTCTTAGCAAACATACTGGAGTGGGAAAATCCCTGCATCGGGCTAGAGCTTTGCAGAAACGCCATGAAGACTTTGAAGAGGTTGCGCAGGTAAAAACAATCACATGAAGGACTGTAATTTGTCATGGAAATATATGAAAAATTCCTTCTGTGGCACTGAAGGGTTGAGTAGAGGGAGCTCCACTACAAAAAATTCAGTTCCAAGAATGGACTATTTTGTTTCTGTTGCAAGCTCTTATTTCATTTCTGCTTTGCGCTCCAGCTTCAACAAGAAAAAAACAAACTTCCACAGTCCTGCAGAGAGTGGGAGCCTTGAAGCCCAACAGAGCTGCTGCTGATATTATTTATTATTATTATTTCAAAAGCATGCTTTCAAATATTGAGTCACAGAAGAATGAAAGCTCTCCTTTTAAAGTAACTTAATTCCATGGGATTCTAGGATTTAAACTTTTGTGCAGCCTGTAAGAGAGGATGGAGATGAATTGAAAGCCCTGCTTCCTGACTTTAAGGTTGAGGAGCTCCCAAATCCCCACAACAGTCTGATGGGGGTGAAGGGAGGACTCCTAAGAAACCAGGTGAGCCAGCAAACTGGTCAACCTGGCTTTGGTTTCTTTAAATACAATTGAGTTTGTGTATGTCCTCCTGTTCTGAATCACTGATACCACCGCTTTTTCCATAGGAAGACTCTAGTTTTAGCCTTAAGTGGAACTGATGATAGAACTTCAAAACACACTTTTCTGTGAAAAAGAGTCAAGCCAAAAGAAATAGAGATACTAAGGAATGCAGGGAGCATAACAAGAGGAAGTTGGTTTGGGTGGCAGCCTCGAAAAGGGCATGAGGTGAATAAAACCCATTAGAAGCTGAAGGCTAGAATCCTCCCCATTAGTAACATGTACTGTCTGTCCAGTCTTAATGATTGGTGAGAGTAAACATCTCTACGATTCATCAAGAAAAATCTCATTAAGGTAGGGTTGATACAGTGGTCCTTCAGTCAAAACAGAAGACGCATCATTAGAAAATTCTGAAGTGACATGCAGGAGCTCAGCAGTGACACCTACTATGGCGGATGCATCAGAAGTGTGTTTACAGATTGCCTGTTTAATGGATGATTAAGCTCTTAGTAAAATTTCACTTGTAAATACAGTCTTAGAGCACTCCAGTAACTGAGGACTTGAAATAGCATCAGAAAACTTCCTCAGTATTGATTTCCTATAAAATTTTCCAAAATAATAAGCGTTGTTAGTTTTGTATATACACATGCTGGATTTTTCATATGCATGCCTAATACTTCATTTTTAGTAAAATCTGTAATATTTTACATGTGGAAATACTTACTTTTCTGGGTCAGACAAGCAAGAATCTATTTCTGTAAGACACTTAACAAAACCTGAATGATCTCATACTTAATACTGTTATTTGAGCAAAGAAGAAAAAAATGTTTGAGTAACCAAAGGGGATGAAGTGTGTAGAACTGTTAGAGGGATGTAAACTATTAAAAAAGCATCTTGTTAATTTGCATTATGCTTTGAAGTAGAAAGTTGTAAAGCAAATACTTAGAAAATATTTCCTAAAACTGAATGTTACTACAGTTTAAAATGATCTCTTTAGGGGATGGGTGGAATTTCTATTTTTGGAGATACTTAAAACTTAGACTGGTCAAAGAACTTAAATATACTACAGGGGACTATCTTCCACTGACAGAAGGATGGACAAAATGATCTAATAAGTATTTTTTTTCATCTCTAACTCTTGAATGTGTAGTGACTGCCAAGAGAGGCACACCCTCTGAGTTGTTCCTCTTATTTGCTCTAAAACTGAATGTAAGCATGCCCC
>NW_008824930.1:2392023-2430710 GCF_000699105.1 Pygoscelis adeliae
GGTTTTATGAGGAAGATTATGTTCAAGTGTAAGACAGCAATCTGCAGTCCTTGTCAAAGCATGATTTGGCTGATTTATTCTAATAAATATACCTATATGTCTGGTTGGTCCAGGTCTTTGTTGTGTTTTGATTTTGGGGTTTTGTTGTTGTTTTTTGTTGTGTTTTGGTTTTTTGCCTTTTTTTTTTTTAATAGGACCCTAGGCATAATCAGGAGTTTTCAGTCAGCTCTAGTCAGAAGTTGAGAGGAAGCAGCATCAAGTGAACTGTCAGTGGCGTGGCAATGTTTTATCCAGTGCAGGGAGCCAACAGTAATGTTGAAGTGTTCCTGATTGAAGGCTAACTTCTGATTTTGAGAGGAGCTAAAATTATTATTTCTTTTTTCTTCCCTTCTGCTTCCTCCCTCTTTTTTTTAACGTGAATGAGGTGCTAATTTCTCAGCAGCGTTCAAAGAGATGTTAAAATAAGCTGTGTGTAGAATAGAAAAGATGTTCCAGAGTCAGTGGGCCGTGGGCTCACAAATTATTCACTTTAAAATTCATGTGAAATGAAGGCTTGTTTTTTTGGCACTTTTTGTTACCACTACAGAAATACTAGATAGTCAAAACTCAGCCGACTAATAATCCTCCCCAAATTCTGATATACTGACATTTGTGCTACACATACACACGTCGACTTGCACCCACTATTGTAAAATTGATTATTGCTCTTTTCTTGTGAAGCCTGTCCAGTTCCCTTTCTACTTACCTTTTTTTTTTTTCTTTTTCCCCTCTCCCCATGATCATCTTTGTATCCTTGAGACCATTTAGTTAAAGTGTCAAGACTCCAAATTTTGACATAACTGATTCACTTGCGGGCACAGATTTTCAGCTTAGAAGCACTGGATGCAGAACAATAGTATGGTTTTACTTCCCTATGCATTTTTGTATGAAATTCTAAGCCAGCTTCTCCTGTTTTAACTATGATTGATGTCTGCTTTTTTGCAGTAGTCTACGTTCAAAAAGCATGAAAGGTGTATGGCAAGATTTAATTAGTAAAATCTTCTTCCGCAGATAAGTTTTTTTTTTTTCTCCATCTGCAGACTGCATCTGAGTAAAGTACTCAAGTCACCCTGGTGTAAGAGACGCACAGGAAAGAGTCTTCCAAACCTTGTTTGAATACACCTATCATTTCCTTACCACTACCAGTTACCACCTCCTTTAAGGCCGTAAAAAAAGTTCCTGTATTTGAACTGGTTATACACTTTACTGTACATGTAATGTGCTGTAAATGAATGGCTGTAATACATCAAACTAAAGGTCCATGTCTTACATTATCTTGTGACCTTTGCCAGATGCGCAAAGAAAAGGGGCTGTATGCATAAGAAGTTACCTTTAACCTCCCAGTTGTCTGGGCTTATTTGATGTCCGTAACTGAAGGATGCATCAAAACCAGTGTTTAATAGTCACTGATGGACTTCTCTTCCCTTAATTAGGCTAGCTACTTTTTGGACCCATTTATGCTCTTGGAATGTATGCCAGATCCTGTGGCAATGAGTTATGCAATTTAATTGCTCCTTAGATGAAAAGTACTTTTGCTTTTTCATTTTAAGTGTGTTGTCTGATGCTTAAATGTGATAGCATCCACTGTACTTAATGAGTAATCTATCTTAATTTTCTCTACCTTTAATGATTTGTATACCTCTGTTAATCTCCCTCCATCCATGTGTGTCTGTCTTCCCCCTCCACAGTGCAATAAACTCCAGTTTGTATGAAATTCAGTCCATACCTCCACTCACTTCTTCTGTTGCTGTATTTATTATCAGTAGTACTCATTTCTGCAGTAGTCTCTTAAATTTAACCTTTGACTTTTCTATGATGTGTCACTTCATATGCTTTCTAAAAATACGGTGTTCGTTTTTTCTGAAGATTATGTAGAGAAGGTTTCTCAACAGGAAGACTAGGAAAGTGATGGGATGTGTTGTTGGGGAAGATGATAAACTCTCCACTACGGAGAGTCTTTCAGCATTTTCGAGAAGAATGCCTATTAAAGACTGGAGTATAGCTGATTGCACCTTGGGGCACAGAGGGATGGACTAGAGGATTTGTTAAAGCTCTTACCAGGCTGATCTTTTCCTCTGGGATTTGGGGAGTGTGTGCTAGTGGAGAAATTCTGAGGAAGGGTTAATCTGTTTCAAAACTCTTTGTTGAATTTGTCACCGTGAAGGCTCCTTTGTCAATTTAGGAAACTGCCATAAGCAGCTTCAAGGGAGAACTCGTCCTCTTTCTGCCTAACCTTCTGTTTTCTAACTGGTGGCTGCCCCTTGGGACCAACATTTTCAAAACCTTCACGTTACTACTTTCTTCCCTCCAAGCATTGTTTAGAAGTAAGCAGAGAGTTGGGAAAGGCAGTAGTTAGTACAGCACGCCTATTTGCTGCGATTTTACTCCAAAGGGCAGTTATTATCTACCAAGATAAATATTTATATTATATTTCAGCTCTATGTGGAAGAGACATTTTAGCGATAAGGCATGTGTCTGCTGTTAAGGTTTAAGAATTGCAACCCCTTTTGAAGCAGCATCTAGGTTGTGATCATTTTTAAGTACAGGCAGTTCACCATCCAGCTTACAGAAAGAGAAATCTGATGTGCCTGGGCCTGTGTTACGCGGAAGATACTCCTGGAATTCATAAACAATGCTTCACATGTGAGATAAAGTTTTCATTAAAATGGGAAACTTCTGTTTCAGCCATCTGCAGCTGGGTGTGGCTCTCTGGGTTGATGAAGTAGTTGTTGTTCAAGGAGTGCCTTAAGGCTCTTCAGCCTTGCCCCTTCAACACGTGTGAGCTGCGACCATGGAAGTCAAGACACCAGAGCACAGATCAGAGTGTGTTCTGGGCCAGCGTGGCCTGGCCAGTGATCTGGAGCGTTGAGTAGTGCGCTCCCCACCGGAAAGGGTACGCTTATGTTAGTCGCTGCAGGCTTTCCCAGGGAAACTGGGGAGGAGTACTCTACCTCTCTGTGCAATTAAGAAGCTGAAGGTTAAGGAAGGGCTAAGATGCACATAAGTCAAAATCAAGGAGCAGCATGGATTGAATTCCTTACATAAACAGATCACAATAAATGAAGGGGGAACTCCCCCCAGATATATGAAAGCCGCACTGAGTCATGTAATCTGTCCTGGGCTTGCCTGGTAATTTACTTGAGACCCTGGAGGAGAGCTCTTGATTTTCTGCTCCTCAGTTGAGTTTTAGGGCCGGGCTCGGGTTTAACTTTTGTGGATATTATAATGTTAATTAGAGGTGTGATACTATATTTATGGCAAAGAAAAGCACATTTCCATAGCCTTAATTTATCTTGGCAAGCAGTGGTTTTACCTGTTGTAATTGAGGTTGGGAGAAGATGGAAGGGCAGAAGGGAAAAGAGAAAGGTGTAGCTTATATGGTGAAGAATTTTTTTTTTTTTAATAGTCGGTGGTGCAGACTTATCAGGAGACCTGATGTGGTGACATAAGCAAAGCTTCTTTAGTGTAGACTTGGTTTCAATCTGTTTTCTCCCGAGCTTAACATCCTTCTATGCTTTCTTGATGAGTCTGTTTTGAGAACCATTCTAAGGCATGAAAACCCAAGGTTAGGCTCAAAAAGAGCACCCAAATTATAGTAAATGTTTGGAATCAGTCCTGTTTTGAATTAATGAGAAAGATCTAGATGCAGGCTGCAAGTTCTAAGGCTTAAGAGTTGTTGAACACCTCTCTCTTCTCTGGGCCATAGCTCTCTCAGCACATCAGGTACCATACTTCTCCCATTCTGTTTTCTGCTGTGACCCAGGGACTGTTGATCTGCCTGTGTTAATCCTGTGACATACTGGGACAATAGTTGCCTCTGACACTCAGCCATAGCCGACTTCTAAACCTTCCTCTGTTGCTGCTGTTTCACAAATGGTAATCCACTTGACACGTAAATTTTGGATACCTCACTTCTGTAAGAATGGAGAGAAATTTTCTCCTTCTGTGCCTGGTCACTTTCCACTCTCCTGCTGGATGTGTCGATTTGATGCTAAGCGTCCCTACCAGCAGCTGGGACTTTCTTACCTCTAATATTCGTCCATTTCGACAGTCTTCTGGCCTTGACTGTAGTGATTTTTCCAATGTTGAAATAGGCCAGTTTGCACATAATTAGACAGTTGATTTAGGCTGATCTTTATTCTAGTTGTGAGTATAAAATACTAATTCCAAGGAAGAATAAATAGGCTCCCAAGTTCTGGATCAAGGAAACATTTGAATGAATTTATTCACAGTTAAATGAAAAAGGATCTAGAAATATAAAAAAAACTTTAGTAAGATTATATTCTACTAACTTTAAAAAAAGAAGAAAGAAAAATATATTCCAAGGGCCTTTTTTGTCTTTTTGTTTTCATGAGTTGAGTGGCTTTAAAATATACTGACTGAATTTTCTTTCATTTAATCCTGTGAAACTAACTTCTTCCTCTACAGAACACATACACCAATGCAGATAAGCTCCTAGAAGCAGCTGAACAGCTCGCTCAGACTGGGGAGTGTGACCCGGAGGAAATTTATCAAGCTGCCCATCAGCTCGAAGACCGGATACAGGATTTTGTTAGGCGCGTGGAGCAACGCAAGATCCTGCTGGACATGTCTGTGTCCTTTCACACTCATGTTAAAGAGGTAAAACTGCTGCTAAGTCACGGTCATAACTTTAAGTCTCAAACCCGATATTGTCCAATGTTGCTTTCATTGTAAGAACCTTGCCATAGCAAGTCATGAACCCCTATTGCACGGTGAGTTTTGGTTTGCAATTCACTGTGGATTGGGGGCTGGGGTAGGGTGGTTGTTTTGTTTATGGATTTATTTATTTATTTGTTCTATTTTCTTTCTTTCACAAGCAGCTTCTACCTCCTTTGTTGTGCAAGTACACAGGCTTGTTCAGTCACGGGGAACGGGGGAGGGTCAGATCAGGGAACTGATACAGCTAAGAGAGACAGCATTGCCGGGGGAGATACTGTGCACTTCTGTTGATTTTGGGGTTTTTTTTGTTGGTTTTGTGGGGGTTTTTTTAATCCAACCAACCAGCTCTCCAGTGTAGTTAACTGAGTTGTCAGACACATGGTTAGACTGACACGGTTCAGGAGACTGAAATGCATGGCAGAAGCACAAGGCTACTTAAGGCAACCCTGCTGCCCAGAGAGACTTTGTTTTCTTTCTGTTTTACACCTTGCATTTTGATCTTGTGTATTGATGGTTCTTCACAACCTAAAGAGCTTATCTGATAATGACAATGATTTACCTTATGTTTGCAATTTTTAGTCTCCTTCAAAGGTTAAACTGATACACCAGGAAAAAGAAAATTCAGCCAAACACACTTAATTTTCAGCAAGATCGGTTTTCTGCTCCAATTCAGAACACAGATCATACGAGTTTATAAGCTCATGGGAGAGGGTGAAATAGGCTAGAGCAAGAATAAGGACTTCAGTAAGGGGTTTTGGTTAAAGGTAGTGGCAAATTTTGACAACTGTAGATTACTTGTTTTCTGTTTAGAGCTCGTTAAATGTTCTCGCTGCTCAAACTAGGTGAAAATATTAAAGGCTTCTGGATCACAGCATGTCAGAGAATGTCTTCCTTCCCTTCACCCTACATCACAAAATGGTCTGTTCAGTGGAGAAGTATAGTATTCAAAGTAGCTTCTTCAGCAAAACCTTTTTAGAGGGTAAGGGTGGAAGTTTTTTGTATGTGAAACATCTGCTTTGCACTTGAAACAAACACACCAGGCAATTGGTCTTTGAAGGAGGTGAGGATTGAATTACTTCTTTAGCTCTAGACCTGAGTACATAGCTCCCCCATCAGTTTTCTGTTAGATGCTTCGTTGCTGATACTCTCCCAGGACTCTGCATGTTTAAACAAAACATAAATGCTGTATCGTAAGCTATTCTATGGGGCAACTTTTTTGTTTCACTTTTCTCAAGCACATAGTGCTGTTCCATTACCTGTTTTGAAGCACAGGAACAGTCAGCTGCTGAAACATGTTCATTGTTCCTATAGACTTCTTCATTACATGTTTTTCTTAGCATCAAGAAGAGCAGCTGGAACGGTATTTAAATGGATAGAGTTGGTTGTAGTGATGAAAGACGGATACTGTAAAAGGATTTGCAAGGAAAGGGTTTTAAAAAAATCCCAAAAAACAAAAGGCAGACTGATCTGTGAGTCACTATTGAGTAATTTTGAGAGGCTGATCCAGATGTGCTGGAATGTTGCCACTGCTCCCCTAGATAATAATGTTTTATTGAAAAAAAAGATATTCTGTATCTTGATTTATTTCTTTGGGAAAATGGATGTTATTGTGACCCTGTAAGTGCACACGGCTGTTACTATGGCACCCTCTTTGCAGCCTGGACTTTGGGGGAAAGGTACTGTGGCTGATGCACACATGTTGATTTTTTTGTTTTCTCATGTGGCTGACATCTATACCTAATAAAGCAAGGAAAATTAAAAAGAGTACTTATTTATGTAAGCAAGACTATCTTCTTATTTATTTGCATTCTACTTAAAAATATAGGTGAGAGAGTGAGGCAGGTGGTTCATGTTTAGTAGACTAGTCCTTTGGTTATGGTGCGAAGAAATAGCAAGCTCAAAGCTGTCTTGTGCTTTCTCTATTCTGATCTGTTTTCAAGAGCATGTTGTTTGTTATCAAACATGCGTGTGGAGTGTTGAGAAGGCATCACAAAGCAGATGGAAGATAAAAATGCCCTAAACCTGAAAGTCATCCATGCTTTGTTGGCAGGAGAATTGCATTTCTCCTGCAGGATGTGGAAAGTCGCTGAATAAATTAGTGCATACCTGTAAGCACATAACCTTTCTGCTGTATGGTGGAGTGAAGAAATCAATGTGCATTCTTCGCTGGTGAAGAGAGGAGTTCAAGTAGTAGGATAATATGCTAGTTGTTGCACCAGAAAGAGATGTTTCAGTTGTTTAAAAAAAAACAAAACCCAAAAAACCCACAAAAACCCCTTCCAAACAAATCAAAACAAAATACCACCAACATGTTTTGCCCTTCAAGTATTCAGGGTGAATTTTGTTTCTTGTATCTTTTTTGTGTTTTTCTGGTCTAAAAAATAGGCATGAAGAATAAAAACCCTGTTTGTGTGTGACAGTTTGGAGGGAGCCACAGAGCTGAGAAAAGTTGGTGAGCTAGTCGTTGGCTGTTTTGAGGCTTTGAAATCTGGCTCCGATATCCATCCAATCCCTTGATTTTCTGAAGTAGGATGTTTTGTTGTGTTTTATTCTTTTCCCCAGAAATACTTCATGTTGAATGAATGCACCTCATCTGCATGAGAGCATTCCAATACTACTTCTCCCCTGTAGCTTCACATAACCTTTATACTTGACACAGAATTTGCCTGCAACTTTTCCCAGCTTCCCTGGGAAACATCAGCCCTGCAGTGTCTGCAAAGTACTGTTACTCTGTTCACGCATAGTAAATCAGCACAGTTTCTGCTTTTAGAAGCAGCGTGCTTGCCACAAAAGCAATAGATCGGCTTGACGTGTCTTGGAAGTAACAGACTTTTGCTATACCTGTGGACAAAGCAGCTGTGTAGTATGTGTGCAGCAGCCTGTTACGATGCACATTGGAAATGCTGGTTGTCTCTAACATTTCCAGAAGTTCTGTAGCCAGGTGGTTACAAGCTGGTAGAGCTCCCTGTGGCTTACAAACATCAGAAAACAACATAAAAGTTTTCAGACTCCTCATAGACTAACCTTAATAGACCACATTTCTCATTGGGGAAAAAAAGGATGTATTCAGGGAAGCCAGAAATATGATGTTATGTAATGGTATTGCCATTACTCACTTTGCTTAATGGTGATCCAAGAAAATCAGTTGCTTGCTGTATATGTAAATTGTGATTCCATGCTGTTATGTTACTACTAGTTTTTAAGCTTGCAAGGTTGTGAATATTGACACTTAGCTCCCATGCAAACAGCGAGAAATTTCAATCTATAAGCCAAATTTTTCAGTAAGTGATGTACTGAAGTTAAGTTGTGCACTGGCAAGCTTTAAAAGTGTTTGGGACCATAAATATCCCTATCAGAATCTTTGCATTGAAAGTACTGTGTCCTGGCGGGTTCCCAGCCTGAGGATGGATAAAATGCAACTGAGCATCTGAGCAGGTTGACCATTGCAAGTTGGTGAATCCCTTATGGCTTTTGTGCCTTCTGACATTTAACAACATGAGGAGGGACAAGGGGAGAAAAAAAATTGCACAGATAAAAGATACGTTTCCGAAACAAACGGTTATCATAAAAGGTTGTGTGCAGAACATAGGAGCAAGAGTCACAGTAGTCTTTGCTGTGAAATCTGTCACCCAGTAGAGATGAACAGGATTTTGGTGTGAATTCAAATTCTTCCATACACATATGTACAGAGACACATGCACACACACTCTCTCTGAAATGGTTCCCTCAGCATCTGTGAGTGGGAAGACTGAAATCCTGGCCAAACCAGGTGTTTGTAGTAGTGCCAAAGTAGAGCAAGAGAGATTTTCCTAACTGGAGTCAAGTGTGGGAATACAGATCAGAGCTGAATGTATGTGGAAGAGAATGATCTCTTAAGAGCCTGTTGGCTTTTTGCATATAACCTTTTGTGTGTATTCTGACAAGTTGACTATAAAATAGCTCAGAGCGCTTTTTATGTATACACAATATGCTTAATGGTGTTACTAGATGTCTCTCTTCTTTTTTTCATCTACTCAAACTAAACTTTACACCAGAATAAACTGAGGTTGAAACAAAGAAAAAGGAAGTGGAATTGGCTAAGATTTCAAATGCAAAACTTCGCTCTTCCTGAACAAAGGTAACGAAACAGTAGTGTGTGCAAGCTGTTGAAGGAAGGTGGCATCGTTTTGAGGGTGCCAGTGCATGGGAAGGCTTGAGGAGGCCTTGCTCTGGCCATAATGCTGCTGATTCATTCATATCTACTTGTGAGGCATGTGTATTTGATTCAAAAAAGCTTGTTGATAATGGTCTCGCTTTGTCTCACAACTCGCTGACAGAAATATGCCCTCCTTTGCATTTTCCAGTATGGAAGGGTGTCCGTCCATGCAGCGTTTCATTTGTTTCATCCCAGGGTGGACCCTGGGGTGACAGTCCTGCTCTTCTGGTTGCCTGTCATTCCTGAGTATTTGAGTCTTCTGTGCTGGGTGGTCCACAGCTTAAATGTGGATGTCATAATAAGGCTGCTCTCTCCTCTGTGTGCCCTTTCCAGGCAGCAGAGCGGCTTTTGGATGCCCCCATCGAAGTGTGAGGGCTCTGTCCCTTGGGCTTTTGTGCGTGTCTAATATTTTTGTCGTGTCATTATAGCACAGCAATGCTCAGTGTGATGGGTCTGGCAAAATATATGAAGTGCAGTCTCTGGTCAGTACTTTGATATGCCGGTCATCTTGAATCTGAGAGTTGAGGAGGACAATTTTTAAATCTGAAATGAGAGAAACACATTCAGTGGCAGCACACTGAAGTGTGTTGTGGTTTACTGGTTTGGTAGGACTGGAGTCCAGTTACCCAGCACAGATTTTCTCTCGTGAGTTCTTCTATACTAGTAGCTACTTTGCTTGAAAACAGTGACCAAATTTAAGTCCAAACTTTACTGAAATAGCACTAAGTGCTTGAGAGAAGTGAGGCAGAAGTAGGCCTTTAAGCTGTGTGAAGCTATGGTATAGACATTTTTTCTTGTTCAGTTAAGAAATGGGATGAATGCTAACAGGGTACTAGTAGTTGATGTAGTTTTAGGAAGATGTGAGAAACTTGGTTTTGCTTTAAGGATGAATTTATTCTGAATAGGAAATTGATTCCATTATAATTGTAGAATAGGGATATTTGAAGCTTTTTAAGATAGTTAAGTCTAATTTTTAAAAAATATGCATGTATTTAGTATCTTAAATGTCACTGAAAGACCCTGGAAGACAAACTCCTGGGGATTTAACATCTTACGTTTTTTGTTTTTAAAAAGATGCAGTTTTTGTCCACTGCATGTCCTGAAAGCCAAAGCTTACAGGCAGACACGCAAACATCAGCGCCCTTCTATGCCCAGATATACTTGCCAGGGAATACTATTGCAACATTTAGCCCTGTACGAATAATAGCTTCTTCAACAGCTGTGCCTGTGGTGATACACATACTGCAACACTGTGCTGGGGGGCAGGGGCAGAAAAGGGGAATTGGCAGTTTTTAAATGCAGAGACTGTGTGCCTGCCTTTGCCTTACCCTGCTGAAAAGGCTGGCTGAATATCCAAAAGCCATTATTATAAAAATGAAAAATAAAATAAATTGCAAAAGAGAGTGACAGATATTTTACCCTAATAAAATAACTCTGTGCACTTGGGAAGGTATTTACTCAAAAATAATTGTTCTCTGATTATATTTGGCAACATGCTGTACGGTCTTATTTAGTTGCAGTCTTTCAGGAGATTGCAGGGATGGGACTTAAATGGATAGAGGCCCATGATGGAAACACTGAAACTTCCAGGATGTTGCAGACAATTAAAATAATACCATCTCAGTGACTAATGGCATGCTCCCAAGAACTTAGGAAAGAGGTAGCACAGGATACAGGCTCATTCAAGCAGATGTTTCTTAGTCTGTGCTATATTTAGATCAAGAAAAAAAAAATCTGCTGGGTGAAACATTTGCCTGTCAGGGATTCAGAATTTGATTTCCCTCTCCAATTTTAATTCTGATAAGATGTGAAGAGCAGATGAAAAGAGCAGAAGAGCCTCCTTCTGTGACTGGATTGAGTTATTTATATGGTTTTCTCACTGTACGTTAGAGATGTCTTGCCACTGGATAAAGTTCTTACTGAGGTCACAGGACTCGGTGGTTTGTTTAGGGATCTTCATGCTGCTTGTTTTACAGAGAACAGAAAAAAACATGCCTGGAAGTTGCTCGAAAGTTCACACTGAGAGAACGTTAATAGTTTTTTAATGACGAGTTTGTTTGGTTTTTTTCCCCCACTGGATTTTTGTTGCCAAGCTCTCTTTTATGGAATAATGCATTACCTCAGAAAATCATTGCACTGTAAAATCTGTAGTTCTGCACTGCTGAACGTGTATGGGTAAGCTCCAGTCTCTGTTCACCCCCCACTGTAAACTGGTTGCTTTCTTTTGGCTTTGCTGTGCAATGTTGTACTGTCTTCATCCTTTGTTTTGTATCCGAAAACAAGGTAATTCATGTAATTTCCAGTATATCCAGTGCTCATTCTGGTTTTAAAGCTCTATACAAGCCAGCTGGCTATAGCCATCCATTATGAATTAAGCTCCTCGCAGTAAATTGCATTAATTTCTATCCAGCTTTAATAACCTGGCAGTTTTGTTCATCTGTGTTGGCTTTATTCTAACTTTTGTGTATAAATATCAAGATTATTTTGAGGGGAAGCTGTTTGTCAGAAACCTACTTAGCGGAAAAGTGTAAAAAGCTTATTTGGTAATGTATTAGAGTAACTTTTGCTATGGAAGTGTCACAGAGCTGTTTAGTCACTTCAGAAATGGCTTAAATTGTTCCACTTTCAACAGTGTATGAATCACAGCTAGACAAGTAATGCATACTAATTACTATCCTTCTCTTTCTGCACATTTGTAAAATGTTTTTCCTGCGCAAGCAGTGGGCAATTCAGCTAATGAAGCAGGCAAACGCAGTGTATTTTTGAGCCCTTTGGTACCTTAGGGGCAAGATACCATGTTTACAGTCATGCCGTGCTGACCAGGCACTAAGCCAGTCGGCGTTAACACTCTGTTGTGCTAGTGCCCATGTCTTTCTGCTCTAGGCAGGTGGTGTTGCGTTGAACTGGCTGCGCAGAAGGAAAAGTCTGCTTGGTCTGTGTTGGCTTGGTCTCCAGCATCCAGGGCAAGCTTTAAGGGAAGCATTCGCATGCACAGTACATCACCAGCCCAACACTTAAAGTTTTGTTGCTCCTGCCAGGTCCTCTCCACCCAGTTACAGAAATGGCTTGATGCATATGTGAAGAATAAGAAATGCAGAGGTGAGGTGTCCCTTGTACAGGTGTGACACAACCCAGCTGCAAAAGACATATTGGAAAAAATTGAAGTGGTTCTTAGACCTGCCTTCAGCCACAGTGCAGGTGCTTGTACGGGAGCCAAGGGGCAAACTTGATATAGTCCAAGAGACTCAAAATGGCTTTAATTCCAGTTTGTCTGTAATAAATGTCTCTGAAAATTGGGCCTTTTATAGAGAGTGCAATAAGTGTGAGGTGGAGCTCTTCCAGCTAGCACCAAAAGCATGAGATCTGCAGTCAACAACAAAGTGTTACTCTCAGATGAATGTATTTGCACAGTTGCAAGCTGCACTGGATGTGTGAACACACCAGCTCACTTGGAAGGTCTCTGACACGGTGTCCTATTATTACGGTTCAGACATAAGCTTCATAAGCTAGGAGAGGAATAAAAAGATGACCGCTGGGCGTTGAAAACTGAGTAAAGTTTTCAGGTTGTATTGTCAGGCTTCTTGCTCCGAAGTTTCGTTTGCCTCGAAGTGAAATTTGTATTTCTAAGTATGCATTTGGGGAAAAAAAAATTTTGGATGCTGCATTGGGTTATGCTGGAATGAATGTTGACGAGTGCTTTTGACCCACTTGCTAAGTTCTGTTGATTTGTGCTCCTTTTAATGAGAAAGACTGCTGTGGCTTGAGCTTGTGGTGTTTACGAGTACGGAGTTGCATTCAGATCTGTGACAGGCATTGTGTTTGAAGCATATGAGTAGTCAGAATAACACAGTGTGTATGAATAGGCAGTTCCGTTTTTCGGGGGTGGGTAGTAGATTTGTAGAAAAGAGTCTGGTTAAATCTTATTAATTCTTCCCGATTTGTGAAAATTTAGCCTATAGCTTGGTTAACTCAAAACCTACCTCAGGAGGCATGTAAGGCTCTAAGACATAAAAACTAGCATTTTGTTTTAAAGTAAAGCTTCAAAGGAACCAATTAATCAAGATCTAGAATCCTTCACTGAATTTTCTATTTTAATGTAGCTCCATTGGTAGTTAGGAAACCTTTATGATCAGAACATTATAGAAACAGCAGCATGAAATGCATATTTCTGTAGAAAATGTTAAGCAAAGAAATAAAACGTTTATTTTTCTGCCTTTTGAAATTAAGCTGGTTTGATTTGCTTACTGTCTGTATTTTAACTACGTTAACCTTTTAATTAGGTTCAAAGTTAATAAAGCCTATTTGTATCTAAAATGTATAAAGGCAGAGATTAAAATGTCGTCAAAAGATCTTAATACTTTCAATCAGAACAGAGTTATTCTTTCAGGATAAAAACCAAACTCTAATCCTTGTTCTTGGAATCGCAGGGTTTGGGATGTGATGGTAAAATAGAGAGGAGGGACCCGCTCTGAATGCTTCCTGTGGGAGCAGCCGTTTTGTTGTGCTGTTAGCGCTGCTCGCAGGAGTGCTGCAGCAGGCGGTTGTGCTCCCTCTCTTCAAGAGGTGCTTTTATCAGTTGCGCAATAGATGGCTGATGGTTTGTTGATGAATAATTTTCATGCGGAGCTTAGGATGCAGCAGCTTGCCTCATGAAATTGTGGAGAAGAACACAGCAGGCTTTCAAGTGACCAGTAGTGATACCTAGCTAGCATATACCTATGGATTCTTCCATAAGCTGCAATGCATGTGGAGTTCTGAACAGGAATATGTGCACGTGTTAAGGGGGGGGGAACGTTGAGTTAATGGGTGGAATTACTTGTGATGATTTTTGTTGTAATAGTGCAAAATTGAGATCAAGAGGGTAAACACCACAGCTGTAGAGATCATGATAGAAAAATAACTTCTCACATCTGATTTTTCTCTGTATTTTGTTTTCTGAAATGCCATTTTCTTTTTCCTTTTTTTGAAGGCCACTGAAAAGTGTTATGTTATCTGTGTGCATGTGTCAGCCTGGCAGTGTAAACTTGATGGTGGCTACAATACATCTCCCTTCCTTCCTTCCTTCCTTCCTCCCTTCTCTCAGGGAGTGTTACCATAGCATTTCCCTCCCAGGGACTCTCTCGCAGAGCTGCAGATGGGATTCTCGCTATGAACTCTGTGCTGCTCAATCGGATACGCTCAGTACTGTAGAAGGAAAATGGGAAAGAAAGGGTGACTTAGCAACACGGATAAAGCTTTCCTGGTATTTCCAAGAAGCAAAAACCTTATTTGAAACAAAGGCTCGTTTTGATTAAATTGAGAATGGGATTTTTCTATGAAGAGAAACAAATCCTGTTTCTCCCCCCCACCTCAGTCTGTTTTCTCTTGTCCAGGGAGATTGATAGGGAATAGTGACTGCCTGATCCTGGGGCTTACGTTTCTTTTTTTTTTTTCCCCTCTCTGCTTTAGCTGTGGACATGGCTTGAAGAGTTACAGAAAGAACTGCTTGATGATGTCTATGCTGAGTCTGTGGAGGCTGTCCAAGACCTGATTAAACGTTTTGGTCAACAACAACAGACCACTCTGCAGGTTACAGTCAATGTCATCAAAGAAGGCGAAGATCTTATACAGCAACTAAGGTAAAACAATTTTTTATTTAAATCTCTTCTGGTGTACGTCTGATATTCTGTGAAGCTCTTTCTGTTCTGAGGGTAGAGATGATGACTGCAAGATATGACCTATAAATAAAACTTGTAAATATTAGGACTACAATGATGTTTCATGCTGTACTGATGGTCTCTAACCCTCTGTTTACAGGAAGCTCAACTTATAAACACTAACTACCTCCACAAGAAGGAGATTTTGTTTACGTAAGATACCTTTGTAATAGGAGCAATTGTATGTCTTTGTAGTCTGACATGCAGGGCTCCACAGCATTTTGAGTTCTGAGCAGCAGCCTTTTTATAAAGAGTCATTTGGAATTGTTTTGCAGACTGATAAGTAATGTTATTGTAAGTTTGCAGTCAGTAACAATCTAAATAAATTTGGGCCCCAGTTGCACTGGTACATGTCCCCTTTGCTGCAGGAGCTGATATTATCATATCTGAATTTGCAGGTTTTATACTAAAGTGAAAGATGAAGTGGGGTTTTTTTTTATTGTTATCTAATTTTGATTTTTTTCATTGCCAGGAAGGTTCAGTAAAGTAAATAGTTATCATATGCCACTTCCTTTTCACAATATAAGGGTTTGTCTCTGGTTTTAAATTTTATTCTTCCTGTAAACAGAATGTCCTTAAGTGTTGAATTAGTCAAAAAATGAAAGTAATCTAATTTCCTAAGGCTTTTTCAAGTACTAAAACATAATTTGGGCTTTTATTTACAAAGACGTACAGACTTAGCTTTCATGTAATATGACTTGCACTGACCTTATCTGAAACAGTCTTACAGTTTGTGGTCATGTATAGCATCCAAATTGTATGGGGTTTTTTTCAATAATACTCTTTTTTTCTTTTTTTCTCTTTTTTCCCCCCTTTTCCCCTTCTCTCTGCTTTGAATAGGGATTCTGCCATTTCTAGTAACAAGACCCCCCATAACAGCTCGATCAACCACATAGAGACAGTCCTGCAGCAGCTGGATGAGGCCCAATCTCAGATGGAGGAGCTTTTTCAAGAACGCAAGATCAAGCTTGAGCTGTTTCTGCAGCTCCGCATATTTGAAAGAGATGCAATAGATGTGAGTGTCTGCTCTTGGAGTTGCAATGCACTTACTTATTCTCTCGTGTAGGAATGTTTATGCTGAGATGGTTGTGTACTTGCATTGGCACGTGGCTCAAGTGACTGGTAGACTTAGTTCTTACCTGAACTAAGTCTTTTGTCTTGTATGTGAAAGTGTCAGGAGAGTGCAGAGCTGAGCTTTTTGATATTAACTCCAGCTCTGATTGGCTCCCAGTGTGTCTTTAAGCAAGTGTCTTGTAAAACCATAGTGTACCAGTTGCTTCATCTGGTAAGTTTGGTTTGAAGGTCAAGCTACCTTGATATAACTAGTATGCTTACAGTTAATATGAATAAGACTTGCAAGATTGTTTAGTACAAACCCTCTAAACTGTTGCTTTGTAGTAACACCCCTCTTTTCTCTCTTTGCCAATTCAGCAGTCTTTTTTCAGTTGACAGCTACAAGTGGTGCTTGGAATTCTGTTTTAATTTTCAGGGCTGTTGTATGGGCTGTCTGTTATTTTTTTAAATAAGATTCTTTTCCACCTCTGAAAATAATGCAAAAGCAATTGTAGTGCCACACCCCTGCGAAACTTCAAGAAGTTTTGAGACTGTCCAAATTTTGGAGGAGGGTTACAGCTTATCAGCTGGAAAGTTTCTGTTTGTGTGCAGGGACATGCAACAAACAGACATGAAACTCCATATGGAGCTTAGGTTAATAGAATTGCATTATAAAGCTTCAGCTAAGTTGATCATATGACTTCTGTAAAACCACCAGCACTGTACACAGTGACTGAAACTGAGTTGGTGCCTCAGAGGTTCAGGGTTATCCATTGGTAAATGATCCTGTTTGAGTATATAAATGGCTTATCTCGAGACTCTGGAAACTGGGAGTTACAGTGATAATTTAACCCCTTTGCTTGTACATAGTAAAAGCTGCAACTGTTGGTTAGGTATGAACAGTGTAAGGGTAAAGAGGCAGTCAGCAGAAGTGATAGCTTCTTAGGTTTCTTTTTCTTAAAATTAGATATCATTGCTGAAGTCTGGTTTAGCTAAGCACATTGTTAGGAGCAGTGCAGGAATAGGCAGACACAGTTCCTTGATCCGTGCCCATAGAGGAAGTGAGAGTGTGCGCTCTACCATAATAACAACCCTTGTGTAAAGGAAGACTAAGAAGGTTCTTTATTTTGCAATTCACACTGAGGAGATGAAACTAGTCTGCCGGGAGTTTGCTGCTTTGATTATGTGAGAGTAGCTGTCTTGAATATGCAAGGAAAAGGCTTGGCAGAATTGTGATTGTAATAATTAGTATATGTGGAGGAACATAGAAAGTATCCCCTTTTACAGGATTGTCAGCAATTTTACAATCTCCGCAGAAACGATCTGCAGTGCTCAAGGGGGTCTGTGTGATGTTCTCAGAACACTTTTATTTAGGAGATAGCAGCCGTGGGGGGCAAGGCATATACCAAGAAAATTAATGGAAGAATTAGGTTAAAGGTTTGAGTGAAGTTCATGATTAAGGTGATTGCTCTCTGCTGTAGGTTACCTAAACCAGTATTCTACAATAGCAGAAGGCTGGTTGCAGGAGCCTGCTTTGCCAGGTGTGTTCTAGTCCTTCAGTACAGGATAGCATCTGAATAGATAGTAGTACTTCTGTGTATGTTGTTTGGTGATGGCCATAGGATTTTGCAGTGGAAAGCCGCATATCCTAACTTGACAGGTCTTGCTTTTTCTGAAGCTGACACTTGGCATGCTTTACATTTTGGCACATAAAACAAATAGCAAAGTACCAATTACCTTGTTGAAAGAGTTGGTGTGTTTTGTTTATATGGCTTGGAAACAAAAATCATGCTTATTTAAGATTGCAAAGGAGCCCTCCAGGGAACAAAACGACCCTGGCTGCAGAGTGTCTTCAGCAAAATGTTGATTGTTTTGCTGTCTCTGTACCATGTCCTCTCTCTGCTTCCTCAGCAAAGCGTGCTTCTCTTTTCTCTCTCCCTGAAGGCAGACATCTGTTCAGAAACTTCCGGGAAGAAAATGCAGGGACTAGTTCCAGGTCAGTTGTTTGCAAGCAGAAGCTCAGCTGAAGTAACATGATAGTGAGGAGGAGCCAGATGCCAGCTAGGAACTTGCGGACCTTGTTTTGACCTCCTCCTTTGTCCTGGATTTTGTGTGACTGGCCCAGTCAATTAAGACTTGGCTGTAGGGGCAGTTCATTTAGGGGAGCATCCTGTGAGGACATTTTTTTCTGGAAGGCGAGTAGTGTTTCTAGCTTGTCTTACTGCTTGTAAAATAACACAGGCTAAAATGGGACAAAGGGTTCCCCTAGCATTGCAGGATCATACCGTGCAGCTGTGCTTCTGGGGGCAGTGGTGAGATTTGCTGGCAGGGTTAGTCCTCCTCTTCTTCTCCTTATTCTTCCCTTATTATTCGCTGACAAAATACTCTGTCTCTTTTAGTTGCTGCCTTTTATCCTGCAACTTTTCAGATTCTCCTGCTCTTCTGAAACTGTTGTAACTGCAGCACTGTCTGTGTTTTGCCCCTTGCTCTTGGCATATAAACTTGACCTTCTCTATCCTCGGTAGGCTTTTAAGTGCCATTGGTCCTGAGCTATTTGAAGGAGACTGTTGTGAATGCCTGTATTAACTAAAGGCAAGAAGGAGCAAAATGTGTGCAAGAGTCCCTTGCTAGGGTGATCAGTAGCCGTAAGGAAGATGTGTATGGACCTAGCCAGTGGGTAGGTAACACTGGTGGCAATGTATGCAGCCTGAAATGTGTGTCTCATCTGTGTCTGTGCATTTTTGCTTGTCTGTAACTTAAATGCCTCGAGGCCTATGTCAGGGCTCCACAGAAAGCATACCACACACTTTTCAACTCGCAGCTTTATCTCTACTCTATTTTTGGACCGTACTTACAAGATGCCTGTTAAGTCATACAGCTGAAAAGGCAAGGATGTAAAGTGCTGGATCAGAGAGACCTAACTCTTCTCCCTTTCCCATTTTACCTTTTTCTTTCTCCCCAGCACATAATATTTTCCAGGTTCTGGTTAGCACTCAGTTGGTACAAGGAATGCTAGTTAGACCCTTCTGAGAAGAGACTTGTGGTTCTTTATTTCTTTCCCACTCAGTGCGAAAGAGTCGGCATCCTTTCTGTGTTATACTCTGCCTTGTGTCCTGTCAGTGTTACCTTTACGTTTGTTAAAACCTAGGAATGTCAGGCAGCTCAGACTCTGCACTAGGAACTTCTTGAACACATGCTATGGTAAGTAGTTACCCTGTGTTTGATCTGGGTTGTCCATTTCCTGAGAGCGGTATTAATTTGTGATTCAGTTGCTTTAGATATCCATTAGTCATTCACCTTTGTTCTGTTTGTTTAATGCTAATTGTCTTGACAAAACTTTAAAAACAAAAAAGGAGCCTGCTCACTCTAAAAGTGTTGCTTGTAAAGCAGAACTTCAGGGGAAGCCCTGAAGAGTGTGGGTGAAGAATGCTTAATGCATGTTATTTTTGTTTTAACTCTGCCCTCAGTGCATTTCAGATTTGCGTGGTGGGTGCAATGGCTGAAATAGATCACCTTGAGCCATCCAGTTACTGCTGAAAAAGTGTAAGGATTACTGCCCTTGCTAGGAACCCCAGCTGTGACGTGCACTGACTTCTTCTCTTTTGAGTGAATGTGGGACCATGCTGGCATTACTTATTTATTTGAATCATGGGCTTTCTGATCTTTTGAAGGGGACAGGGAATGTCTTGCTCGTGTACAGTGTTTCAGACTACTTTAAACAATGTGTGGGCCATGATCTTAACCTCAAGGTTGGATGAAATAACATGGGAAGAAGTTACAATTCTTACTGTTGTTCGTTGTTGTTCTTTGGAGGCAGTATCACTGAAACCTCTTGGCTGAGGTGACACATGGTGTTGACTTCTTCAAACTACCTGTCATTCATATCAGGTACAGTGAATCTCAGTCTGAGAGAACACAGTGACTATAATCTACTTAAACCATTCCATTATTATAAAAATACTGACACTTAGCCACAGCAATCTCCCCTTGTGAGCTTATGGTGTTTATTACTTTATTTCCACTCAATTTGATAGTAAGAGAGGTAAGGTTTTGGCATCTGTTCTGAAGGAAGATGGACTGGCTTTGTTTTAAATGTGCCATGTTAAATCTCAATCCACTTTTTAGCGGTGTTTAGAAAGACAGTGAAATACGATGTTTTGATGGCGGAGTTTCACAACCTTTGTTAATGCTCAGATTTTTCAGTTTGACCAACTCTAACTACAGTTACTTCTTGAGGATAACTTACGAATGTTGTTAACTGAACTGGATGAAAATAAGACAGTAAGTCTGATTTGTGAGAACTGCCATAGTGCGGTGGGTGGTTTGAAGAAACAAATGTTGGGTGACCTCCGCTGCTTTTGGTAGTGAATGAACACAGTTTTGAAGACGAGCTGGAAGGAGCAGGTCTGAGGTCCTTGAGAGCAGAAAAGGGGGTTGGCTGGAAGTAAGTGGTTTCTCAGGCTGGACTGTCAGGAAGACTTGAAGTTTCTGCAAGATTTCAAGTCAGTTAAAACGAGATGAAGAGTAGAGAGAGGTAATGAGACGTGTTGGGCATGGACCAAGTAAAAGGGAAGTAAAGGGAAGTTGTGAAGGATTTTGTGGGAGGGGAAGCCTGTGTGTGTGTTGAGAGGGGAAACCACTCATAATGCATAAATAAATTGTGTGTGTAGTGTTTAGAGCACATGGAGGAGAGATGAAAGAAGCTTTAAGCAGTGGCTAAAGGCTTTGTCCTGTGTATCTTCCTGCATCACTTGCCCATCAGCTTTTCCGTTTTCCGTGTTACCCCTGAAACATGAGTTTCTGCCTGTTTGCACTTGGGTAGAGCTAGCTGATCAGGGTTAGGGATTGCAAATAGCTATGCTAATTGTTTGGTATCTCCCATCATGGCACGATGCAAAACTTGAATACTTAGTGAATCAAGTAGAATTTTTGCAGAACACCTTTAAAACAGGAAGTTAACTCACTGATGCCACAATTTTAAAAATAATTGCTTCATGCGTCCATTCTTCATGGTGCCATGTGAGCAGAATGGAAACAACCCTTCAAGAAAGATTATAGCTGACTACAGAAACTTTATACGGATGATTTAATTTTGCTTTCTCCTCAATTCTGTTTTTTCTACAAGGCTTGTTTTCCTGGAATTTCTCTCGTAGTTTGACTGTCTCAGTAAACTTCACAGCTCTGATTAACCACTTGGAAAGCATAGTGGCATATTCCTTTTGCTGACAACAAATGACTTTGGTTAAATATTTATGCAGCCAGCTACTTTGTTGCTAATGCCCGTTTAGTCAGATCCTCTTTTTGCTGTGTCTTGCTGCATAAGTAGGTGTTTTCCTGTCATTTAGCACCACTCACATCAGTTTGTCCTACTCTTGAAATCATAGAACTCTGGAGCTAAATCATACTTGGTTCTTTATCTATAGTTTTGCTTTCCCAATGAACTGCAGTAGTTTGTGGCAAAACTCTGCTGAAAATTCTGAAAAAGTTTTGATTACAGGCTTGAGGGGTAAGTGTGTCAGACTTGTTTGAAATAAGTTCCTGATGCATCAAACCTGTGCCGTAGGAACTCAACCCACTTTGATCAATGGGGATTCTAAGCATTGTCTGTTAGACTTAAAAACAGTTTTGTATCCTACTTAAAGGGAGTATTTTACGTTTCAGCCAGGTTCTGGAATATGATATTAAAAATGCATTTGTGTGGGCAGACAAGGAGGACGTACTGTTGTGGTACACGTGTTAGAAAATACTTCCTTAGCTACCCTTTTCTGGACATCTTATGGCTGAGAGTAAACTCCAGAATTGAAGTGTAAACTGAAGCGCGGCTGAATGATTTCAGCAAGTAAATTTAACTCTGATGTCACAGTAATATTGTAATAAAGTAATACTTTTTGAGTTTGCTCCATTCACTAAGTACCCTGCCTTTTGTGACAAGCAGTGCTTCTCAGTTGTCTGGCAAAAGTTGAAGGTGCTCACAGAGGGGCAGAGGTGGTTTTTTTGTAAAGGAGCTCAAGACTGGTGTAACCGAAAGCTAAGCTGGCACTTGATGTGTGAATTATTACTTGGTGCAGTCTGAAGAATTTAAAATGTTTTAGATCAACATTTTCCTTTAAAAGTGAAGATAAAAACATCTTAATTTCACCTGTTTCACAAGCAATGTGTTGGTGAAGGAGTACCTTAAACAAGGCAAGGGTACCCATAGTGTTGCAAGCACTGGTTGAAGGAGAGCTGTTGTGGTTCTCAAAGAGGTGGTTCTTCTTTAAAACCCGTGCTGAAAAAGCCCATGTCTGAACCATGTTGAACCTGATCAGTGAAGTCAATTAACAATGAGCAACTCGAGTTCCTGACCTCCATCATAAGTGCAGCATTCAAAATAAACATACATTGTCTAATGAGTAAGTGAACACTGTCTTCCTCCTTTTTCCCCCAGATAATTTCAGACCTCGAGTCTTGGAATGATGAGCTCTCTCAGCAGATGAATGACTTTGACACTGAAGATCTTACAATAGCAGAACAGAGGCTCCAGCATCATGCAGACAAAGCCCTGACCATGAATAACTTGACCTTTGATGTCATCCACCAAGGGCAGGATCTGCTGCAGTATGTCAATGAAGTGCAGGCATCTGGTAAGATGGCTCCTTCGTGCTATTCCGGGCAGTGGCTTTATAAGAATTATCCAGTTGTGTCTCCACGGGATGTGTGGAAATGACAGAGATGCTGGTTAACTGTAAACTGGAGACGTGGACGGTTTTTTTCTCCCCTTTATACTCAAGTAATTTGCTAGCATTCATGAGAATATGCTGTCATTATGGCATGTAATTTTTATTTAAAAGTTGGCAACACCTGAAAATATTTAGGCTTTTCAGAAGGGGATTCCACTCAGGGAGTCAGTAAAATTAGAGTAAATACCAGGGAGTTAATTTTATAGTTAATTGGAGCAATGCACTCAAGCCAAAATTTTCAGCGTTCAAGTAGTAAGTCTTCCTTTTTTGTTTCTTATGCCCCTTCACTTGATGTTTTTAACTGTATACAGGCACCTAGGGTAAATCTCAGGCTTCTTCTGTGGGGAAAAAAACCCGTTCATAATACTGCATTTTTAAAGAGCTCAAAAACTATGCTCGTTTAAGCAAATGCTCCGAGGATTAAGTTGAACTTTGAGAAGGAACTGGAAAAGTAAGTGTAGAACAGTGGCAGCGTGCTCTCTGTCTTTGGGAGACTTGCAAGTCGTTTGTAAACGGCTGGCTGCTTACAGGCGTTGAGCTGCTTTGCGACAGAGACGTGGACATGGCAACCCGCGTCCAGGATCTGCTGGAGTTCCTCCACGAGAAGCAGCAGGAGCTGGACGTGGCCGCCGAGCAGCACCGCAAGCACTTGGAGCAGTGCGTGCAGCTGCGCCACCTGCAGGCCGAAGTCAAGCCGGTACGCGTGGGCTGGGCCGGGGGGGGGTGCGGCGGCCCCCCCCGGAGCTCTGCCTCGCCTCGCCCCTTGGAGAGCTCTGCTCCCGCAAGCCGAGGGGGGCGGTTCATTGCTGCTGGGTGAAGTCTCGCGTTTGGAGGGGGGCGGGACTTGGAATTGCGCACCTAGGAAACTTCGTCCTCGCTTAACGCTGTGGCTTGTGATTTGCGTCAGCGGTCCGTATTTCTACCTGGGTACGAGTCAAGTGTTGGAAGTGCAGAGCAATTTGAACTTACGTTAAATAGTCCATACTTTTGTCGTCTCTGTGGTGATGAGCAAAAACGCTCAGTGGTATTCCCTGAAGGCTGACCTAATACATCTACGAACGGTGATAACATGGTATCAGCAGGGTTTACTTTCCGGGAGAAGAAAAATGAAGTTTTGCTTTTCCTGACGATAAAGTGGCAAGTTTTGAGGTCCTTATCTGATAAACGCCTAAACTTTTGGTGAATTTGAGATGCTGTGGGCAAAACCACTGAAGTAGGTGGAAGATTAAAAAACAAACCATCAAAACGCTAGAAAGGTAAGAGGTTTTGATCTTGCTCACACTCGGCAGCATCACAGCAGTCTACTGGAGTCTGTTGTATTAGTATGTCCCGTAATGGCTCCCGATGCAACTTGTCCTTTTTCTGTTTGACATGAGCTCCTACAAAAACTCATCTTCCTCATGAGCCTGTGAATGAGAACTCCAAGTTGCAAAGTAATATAAAAGGGGTCCAGTTAGCATAAGAGAGGTGAATAGAAGGTTCCCAAAGTATTTCCGGGCAGCGGCTGGTTACTCTGTAGTAGCAGACCCACAGTTTCTGTGTAGCCTTGAACTCAGGGAATGCAAGGAACCGGTAGTGTCTGCTGTTAGTGCAGCCTAGGCGCTAATCAAATGTATGATCTTCTAGTTCGAGCCTTTAAAATGAACTATCCCGTATCCATCTTAGCACTTGTTCATGTTCGTAAATGCAAATTACAAGTGACTCTTTCCACGTGAGTGATGGTTGAGATAAAGTTATCGCAGATCAGGATAGATTCTGTACGCAGTTGCATACTGTCTTGAGGATGAAGGAAAAGAGTGCACATTTGCAAAGGAAAGAAAAAATGAAGAGTGTGAATGCCAGCTGAGGCAGTCTCATCCCTTTGCCAGTATATCAGTGGGTTAGGATGGGATGGGTTAGTAAGAAAAAGAAATTGTTAATTCCCATGATACTGAAATAATACTCAGTTACAGAACAGAATATAGCACTTGGGTAATATTGCAAAGACACACCATTAAACAGTTATTTATATTGCATGCTCCCACAATAAAGTGAGTACCTTGCTCCATTAGCTTTGTTGGTATGCAAGTTAAATGTGACAAGAGACACATATTTAAAACCTGTGTTTGCAGAGCAAATGTTCTGTGTTTTGGCAGATACAAGCAGATGACGAACATCATCGATTGTAGATGAATATCCATGTTGCACGTAGTATGTGGTTTGTAGGTCATTCTGTAAGATCTTTGTAACATTTCCAAACCACTGCTAGCCCTGACTGAAACTGAAGCTCAAGTTTAGATTTTTAAGAAAACACTGGAAAAAACGAGTTCATCTTACAGTAAAGATATAGGTAGTATACTATCCTAGCCAGCTGCATTTTTTTTAGTAGACTGGGATTTTGGAGGAAAAATGTATTCTATTTATATTCCTAGTACACATCTCTATGGAGTGGGATGTTATGTTGAACTAAATGCTGTAATAGACGTGAATTTTTAAAAAAAACTTACATGAACAGTAGCTGACAGAATGTTCGTGTATTACAAACTCCTTTTCCAGATTTTCATTGTACAGATCAACCTGTAATACTTCCCCAGCCTGAGGGCCTAAAAATTGAATGGAACTAAAACTGAATGTTTTATTGTCTCATAGCATTTCTTTTGATCCCCTTTGGAATGTGTTGGGGCTAGTAACTTTTAGTTTTGTGATTTCAGTTGCCTTTTCAGAAAACCACATCTGATTTATTTTAGTTTTTACTAAATATGAGGAAGCATGATCTTCTCCTGTTTCCTCTGCACTGGGAAAAACTTCATTGCTCAGGAGGTCACAGTAGGTGCTTTACCCAAGAGTAAAATGACACAGTAAACCTCCTCCTCAGTCTGTTTTGTTTGTATTTTGTTGGCTGAAGCAGTGAGCACATGGTTTTCCAGTTCAATTACTGTGATTTTCTGCCAGATTTATTGTTGTTGAACTGGGTGTAAGCATACTTACTACGTAGGTGGGATGCTGTCTCCATAGCAAGGATTTTAACAAGATTTCCATTTGAATTTTTCCTGCCAAACTGACGTTACTGCTATTGTTTTTTCACATACAGAGAGAGATATATAAATATATATATATAGCTTGTAGTCATGTGAAAAGGTTAGACTGGAACACCGCAGGAATTTTTCCATGGGGTTTATCTCTCAGATTCTGTAATGGAGACCAGCAAACTGTCCTCTTGGCTTAGTTTTTTAGTCAAATACTTGCAAGGAGTCTTCAGTACTAGGTAGTGAAACTTTGAGTTTAGTGAATTCTTACCAAATAAGCACAGAAAGCAGATGAAAACATCCAGTGTTGCTTCTCCTTTAACTACTGTACCAGTTCTACTTTGTGGCATTAAAGTTCTGTACTTCAAGCCTCAGGACTAAGGAGGAAGCAGAAGGGCCAGAAAACAAACAGAAGTTTAAAGAAAACCTGCAAAGAATTTGCTTGTCAACTTGACGTGTAATAGGTGCAGAAAGGGCAAAAGCAGATAGAAGATTGCAGCGTAGGAAGACCTCAGCAGATAGGGGAAAGAGGATGCTGACTGAAATAAGAAGGGACAGCTGTACGTGGGGAAAAACAACACGGAAGGGAAAATGTGACCATTTTATACAGGGCAGGGACATATGAGTAGGTAGAGGCAGAGAAATAGTTCAGAGAATATCTGTCTCATCCAGAACTCCACTTGCATGTTTGCCAGAGAAACTTTTTTTTTCTCACCTAAAATATAGCTGCTGGATTATTTATTGCTGCAATCGATCCCACGTACTCACTTTGTAGAATGAATGCTTTGCTTTACTTAACATGCAGCATCTGCCTGGGTCAAAATCTCTACCAAGCGCCAAAATGCATTGGTTTTACTATTGCCTTTTCAGTGCAATATTGTCTGCTGCTCTGATTATGCTCTGATTATGGTGTATGTTCTTGGGTATATACCTATATATTCGCATCTGTACAACAGTGTACAGGTACTTGTACCAAGTACAAGCTTGTTACCCTCAAGGAGTACCTTGAGCAGCCTTGTGTTCTCACATGCAGATCTTTTAGCTTGGTACAAACACAGTCCAGTTCTTGAGCTCTGATTGTCCCAAAATACTACTCCGGAAGAGTATCCTGGCACTCTGTTTAGTGCCATATGGATATGAAAATGTAGCTAGGACAGCATGCTGAAGCAGGTGTGTCTCGTGATCATGTTTAGTTAGAGTGAAAAATCGGTCCAAGAAACTAATCTTAAATCAAGCATTTATCTATAGAACTACCTGCTTGACACTTTCAAGTGTCCCAGACTTTTTCATTTCCACAGTTTTGCTGATGCTCTGCTGATGCTTTTCTAGCCTGCTGAAGGCTGGGGGGGGAAGGATGGGGTGTGTGGTCCACCCAAACAGTAAGGTGATCGGAACATGCCAACAAACACTGAAAGGCAGCAGCCCTGGAAAAAGAACAGGCTCGCTATTTACTAGCACTTGTGTTTTCCCCTTGAGTCAGAGCAGAGGGACGGGGAAAGTGCTGCTGGCAACTTTCCTCCTGTGAGTTCCACCAGCTTCTGCACTTGCACCCTAACCTGCAACAAACAGGAGGGCAAATCAGTGTGTTTGAAATGGCAAGTTCTGTGCTAGCTGTCTTTGCTGTGTATGATGGGATGCCAAGTCAAGAATAGCTTTGAATTGGTGCTGCTTAAGCATTCTTCTTCATTATAAATTCTCTGGAGAAGGCTAAATGTATTTTAACCCTAAGAAGGTGCGTTTCATTACACTATACTTGGAAGAATTGTTTTGTAAGGTAGAGAAGGAGCTTAGAACTGCTTTCGTAAGACAAAATAGAAATAAAAAAGGGATTTAAAAAAATATTCTGCCCTCTGTGTTCTTACCGTCAAATCCTTTCCTCCAAGCATAGTTTCTGTCTACAGTCTGTTGGACCCATCTGGTTCCCTCCGGAGTTTCCCTTTTGCTTGCTCCTGAGGCTTATCTTGGCTTGCTCCCTTGAGTATTAACAAGCCCCAGGTGTCTTAACAACCTAGAGACTCCCAGCTCCTTTCATGGTCCCTTTCACCTGCCCACACTGTGATCTGGAAGGGTCTCCTTGCAGCAGGAGAGGTTCTTCCAAGGCCAGAGCCGTCTCCCCCCTGCAAGGCTCCGCCTGACCCAGCGCTTTCTTCCCAGAGGAGCAGAATGTGCACCCAGGTATACGTCTGGGAGCTGCTGTCATGTCCCACATCTACACTGCAGACTTACTCTTTTCCAGAGACTTGCAGGTTTTGTATAGAAGAATTCAAATACACGCTATCAGGGGAAAAAAAACTTATTAGAAATTCATTGTGCAGGCAGAAGTGGGAAAAACTGCATTACCAACACAACAGTGTTGAGGTCTGGATAAACATAAGATAAAAGGTGAAATTGTGATGCAGATTTGAGGGAATGGATGTTGTGTCAAGATGGCTAGACCTCAGTTGCTTCAAGCTGTTAAAGAATGTTATAGTATACTTTGGATGTAGACCACATGTGCCTTTGTTTTTAAGGGTTTGTGTTTTAATAGGTCCTTTGCCTGGTTTTCGCCTGTGTTTTCAGTCGTCATATGCAGATCACTAGATGAGAGTATTTAGTGTTAAGCGCTGTGATTTGGTACTTAATAAGTGTTAAGAGCTAACTGTGATTTGGTAGTTAATATAATTATTACCAGTGGTTAAAGGTCTAAAATCAGCTTGTAGGAAAAGGTTAGAGAAGGTATGCTTAAACTGGTTATTTCCCAATCAACTGGGCCCAAATGAATTCACCCTAGAATACCTAGAAAACTGCCTGAAATAATGTCATAGACATTAGTGCTTATCTTCTCCAAACTTCTGGAGATTGGCTGAGATTCAAAATATTGAACCAAGTAGATTATTAAACCTGAATAGTGGCGAGGAAAGGAGAAAAGGCTAACATAGATTAGTTAAGTATAGCTTCCCCTTGATAAATCCCGTTTCTTCCTGACAAGGTAACAGGTCTTCTGGGTAGAGGTGAAAAAGCAGGTGACCTAGATCTTTCCTTCTATTAAAGCTTTAAAATAGTTTAGTTTAGTCTGTCTGGCCCTAGCTTACTATGAGAATGTCATATGAGACTACATTACCATAAATGATAACTTGCTGGAAAACTGTATTCAGTAACAAAAGTTATTAAGAGACTCACTGGATTGGAAAACAGATTTTAAAATTAAAAAAAAACAACTGTAGAGGTCTGTTTGTATTTGGATGCTAGTTCATGTTTTCAGTCAGCAAATCTACATGTTAGAGTAGAGATTATGCTTTTAAATTTGAAGATAAAGGCAAAAGAAGATGGAAAAGGGATTTGAGTTCATCAGAAGACACTGGATTACAGTTAAGAATGATCTTGATGTATGGGAGAATTGCGCTGCAAGAAGGATATGAATTTTATTAGTGACAAATACAGATCATGATGTGCTGGCAGGAATAATCAGCTGAACAAATACAGCACGGGTAATTACTGGCTGGAGCAGTTCCATAGAAAAGTGGTGCAGATGACAGTGAATAACCTGAATTATGCCCAGCTTTACTCACTATTTGAAAGATTTTGATCAAAGTGATGGTTATCAACTGGAGAGAGCTCGTAAAAGAGCAGTGAGAAAAATTAGGCGGCTAACTTCACATAGGAGAGGTTGAAGAGACGGGGGTCAACATGAGAAGAGGAGCCTAGAGGAGGGAATCAAGTAATGTTCTTGAGGGAGAGAGGAGAGGGAAAAACAAAGCTGATACTAAGAGGGAGAAAATGTTTGGGGTTTTCTTTTGTCTGTCGTGGGCAGAAAAAAGAAAATTACCTGAAATTAAAGCGAGAGAGATGTGAGTGTCAGATGTTAGAAAGACCTCTTATGGTGATAAAATGTCTGGTGAGAGTGTGGGATGTCTATTATTGGAGTCTTGAGTAATGAACAAGGCACAGATCTTTTCGGAGGGGCCTTAAGGTTGCATGTTCCTGCTGTTGATAAGGAATGCACTAGGTGGCCTCCTGAGACTTCTCCCCACCCAGGGATTCTTCTGGTTTCAGTGGACATGTCAAAGAAGGCACATCCGGAAAACAAAAAATCTTTAAGCAATTAGAAGACACTTGGTGGTCACATTTTTCTCAACATTAATATTGAAAATTATTTGCTTACTTTTTACTAAGCTGCATGTCCTCAATTTACATTACTGATACTGGTTCTTAGGCAAATATTGCTTGTAACTTGCTCCTGTTTTCCAGGTGACAGAAACGGTATTCAGAAACACAACCTTGTTCAGAGTATAAACTGAAACCACAAGTCTGTAGTAGTCGACTGAAAGATAGGAGTTGTCAGCTAAGTGAAATTATAGTGAATGTCATTCGCTGTGTTTATTGAATATATAATTCACTGTAAATATATAGTTAATGAATTATTTAGTCATCAATTCCAGTACTACACATGACCCTAAATGTTTTTGTCCCTAGCAATGATGCTTTTCTTGCTGGTTGGCAGCGGAATTGTGTATTTCATGGTCTTCTCTTTTTGCTACAGGTTTTGGGCTGGATCCGAAATGGAGAGTCAATGTTAAATGCCGGGCTTATCACTGCTAGCTCTTTGCAGGAGGCAGAACAGTTACAGAGGGAACATGAGCAGTTTCAACATGCAATAGAGGTAAAAGTACCATTTCAGTGACATAGCCAAGAAGTCCTGTATTACAGGACTTTGTGAAGTGATAGCCATTTTTTTGACAGGAGAGGAATAAAAAAAAAGATAATAAATCTAACAAGTCTGTTCACAGCAATTTTACCAAAAATGGTGTTTCCCTTTGATAGAATACAATAATATAATGCTAATTGTTAAAGTTAAGAATAAATGGAACAGCAAACATCAGTTTTGTGTATTCTCGAATGGTCCTTTAATGTTGCCATTTTTGTTTGATGGTAGGTGTCACTGAAATTTGTGTCTGGTGGTATGTCCATCCTCCTGCCATGATTTCAATCTAAACTTATCAGATTGGTCATATCTCTGCAAAAAATAGGCAGAGATCTTAAGATTGACTGGAATGCGGTATTATTAAATTATGTGTGATTGAGGGACTGAGGGTGATATTGATTATACATAGCACAATTCTTTTTAAGAACTTTGCTGTTGTTGAAAGATTAACCAAAGTTATGATTGTTTGGGAAAACTATTCTCAGAAGTAGTCTGTTGTGCAGTAATGTTTGTCTTCATGTTTGTCTGCCATTCTCTGGAGTTTTAGGTTTCCCCCTTTCTGTTTTTTGGTTTGGTTTTTTTTTTTGGTTGTGGTTTTTTTTTTTTTTTTACGGTTTGCACTGTATGTACCCTCATTTTGAGAGCTCTGGTAACTCTTAAGTGTAAAAATTATGAGTCCTCCAGATGTTTGTCAATTTAAGAAAAGATCATTAGGAAGCTTAAATTCTGAGTTTTCTGGATCATTCTGTACTTGGATATAATAATATTTATTATAGTTAGAGGTTCCAGATTTTAGGCAAGTGTATGTTTACACAGAGAACTAGAGTTAAAAATTTGCTTACAATGGATGGAGTTGTCTTTTGTATTGTCCTGCACACCTGCACCTTCATTTGCTCACTACTAATGTGCAAAAGACTGTGGTAAAACTGTGAGGACAGTAATAGTAATCAAGCCAAAATAAGATACATCCTTTCCACTTTTTTTTTTTCCTCACCATGAAGGGAAAGAAAATCAGCCTGAAATTCATAATTCTAACAAAGTGTACTGCAACATAGATATGCCATGTGTGGCTTAATGCTATGCATTGGCTGTTGCTTGTAAACTGCTAGTCATTGTTGATTTAATAAGTCTCTACAGGATTTATTTTCTTTGTATTTGCATAAGTGAAGTCCTGCAGTGACTAATATTAGACAGTTATTTTTATTAATGGGTGTTTGTGCATGTGTACAGAACTGTCATTGACACAGTGGAAATGTGAGCCTTTGAGGTCTTCAAGAAAATGAACTGAAATGTTCCACTGAACTCCTGAATTTTTACCTCTTGTCACAAAACGCATCAAAGTGCCCTGCAGGTTCAAGGCAATGCTGCAGGCTAATCACTATGACATGGATATGATCCGGGAGTGTGCAGAGAAGGTTGCTTCCCATTGGCAACAACTGATGCTGAAGATGGAGGACCGTCTCAAGCTTGTGAATGCCTCTGTTGCCTTCTATAAAACTTCTGAACAGGTATAGAAATGCTACGTGATCTATGTCTGCCTTGGTTAATTCTTCAGCGTGGCATAAAACAGCATTACCTCAAAAAATGGTTGACTAGGTTTGATTGTATTTACTAATTTGGTAACAACTGCAGTTATACAAAAAATGCAAAAAGCAAATCCTCTTACCAGCTGCCTTAGAAAGAGAAACCGTGTGTTGCAGCCTTTCAGTATATGAAGCGGTCTCATAAGACAAAGGCTTTTTACCAAGGTCTGTAGTGACAGGACAAGGGGCAATGGTTTTAAACTGAAAGAGGGTGGATTTAGGTCAGATATAAGGAAGAATTTTTTTACAATAAGGGTGATGAGACACTGGAACAGGTCGCCCAGAGAAGTTGTGGATGCCCCGTCCCTGGAAACATTCAAGGCCAGGTTGGATGGGGCTTTGAGCAACCTGATCTACTGAAAGATGTTCCTGGCCATGGCAGGGGGGTTGGACTAGGTGATCTTTAAAGGTCCCTTCCAACCCAAACCATTCTATGATAAGTGAGTAGCAGACAAATTGTACTAACTACTAAGAGACTACAGTGTAATTGGTCTGCCTATACTTGCTTCAATTAGCAAACTTCAAAGAAGGTACACTACCAAAGTGCAGTGGTTATTGGCAAAGACTCAAATCTTCATCTGCCTCTTCTATCACTCTCCCCTTTAATATTTGGAAGATTCTTATTTTTAATTGAGAAAAGTATTGTAAAACGTTTTCAAGATGAAACACACTGTACGAGTGCTTAGTTGGATTTCTGCTTGTTTCAAGTTTTGCTTAAACCATAAACAAGTTACACAGAGGTTTTAATGGAAGTACTTCAGATGGCCGATTCTGTTTTTTGTGTGGGAGTCGGAGAAAAATCAGCTTCATCCTACTTGTCCACAGAAGAGTTAGGGGAAGGTTGGCAAGGTTGCTTCCTCTGCAGTCATATCTTAAGCCCATCCTGAACTATGCAGTCACAGAGGCAGAGAAAGATGAGCAACTTTAGGGATAGCCTTCTTAGCAATTCCACGTAAGCAGGCCAATGCTTGCAAACCTACAGCCAAAGTTTGTTGCCTTCTCATACATCCCAGTCAAAACATGTCAGAAGCTAAGATACATGTAAGGGCTAGATTGGTTTTCCATCTTTTTTGGCTTGAATTTGGAATTTTTGTCTTACTGAATTACATTTGAGTTGGACTCCTTCTTTCTCATAGGTGTGCAGCGTGCTGGAAAGCCTGGAGCAAGAATATAAGCGAGAAGAAGACTGGTGTGGGGGAGCAGACAAACTGGGTCCCAACTCTGAAACAGATCATGTTACTCCCATGATAAGCAAACACCTGGAACAGAAGGAGGCATTTCTAAAGGTAGGGTTTGCTGTTTTTTTGTGGTCTTCTGTGTCTTGAAAAGCATGCAGTCAAACGCTCACGCTTACAGTGCTGAAAGGTATGTGGAAAGCAGCAGTGCCCATTCAAAAGCTACAGGTATGTCCCAAACTGCAAAGATGTGGGAAATGGCACGTTAACTGCTTCTGACAGTGATGAGGAGAATACTGCCAAGTGCATAAAATTGTAGCCAGTTTTATAAATATATTTGCTGTTGAACTTCTAGATGTCAGGTCTCCCACTGTGACTGAAGAGGAATTGGGAATCACTGCTTTGAGCAACTGTCATTCTAAAGAATGCTTAAAGGCTGCTGCTTTGGAAGAGAAGCGACAGTCGCATAGTGCCATTGCTGCCTGTGCATCAGAGGTGCTCTCAGATGTACTTGGACTACAGTACAGTACGGAAAGAGGAAATTGCTAGACAAGCATCTAGGAGTAGTTGGGTTTGTGTAATACTCTGCAGATAAATGAAAAGTTTTCGTTCCAACTAATGTCCTAGTGAAGAGGGTTATTGATCATACTGAATAAATGTGTAACAGATACTTGCAAAGCAGTGTAACTAGCCCTGTAACCGAAGGCTTTTTCTAGCATCACCTTGGAAGACGTCAGAGTATAAAACTTAGTTTTATTAAAAGCCTTTTTGTTCTCAGCACACAGATGGGAACATTCAAAAACGTACTAGCATAGTTCTAAGTATACTGTCAAATAGATCTTTCTGCAGCTGGCATGTGAGTTTCCAGTCTTTGTGTTAAAACAATTTGAGAAATGACTTAGTGTCTCTGTTACTGGATCTAACCATGCTACCTTTATCTAATCTTTTAAAGTAGCATTTCGTGTTCTGCTTATTAAAAATAAGGCAGCCAGCCCATATGTAGTACTTGGTGTACATTAAGATGAAGAAGGCAGCTGAGCTGAGCGTTGGCAATACAGGAGTGAGGACTGAAAGCTCTCAAGACCTTGCCTTAATATTTTAAGGGCATGTCTTAATATTTCAGAGCTTTTGGTTTCACTTCAGCTGAGTGTTTACTTTTTGTTTAAAGTAGTGGTGGAATATCCAGGTGATTACATAAGCATGTGCACTCTGTTTATGCAATAAGTAACTTCAAGTGGCACATGGTACATACACAAAACAAACTTCTCTGTGAGCTCTGAGTCATGCTGAAAGCTCTAGAGTAGGTAATTGCTTTCCAGGATCTTCAGATTAAAAGTAATAGCATTTTGTTTGGGTTTTTTTCTGCCGGATAAGTAAGGATTAACTGTTACTTGTTGGGAAAACTATTTTAGTGCTTGGGTTGCCTTACTTGTAGAAGGATTTAACAATCAATGCTTTTTAAAATTGGGGAGGGTGGGAAACGCACAAAAGGGGGATGAGGAAGGTCCTTCATATCTTTCTGGATGTATAAGTGTGCATCTTCAAAGAAAGTAACACAGCTGACTCTTTAGGCTTGCACACTGGCTCGGAGGAATGCTGACGTCTTCCTGAAATACCTGCACAGGAACAGCGTAAACATGCCAGGAATGGTGACACACATCAAAGCACCTGAACAACAAGTCAAAAGTAAGGGGTGTCTTGTTCTTTTTGTCTCCAAAGAACGTGATCGTCATGTGTTGTGGTGTGTGTGATGATGGGGGAGTGAAGCCTGCCCAAGTGGAAAGGGTTCTGTCAGGCTTAACAGGAAATAATTAAAACTGCTCGCACACTGAAGGAGCTGCCAGTTATCAAATTCTCTTATACCCAAATGAAGTTGCTTTGAATTTATTTATCTCCTGCTTACACTTAATCTTCTTTCAACTTGAGACTCAAATGTGCTGCTTTTGTTCAGAGAATGAGATAGTAAACTTCCACATGATGATGTTTGGTCTGAAGCCAAATGGGAGCTGATCACTGTAAGCTTACTCAGTGTGTTAGTGTGGTGCATTCCCTGAGTTCCTGGGGAGTGCCAGGGTGATACAAGATAATCCCTTGAATGATGCCTTTGGACCCTTCATATAGTTGAATCAGTATTAAGGAACTTCATGAAGTACAGGATAACTGACATCACATTTAAGTTAGATGTGTAGATAGGTAGTAGTTGAGGTGAGGCAGGAAAGAACTAATACATGGGGCTTGGGCTTTGCTGGGATTAATTTAATGTAGTGCAGCTTTAAGGTGTAACATGCACTGTGGGGAATGGAGTAGAGAGAGAGATCTGTAGGGCTTTCAGGGACAAAAGGACAGAAATTAATAGGATATGCATAACTGATGGGTGAGGTAGGCAGAACAGAGATCAGAGAGGGATATTCAGAAATAAATATTGCATTTTACTCATTTATTTGCCAGTTGTATTCTGCTTGATGCATTTTGAAGCTGTGACTGAACACTCAGACCATGCTACAGATTCAAAACCGGAGAAGTCTAATTGTCTAATTGCTGTTTGCAGCTACTCAAAGGGGAGTTATGCAGAGGATGGAGCCAAACTCAGAGGAACACGGCAATAGGACCAGAGGAAAAAGTTGCAGCAAGGAAAATTCTGAATGGGTATAAGGAGAAAGTGTTACGGCAAGAGTGAGAAAGCACTGAGTAGAGCAGGTAGCCCAGAGTGGTAGTGGAATCTCTGCCCTTGGGAACTTTTAAAACTCAGTTGAACAAACCCCTGAAAAACTTTGAAGTTAGTCCTGCTTTGAGGAAGAGATTGGAACAGATGGCCTCCAGAGGTCACTTCCACTCTGAATTGTTTGATGACTCTACCAGAAAAGGACACGCTCGCTGCTTCACTTTACTACAAGAGGAAAACAGTTTGTGTTAAACTTGCCCATGTATCTGACAGTACTCAAATTGAAAATCTCACTGTGTTGAATTTTTTGTGTTGGAAACATAATAGGGTATTGGCCATACTTTTCACTTTAAGGAAATAATTGGATTGTGGCAGTTGAAACTTTGAGCATGTAGAGCTAAGACAAAGGATTGTTTTTCCTGTCCCCAAGGCATCAACATTTATAGAAGTGTACAAGACAAAATCTCAACACAAATGCCGGCAGTATCAATAACTGAAGAATTGTTGCTGACATTTGTCACTTAGCTCTTCTCTTAGTAGTAGACAAAGGAAACAAAGCAGAAGAAAGCAGGAAGTTGTAGCTACCGCACTCACTGAGTAGAAGAAAAAAATGTTAGGGCTTTTAGACAAACTTTTTAAAACTTTGGTTTTGAAAGCTGTGTAGAAACAGTCATTCTGAGAACGGTAAATGTGTTTAGATGAGGAAAGGGTAGGGAATTCTCTGCTAATGACCTTAAGAATAATTATATGTCAGAACCGTAGTGCTATGCGTGTTCTGTGTACATTTAAAATCCTGGATGAATGATACATGTTTAAGAAGCAACAAAAAAAGCAACAAAAATCCCCAAGCAGAAAAAAAATAAGCTGTGCTCTCTAACGCTTTTTCCCCATAAGCCATGTAATATATGCTTCTGAGAATTAAACATGAGTCAAGATAAAACTAGCGGGGACTCCTTCCTTTTAGGTCTCAATGGTATGGTGGTAGCTGACCAAAGGATTAAAAGTTCACTCTGATTTTCCTGTTCAAATATGCATGTAAGGAAAAACCACTTATTTTCATCTCTTTTCTAAATAGATAGAGAAAAAAAAAAATAGTGTGTTTGTTTCATTTTGGTGAAATAGACGCTACATGTGTTCTGCTGGACCCTTACACACTCATACTCAAGTGTATGCTTGAAACAGTGTGTCAGACCATGATCAGTATATAGTATATAAATGAACATTTTCAAAGCTTGAGTAACCCTTGAGTTTCTGCAGAACTGCTGAACGTTTTTCAAAAACCTCATTCAGTGGCATACTTGATCCTTATTCCCAGCTGCAGATTATGATATCTAGAAAAGCAATGTCTTAATCTAGGCAAAGTTTAGCTAAGCACATGCTTCATGGGAAACAGGAATCACAATGGTACTGAACTCTGAGAGGTGTCCTCCTGTCCCTTCATACCAGTGTAAATAATTTCCTTTACCTGCAATTAAGACTATCCAAATACTGTATTGGACGCCATGCCAAAGCTGAATTTTAGGAAGGAGTTGTGGCCTGAAACTGTGCTGTGGCAGGTGGATTCAGTCGATGACAATTACTGTAAGCTCAGAAATGGAGCATTTTCATCTTTGCTTCTGCTGCTACTTTCAGGTGCTTCTTTGTTACCTCTGTCTCTGCTATATGGGCTTCAACTGAACATAGTGCAGGAACTTATCTCATGGTGCTCATACTTTTAGATAGGTTGATAGAGAGTGCAGGATGCATATAGACAGCTGAAAGCTCTCCAAGCCTGGAGAATAAGCTGGAAGTTTAGGAGACAGTCCTAGCAAATGTTGGTATCAAAGAAAATAACAACAACAGGGACTACAGTTCAGAAGGCTTGAGATAGAGCCGCTCATCCAAACCTAGTATTAAATGTTGATGTTCTATAACTTCCTTTGAGTATTTTATAGAATATTTTTTTCTCTTCCTTGTCAGTCCAAGAAATTAATGGCAATAACACTAACGGTGCCCAGCCAAATGTCTCTCACTGGCTTGCCATCTGTATCATGTCCTGACGGGACAAATGCTGTTCCAATTGGCTAAATTCACCTTGCTTGCTCTTTGTCAGAACTACTTCGCTTGCGTCACTATCAAGATGTCTCTTTTTATGTGGTGTGTCCAGTTGGGTGTATTGCATTGTATAACGATAGTTGTCTGTGTGTCTGCCCTGCCCCCTGAAATCTGGCATATGTTCTGAGCAAGAGTTTTGGAGGTGGCGTAAGGCAGAAATAAAACTGAGAAAGCAGGTGAGACTCATAGCAAATCAGCTCATGGCTTGGCTAAGGGACAGATCGGTTGAAGCATATTTGAGGGTAGCCTGCCCAGCAGGAAGAAAACCTTGGCTGCAGTGACCAGATTCCAACCAAAAGCAAGTCCTGGGTGATCTCAACACTGTTGCAAGCAGGAATACGGTGCTTCCAAGCAGGAGGATGTTGGCAGCAATGCAGGCAGGTTTCATAATCCTCAGGAAGGCTGTGACGAGTGGCTGTAATTGGTCCCAGATCACTGATAGAGATAGAGATGCTTTTCCCCTCAGGGTCCCTTTATTTGAGCTTCTCTGTCAAACTGTTTCTTGGAGTTGTTAACTTTTAGGATGTAAGGCATGGTGGACCTGCACAGTGGGGCAGGGGAATGCAGAGGCATTAAGAAGCCTAGCACCTGAGAGCCTCCATTTGTAATTATGGAAAATAGCCAGCTGTAGGTGCAAGTAGAGAAGCAAGTAAAGCATTATTGTGAAGAATGAATCTTTTTTGCGGTCTCTTCTGGTAGACCTCCCCTTGGGTTCTTTGCACTTCCTAGAATCATAGAATCATTAAGGTTGGAAAAGACCTCTAAGATCATCGAGTCCAACCGTCAACTCAACACCACCATGCCCACTAAACCATGTCCCTAAGCGCCTCATCTACACGTCTTCTAAATACTTCCAGGGATGGTGACTCAACCACTTCCCCGGGCAGCCTCTTCCAATGTTTAACCACTCTTTCAGTAAAGAAATTTCATGAAGAAATATGGCTATATATGAGTAATAACTCATGTATTTTTAGAAATAGAGAAATCTGCCTATCGCTAGTTACTTGGGAGAAGAGACTGACACCCACCTCGCTACAACCTCCTTTCAGGTAGTTGTAGAGCACAATAAGGTCTCCCCTGAGCCTCCTCTTCTCCAGGCTAAACA
>NW_008824930.1:2432157-2440938 GCF_000699105.1 Pygoscelis adeliae
CCTGCGCCTTTAAGACTTCCTTCTTGAAGATCATCCAGCCTTCCTGGACCCCTTTGCCCTTCAGGACTGTCTCCCAAGGGACTCTCTCAATCAGCATCCTGAACAGGCCAAAGTCTGCCGTCCAGAAGTCCACACTTTCAACAGAATCACCTGGCAGAGACGTCTGGTGTCCCCATTTCCATGTATTTCAGCTTGTCTTCCGGGTTTGCAGTAGCTACAAAGTCTGGTACGGTTGCTGCTCTGGAAGAAGCAGTGGGTAAAGTGAACTTCACAAGAAACTGCTAGGATTTCTTTCTTTGAAGAAAAAACTCAAAAAACATTAAAGAAGCAGAGTTCAGATAAAATCTTCTGGATATTGTAAGCAGAAGGTCTTTGCCATCCAGGAAGAATTTATAAGCCAGACATGTGGAATTGCAGTTTAACAGTGGAATTAGGACGTGACTTCCCAGTGGCAGACAGTTTCTGATACTCAGGAATGGAATAACAAATTGTGGAGTTAATTATTTGATTACCTGGAAATTCTCTCAAGGCTCAGTGAACACTCATATTTGAACATGTCAACTTAATCAACTATACTGCTGTTGGTTTTGATTATTTTTTTTGAAAGGGAATTGCAAACTTAATTTTGTGGGGATTTTTATTACTTGGGTTTCTGTACATTTAATATCTGCTTATGTTACATTTGTTCTTGTAGTGACCTACGGTTATGTATTTGCTCATATGTATTAAATTATTAAAATATAGGAGGCTGGTATAGTCAGAAAAGGGTTTGGGTTTTTTTGTTATGATTAATATGAGATGTTAAGCATGTTGTGATTACTTGTGCATGCTCGTTCTTTCTGAGGAAACCCCATCGAGAACCATCTTTATCAGACTACATTTTCAATTCTGTTATAAACAGTGGCAGTCCCCGTATGAAAAATATTTGAGAGAAAAAAGGTGTTACTAGTAAGTTTTAATTGCATCTCTAGTATTCTTTCTGTAAAGAATAATGAAACAGGAACACTCTGTGTTTCGTGAATATCAGGAAGAAAAGCAAAACAAAGAGTAAGAGAAAGAGTAAGTGTATTATAAATTCTACAATATAAAGTACTTTATTCCACTGATTTTAATGTAGTATTTCAAAATTGATTGTCATAACCTCTCTTGAAACTATTTTCATTCCTTCAGATATCTTGAATGAACTCTTCCAGAGGGAGAACCGTGTGCTGCATTACTGGACCATGCGTAAAAGACGTCTTGATCAATGCCAACAGTATGTGGTGTTTGAAAGAAGTGCCAAACAGGTGAGGGTTTTATATAAAAATCCTCTTCAGTGTGACTGAGGTTTGACATACACTGACTTGTCCCACAATAACAAATTTGCCATTGACTTCAATATTTCAAATGTCTGAAAGATCGGTGATTAAAATAGAAAGTAAGTTAAATTATTTGCTTTTCCTTTAATACAGAACAACGAAATCTGTTGAGGCAGGGTGTCTTTACTGCTGTAACTTTACTGCTGGTACCAGTGAATCTCATTTCTGCAAGCTTGTGTATGAACAAATTGTTACGCTTGTTAACTTTTACACACACACCTAATTTGACCAGGGAAATAACAGGCAGCAACATTTTTCTCCGATGTTGGGGGAAAAAACATCTAATTAAGTTGATTGGCAGTTCTAGAAAACTGACAAGTTGGATAACTCATTAAACAATAATAACTGAATGACTTTGGAAAGTTTTTTTGCAATTCTGCTTGTACTTCGTTTCATGGTTTCTTGCATGGTAGATCCACCTCTCTGTATTCTGTTGAATTTATCAGTCTGGAAAGAACTATTAAGTAACTACCACACACACAAAAAAATCCACTTCATTAATGAAAACACAAGCCATAAAAATAAGTAGGGGGTTCCAAGGCAGAATTAGTAACTGGAATGATCTGCAATGGCTTTTTACTTCTCTTTTTTTTTTTAACTGGATATAGGACAAAGAAAGGAAGCTATCTGTTCCTGTTCTGCAGAAAAGGACACAACGCCCATAGTGTGAAATATAGTTAGATCTACTTTAAAGGACTCAGAAACCCTAATGTTTTGACAGCCAATGTAGACAAAGGCTTAAATACTAGTGGTCTGTTTTGATCTCTTGAAAGTTTTCTAAAGTCTGTCTTTCATGGTTTCACAAAGTAATGCGAGATAAATCTTGAAGTGAAGTTAAAGATTAATACCTCTTTAAAACAACACCACCACCCCTTCCCTGCCCCCCACCCCACTTTTGAATAACCTTAACTCCAACCTCTGCCAAGCACATGACTGACTTGCTTTTGTATAGAGATTACTGACTAACAGTCAAACACTGGAGATAAAGATCTTGTCAGCATTTTCATTGTAAATCCCATTTTTCAGCAATCACCAGTTCAGCCATAGAAAACCGTATAGGACTCCACACTGATTAGCCAGAAAATGGAAATGTTGCTGTCTTCATTTAGATTTTTTGTTTGCAAGTTGGAAGAACCCATTCTTTGTGCTTTCAGAACTTGATGCCCTGCTATGAGAGCAGATACCATAGTAGTTTGCAAGGAAAATGGTAGACTCTCAAATCGTTCCAGAGTTAAGGGCTCACCTGGTCACTAAGTTGATTTCTCCAGTTCTTGTATGGTGATATGTGTCTCCAACATACAATCCTGATCCTCACGTGAAATGAGAGCTGATCTGAAGTGTAGGAATTAACATCGAGATGAACTTTCTGTCATGTTGTGGCTCTAGAGAGCTGCCAAGAAGTTATGAAAGGGCAACATTAGGGGAGGGGAAGTTTTTTTTGTTTATCATTTATTCCAGCATTGTGTAATAAGGTAATAATAACAAAAAAAAAGGTGAAGGTTAAAAAGTTAAAAGCGAGAAGTATCAAAATAAATATTGTTTGTAATATCAGCGATATCCATGCTGCTTGTCCATATCAGTTTTCACTTGCAAAGATTGACATTAGAGTGACAAGGGCCATCGTACTGGTGGTTGGCTGATATGTCCCTTTTCTTGACACTGGTCCAAGAGTTGTTTGTTTGTTTCCATCAGCAGTGCTTGAAAAGTACAGGCCCATCTCATCAGGCTCACATCTGCATTAGTCTGTGACTAGGTAAATGGCATCCTGGCATTCATATTCAGTACTGAATTCTGAAGGCTTTCTACTCACTTTAGTTTTTGTACCAAGAGGCAAAAGCATCCTAAGTGAAAGGAAGAGAATCGAGTTATTCAGTACAGCCTTGATGAGCTTAAATTGATGGTGGAATTATAATACAGACTATGCCTTTTCTGATTCAGTGTAAGGTTATGCTCTTGAAAAATACATATCTACTGTCCACCAAGGTAAAACTTTTCCTGTTCTTGGTAATGTGGATAGCTAAAAGGGTAAACTGAAAGTATGAGACATAAAAGGAAGAATGAGGACCCACTAGCAATCTACTTTTTCTCTTGGGGTATTAAATTTTTGGCTAGTGCTGTATATATTTACTGAAGACTCAGAAGATACACATGCATTTAGTAACAAGACAGTTCTAAGCAAACTGTATTAAACTCTTTGAACATCTGGTGTTGACTTTGTCAGAACCAAGAAGTTTCTAAGTTAATGTGCCTCTGCATACTGCTGTAGTAGCCTGTATTAAGAGCTGCAAAACAACTTGATAATGTCAGTCTTCGGTTACATTTTTTATTTTTGCTGTTATGTGACAGTTTGAGATGACTCTTTTTTTTTTCCAGTAGCCAGAAGAGAGTAGGATTCCTTGCAACCACTGAGTTATGCTTAAAAGGGCAGCAAATATTAATGTGGGTAGAACACAGATAATAACCTGGATCAGCATGGTTCATAATATTGAGAGAGTAAGGTGCCAGGATGTGGAAGGGAAACAATTTTAGGTTGCCGTTCTTAGTTCTTGTCTTTTATTACCTATACATACATTCCTTGGTTTAACTGGTACATCTCACCATTTCTCCTCTGCTGCAGGTTTAATTTCTAGAAGTACATGTAACTATACTTCGTGAGACTGGAATACATGTCAACTAAAGAGTGAAATGATAGTTAAATCGTATGTGCTTGGAAAGTTTAGCCTACACATTTGGCAGTCTTACGTACATTTTTACAAGTTGGAAAATGCATATTTCTGAGTACAGCTGTCCTGTGTTGCACCAAAAAAGTGATTTTTTTGCTCAGTTGGGGGGTATACTAACAAAACTGTAAACACAGTCAGTTAGAACCTTTTTAATAGTGGACTACTATAGTCCTGTAGTAGTGGACTTCCCTGAAGTATTCAGATTCATGTGTCAGTAGTTTTTCTTTAATTCTTTAAGCATTGCTTCATAGACTAAGTGAATTACTTCAGAGTTACAAACTCTTTGATATTGTAGAGGTATTAGATGATTGCCACAAGTGGCATAGAATAAAATTTACCTGTGGCCAGTCTGTGTTTGTGAAATACTGATTACCGATGTTTGCTGTTGGCAAAAGTATATTGCCTTCTCTCTTACTTTTCCTTCATTATTGCTTTATTTAGGCTCTGGAATGGATTCATGACAATGGAGAGTTTTATTTATCCACACACACTTCCACTGGCTCCAGTATCCAGCACACTCAAGAGCTGTTAAAAGAACATGAAGAATTTCAGATCACAGCAAAGGTGAAATAAATAAATAAAATTATGTAAGATTTAAAAAAACCCAGAACAACCCAAATTCCCCCCTCCTCCCCAAAAAAACCCCAAGGATGTGTCCATCAAGATTTGTTTACTTGCAGTGGCTTTCTCTCTGTATTTCTGCTGGGAACAGAATAAACCAAAAGATAATCAGAAGATAATCACTGTTATAGGAGCTTCATCAGCCCTATGTGCAGTTGATTTCTTATGACAGAACTGTAATGAGGTAGCTTAAAAATGTTTTTAAAAAAACCTACAAACCTTGCAGGGCCTTTGATTTCCACTTTTATATCCTCATGTCTATGGACTACTGCATGTTCATTTAGGATATAAAATACAGCAAGGCATATTATTACTCAGCTGTGATTTAATTAGAAGACAGTAGAAAAATTAAAGCTTTACTTGTTAGGTTACTCATTTTATTAAAGTATGCTGTGATTCTGCTGTAACTTTCTGAGCCATGGCAGCATTACTTTGTTCTACATCTCTGGAGGCCTATACAGAGATGCAGATGTCACTTGTGAGGCTTAAAAGTTTTCACATGTGAAAGACAGGCAACCAGTGCGTGACTGAAGTACCTGAGCTTACGTAACCTTGTCTGTCTCTTTGTTTTGTTTTGTCACCTGTCCAAACTGTCACCTGTTTCCACATCTTGGCTCTCCAGTCTTCATAGAGAAATAACAGAGCCCAAGAAAGTAGCAAGTGTTCATTTGTCTGAAGGACCACCTCAGAAGAGAAGAGACTTGGAGATGGAGTTGGTCATGGGACATGTGGGAAGGGAGAACCGGGAATCCAGAAAGAACAGAGATCACTTTTGCTTTTCAAATCCAGATTTTTTTCCTTCTGAGTTTTGCTCCAGCCTTTTTTCTGCTGGATCCCTTCCAGCATGCAGAGCACCCCTGCCCCTACGTTTCCTCTGTCAGTCAGTGGATGACGTGGGTGTCCCTTTTGAAAGGATGTTGTTAGTGCCACTCCCTTGGCATTTTGCTACCTGTTGGGAGGATGTATTAGCCCTTGCTAATTCCATAGTGAAAAGAAATGCTTAGACGAGGGACCATTAGGAAAGAAAAAGAATTTAAAAGAAAAAGAAAGAAAAAGAAAGAACAAACTGACATAAAAAAGTCAAGTTCTTACTGACTGTTTTGCTTAACTCCCTGTTACCAAGGGTGCTGACAGTACACTTCACTCTGACATGGTATCAGAGAGAGAGAGAGATGGAGGTATAAACTCATCCATTGTGGATGATTTATGATTTACATGAAAGAAAGTGCATAGCCTTAGGCAGCTTGTTAATTGGGAAAAGCACTTAATTACAGATTTGGTGGTGGCTACTTGTTTTCTTAGTTTCTCTCAAACAACTGCGTGACAACATAACATGATATAAAAAAGATCTAAAGAATATAGTCTTAATCCGTTAAAGTGTAAAGCATATAACAAGACTTAACCTCCATCTCAGCATTTCAGTGATGTCTAAAGGAGGTAGATTCTTGAGGCTGTGGGCCAGGTCCAATACCAGTGCTTCAGTGGCCATGAACAAAACACCTTTGTATTGATGCGAGGAGAATACCCATGCTCTGAAAAGCTTGCCCAGCAGAATTTAATGTCTGGGTTAGATAGGGAGCACATTTTTGAAAGAAAAATAAACCACCTGCTTCTAGTCATGTAATAATAAAACCCAAGGAAACGTATATTCATCTTGTGCTATTTTTATTACAAAAAGGTGTCTTTTTAAAGGCGTTCTGGGAAGAGAGAGGAGGAAGCTAGCTCCTTTGACGGCTTCTCCAACTGCACTTAGTAGCAGGTTAAGCAAAATTACCCCCTTCATGACAGGTAAAGCTAGTAACTTCGATATTTTCCTGTTTTCGTAGCAAACCAAAGAGAGGGTGAAGTTGTTGATACAGCTGGCTGATGGCTTTTGTGAAAAAGGGCATGCTCATGCAACAGAGATTAAAAAATGTGTCACAGCAGTGGATAAGAGGTACAGAGACTTTTCCCTGCGCATGGAGAAATACAGGACCTCTTTAGAGAAAGCTCTGGGTATTTCCTCAGATTCCAATAAATCGGTAAGAGAAATTTGAGTGTGATGACAGACAAACAAGCTTTGCTTGCATTTGATTTAGCTATCATTTTCTCCTGTCTTCTTCCTTAATCAAGTCTTCCTTTCTTTAATAAAGAGCAAAAGCTTGCAGCTGGATATAATCCCAGCCAGTGTCCCTGGGTCAGAGGTGAAACTGCGCGATGCTGCTCATGAGCTTAACGAAGAAAAACGAAAGTCTGCCCGCAGGAAAGAGTAATAAATTTATTTATTTTTAATCAATGAGAATGCATAAATCAATCCTGATAATGAAACAACTGTCATGGCTTGTCTGGCAGCTTAGAAATTGGATAAATGGTAAAAAGAGAGTGATATTACTAAGAGCTCCTATTGCCTTTTTATTCACATGCCTGTTCTCACAGATAATTCTAGCATGTCAGAATCTTAAACTTTCAAAACTGTGTTAGACTTCTTTTAACATGCTTCTTTTCTTTTTAGAAATAATGTGAAATAAATGTGTAAGGGGAAGAGGGAGGACAACAGTTAAATGACTGTAGCAAGTGAAAAGCATTTGAGAAAAAATTCCATCTCCTTCCCCATTTCTTTTTGCGCTGGTTAGTAATGGAGGGATATTACCTCTTATGTTTCCTTCATCTGTTGTCTCCACATTCCAGTTCTCAGATTTTTCTTGCAGCAGTGGAAAAAGCAAAAGCTGATGAGGAGAAAGATGTATTCTGGTTATTATGCATTCATAATGAGCTAACAGACTGAGATTTGATTATTCTTTCTGTTGTCACCTAAGGTTCATTATGGCTGAGCTAATTCAGACAGAAAAGGCTTACGTAAGAGACCTCCGGGAATGCATGGATGTAAGTTTTCTTTTTTTCACTGATCTTTGAAGACCGGATTCAATCCATTGCTTTCTGTTTCTTCCTGGTTTTAACAGCCAATCATGATTGGTTTGCAGTCATAGGACCAAATTAAGTATCTTTTCTGCTATTAAGAAACTTAGAATTACATTTGATAACAGCCACTTTGGAATTCATCCTATATGTTTTGCTTTTGTCAGTACTGAGTTTCAGCATTTGCTCTTTTCCCAGTTCATAAACGTGTGGGGTTTTTTGTTTTAGAGAGGGGAGGGGAAAAGGAGGGGTTTACTTTATTTGCTTTGCTAGCAATAGAGAGGAGCTTGTGTTAATTCTCTTGTTATCTGTATCACATGTTCTGCTACTAGCTGACTTTTTGAATAGAAATTCAGAGAGATTCTATGGAAAAGTGCCCAGTAATTGTTATGCTGAAGCAAGTAATGTTCAGTGTTAGCTGTTGCACAAAGTATGAACTTCTAGACTGCAGACAGATCCTTGATAAGGAATATCCTGAAGCATTAGAGGTTGTCAAGAACACTATGCATTTTAAATGATGAAGTCTTAGGGACTACATTAAATTGTCAGTTTTAGAACTTGGATTTTACTGTCAAAATCACAAGGTATATTTGACACAACAGGTACTGTCACAATTGGAGATGATGCTGCTGTGTGATCTTTCCCCGATTTCTCTCCAGGAATGCATGCTTACAGATACCTGGGTGCTTCTGTTCAGAGTTTATCATGACTTTCATGCATCTCTTTTGTTCTGGGCAGACGTATCTGTGGGAAATGACAAGTGGAGTCGAGGAGATCCCACCTGGTATTGTAAACAAAGAACACATTATCTTTGGAAACATGCAGGAAATCTATGAGTTCCACAATAAGTGAGTGACTTATCTTCCATTTCCATATTACTGCTAAGTCCAAATGATGACTTCAGGGATTTCCTAGTGAAAATATTGTGCGTATGAATAATGGACGCTTTTCCATTAAAAATCTAAAAGATTTCTTCTTGCATTGCTAAATTGTTTCAGTTGTCGCTTTTTGCAGCCAGGTAGGTACATCATTAGAAACTGTCATTTTCAGTCTCAGACATTTTTCAGCTTTTAAGAAATTATTTGGATACATGAAAATTTTGCTGTAGGTTTTCCAGTTGTCCTAAAGAGATGGAAACCACTGAACTCAATAGAATACAGGTATAGCACAAACATCAATGAAAG
>NW_008824930.1:2441000-2453181 GCF_000699105.1 Pygoscelis adeliae
AAGCTTCTGTGGAGATGCCCCACCATTGTTACATTTACTTGAGTATGGAGCATGAAAGTGGATTGTCCGTTACGTTTCTTCTGAGTGGAATGGTTCCTAGGCAGATGTGTATACAGAAGTCTTGTTCTGAATCTTCTGCTTTGTTAATTCATTGGTGTTTGTATTGGGTTATGATTCTTTTAAGTAATACAATATACCTAGCATATTCCAGAACCTGATTTTACATTCCTTTGTATTCTTTATGTTAACTTGAGTATCCAAAAGGCAAGTCACCTGCGTTTTCTCCTGAGATGAAGGATAAACTTTTCTTGAAACTGAAACAGTAGGAAACCTTCTTGATGGAGAACAGCAGCAGTTATTAAATTTATGTACTCTTATGTGTTCACTGCGTGTCTGCTGGATCAATTTCTGATCTTCACATCAGAATTTGTATTGAATTACATTTTGTACTAGTTCTTTATTACACATCTTTATCCATTCCTGTTATCTTTAACTCATGCTGTTGGTATGAATTACAGCAAGTTTTCTAACCACCTTTATTCACAGACAATAGATCAATATCAGCTGCTGTAATGAAGATGTTTCATGTGCCTTATGTTTCTTTTTTACCCATAGTATATTCCTCAAGGAGCTGGAAAAATATGAACAGTTACCGGAAGACGTTGGACACTGCTTCGTCACATGGGTAATGAAGTCAAACTTACGTTTAGAAGTAACAAGGGAGATAGGAAGCATGAAGGGGTGGATTCTTGCTCTCAGGTCCCTTTTTAATTTGTAAAATTTTTAAAAGTACCTCTTCCTTCAAATTTGAGTAAAAATGTGTGTATCTTTAACTGGGAAAAAAAAAGAAGGCACTGCTGTCAGATGCCAATGCTTAGCTGCTCTTGAAGTTATGCAAGTTGCCAAACCTGTGTTCAGGTTTGGTTTGGTATCTTTGTCTTAGCTACAAGTAATTTACTTTCACATATGTTGCTATTGTTTTCAGTCTTACTTGCCTGATGTATTTCCTTATGCTGCCAGTTTGAACGGGAAAATAATTCTGTATAGTATAATTTCTTGAGAGAGTGATATGCTCTCCGATAACTGTGTAAAAACTAATTGAGACAGAAATCATGCTCTCTGATAACCTGTGTAAATTTGCATTTTGTTCTGCAGGCAGACAAATTCCAAATGTACGTTACTTACTGTAAAAATAAGCCAGATTCTACCCAGCTGATATTGGAACATGCAGGAGCATACTTTGATGTAAGTACTATGTGTCCATCTTTAAAAGTATGCCTTGGCAGTTTGAATCATGTACTTGCAGTTATGCTGAGTGCCTAATTTCTTAAGAAAATGCAAGTTTCCTGGTACTAATGCTGCAATTTAGTGTCAGCTTAAGAAAATCAATCATATATCTCACATGGTTAACTTATATTACTCTGTTGGTCACATAAAGCTGACAAATCAAATGTAAAAAGTTGCTGTCGCATATCAGAGTAGTTCAGAACTGGAAGCAGGTTCAGGCAGCAACAGCTGAGACATGAATCTTCAGCTCTCACAAGCACATTCTGCAAATCTTAGCATTTTGATGTGCTTAGTTTGCATTGTATGTAATGAAGGTGGAAATCTGTGTTAAATTTGTTGGAGCACCTTTAAATTGTAATCGAATGTAGCAGTAATTCAGTTGACTGGCATTGTTCAGAGCTGCTAAAGCACCCACCTTGCTCATTCAGTTCCTAGGTTACTTGGTCTACATGTAATATTCCGCTTAAGAAAGGACCAAAAGGTAGCAGCTGTTTTGAGGTTTTAGGGAACTGCACTAGCTGGGGAATTTCGGCCATGCTGAAGGAATTTGTGCATTTGCTGGGGTGCTTTGGTTGAACGTGCATTTACAGATGATTCAATTACAGTGCTCTCTACCCCTTTTTGCTTCCTGCTCCACTGTGCTGAGCCACCAGCTGTGTAGTGACACCACAAATTTTTTTAGAATTGTTTGTAGAAGTAGAGGGAAGGACATAATAAAAAACAAACAAACCACAAATCCCTGAAGCTCTTGGGGTTAATTTCAAAAATCTATCACTGCGGAGATGGGGATTCTAAACATTGTAAGGTAAAGCCTTTCTGTGAAGCCTCTGTTAAGTTTTCAGTGCTTGAAGAAGAGCAGATAAGTTACAGGAAATCGGGCAGATGTGACAAAAAAATTTCAAATAAAATTTAGTAAATACTATTTTAAACAAAGGGTTCTGATAAAACTATATTAGGAATATGTTCTTGCTACCACCTCCTTTGATCCCTCTGTCTTAACTGGCGTATCCAGAGCTCTCCATCCCCTAATCCACTGAAGTGGATTAGAAGTGTGAAGACCTAATTCTATGCACAGGTAACTTCAAGAGCTTCCATTGTCCACCACTGGACCATGTGCAAATGTCGTGTGTATCCCATCTTGGGAATTTCTGATACTGTAATCATGGTTAGAAAGCACATAGCTGCGGTGCATAACTTGCTGTTTGAAATTGTGTGGTTAAAATATAGCTGATACTGTGATAAATGGCAAACACTGGCCATGAAGTTCAACCATGATCAGTACTTGAAATCTGTAATTATCCCATCTAATTATCATCTAATTCTGTTTTCCTCCTTTAGCTTTGTGGAGGTCATTCTTTTTTTGTTTGTAAGTGGCTGCGTTCTTTTTAAGTGTTTGGTAACTGTTTTCCTTTAGTTAGAAAATGTTACTTCGTGCTCCCCCTTGTGGGGGAAAATGCTTTCTGTGACTATTAACTGTTAAACTGGCAGGTGATGCTAAGAAACCTCAACCTCAGCCTTCCTGTGATAGTCCTGGCTGTTCCCCAGAACACTGAAGTTTGTTTTCCTTTCTCTCTTGCGAATAACAAAAGAAATACAGATTTTAATTTTTAAAAAAAGTCATTGCCACGTGTTCGATATCCCTAATCGTTGCTAGTTGTATTTAGGTTTGTTGAAATGCTTCACAGGTACCCTTGGAGGTAATAATCTTTTGCTTATACAAAGTGAGCAGGCAGATGCACAACATAACCATTTGCTGTGGCTGGAATATCTTGTCATCCTGTCTTTTTTTTATTTCTCCTTGCTAAAATAGAATTTGTAGTTAATGTATATTATTCATAGCCCTCAAAGCAGTCTATATCTGAGTGTTGGTGCTCACAGTCCTCAAATGTGTTTTTCATGTAGGAGATACAACAACGACATGGACTGGCCAACTCTATCTCCTCTTACCTTATCAAACCTGTCCAAAGGATAACAAAATATCAGCTTCTTTTAAAGGTCAGTATTAATTCAAAGTTCTTCATCTGATTCTGCTGTTCTTAAGAAGGCAAAGCTCTTGCTGAAATCAGGAGGGCTTTTTTCACTCTGCACTCTGAGACTACAGCATCCTGGGCAGCCTCAAATATTGCTGTGATATTTTTTAGGAGACCACTGAAAATGAAAGACAGCATAAATAAGCAACATTTTGTCCAGATTCCTGTAAATCAAAAAAGATACCTCTCTACTAATGTTTACTTAGAAAATGTAATTTGCATTTCCAGAGTGAAAAAGTAATTCATGGCTATATAGACAAACGCACTTCTGTAATGGTTTCTGCAACAAATTTTGGCAAGCCATTAGCTATGTTTACGGTATTAAGTACTGTAAAATATGTAACTTTTTTATATTTTTTTAATATTTACAACTATAATATATCTATAAAATATGAAAATATATATGTGTATATGTACACACACACTGAGTACCTGTAGAGCTGTTGCACAAACAGTTCTTACTTGTAACGTTGCCTGGAAATGTCAAGTAAATAGTAGCTGTTAAAATAAACAAAACTTTTGGAAACCTGTAGTTAGAGCTTTCACTCAGTGGGCAGATACCTTTTTGACTGAGCAGCAGTGTTCTTGAACTGTGCTGGGTCTCTGTTAGGTGGCATTGCTTGTTTTGTAACAGCTGCCTACGAAAGCACTGTAACTGATCTGTGTCTCCCCTTTCTACTTGAGAACTGCCATGGATGATTGTTTTTAAAATTTCTGAAAAACGTTGCAGGCTATTGCAGGTCAAGTTGGATGGAAACAAGTCTGTCATTTTTAACCAAAACATATTGTCTGTTCTCACCTTGCAAAAGGGTGGAACTTGATTAAGTTACAACTTACAGAAAGACTCTAGGCTGTGCTGTTTCAGAATTTTTTGGGTATTGATTGCAAGAATTATTTTTTAAAAATCTAAATATGCCTTAGCCGATACATTATTGAAGTGATGGGACAGATCAGTTTCACCAGTCTTTGCAGAGCCAGATGGCTTTGCTGCATAGTAAAATGGATTTATGTGGTAGTTGCTGGGTTTTCGTTTTCTTTTTTTTTTCTCTCCTATAAGAAAAGAGATGTAAAACATGTAAAGATGGAGAGTCCAAAACTTGAATGGTGGCTGAAACATTTTACAGTTCTAGAAGTTCTGCTTATTTTTCCAAATGGTATTGAAGCTGCTCATCTTCTGTGCCTCCTGGAGGATATTTAGTTACACTCACTTTTCTGTGGAGTTGTCATGCAAAATTTAAGTGTGATGATGTAGTGGTTTTCTGTGATGGTGGTATTGGCAGTTAAATAAAAATAGTGTAATGATGATAATAGTAGGAATCACCTGGCTTTCTCTTTAAAAAGGAAAAGGGAATTTAACCTGAGGGAATGAATTAAGTGGGCCTTTTGGATAATGGAAGGAACATAATATGCCCTTTTGGTTACATAAGTTACATTTTATCTTGATGCTGTTCAAATGCTCAAAGGATGTGAGGGAATTTGAGTATCAGCTCAGGTGCTGTTATGTTAATATCTGTGGGATGTTGAATGGGCAGGGAACTTCATCGCCCTAAATTCCACTACAACGTTTCAGCATATTCCATTCTCGAACTTCTGTCCATTAGTTAATGCTTGTTTGTATTCAAAAGTTGTGTCTGTAGGATGCTTTTAACTGTGTGAACACAGAATAGAGTAATTCATTGAATACTTGAAATGAAACAATGTAAATCCTCCGATCAGCAGTAGTACAGAGCAGGTCTTTGGTGCAGTGGAGCAAAGATTGACATGGGGGGGGCAGCTCTTTTGTGCTGTCTGCTTTCCACCATCTTCATGACTTGGCAGCTGTGTTGTTCTGGGTGTTGATGTAGCACTGCATCTGATAGCTGTCTCTCTGCTTATCAGAAAAAATCTTGTCCTTAATCTACCTTTTAAAGATTTCTTATTATGCAGATGATCTTGTTTAAATTAGAGGTGGTTAACTGAAAGCTTGGGCTGGTCCCTGAAGAGCTCATGATAAATACAAAGTATGCTGTCATGTCACTGGCAGAGTAAGAAGTTCAAAAAGATTTTACGTGCCAAAAATGATTCTTTGCTTGTTAGAAGTAGTATTTGGTTGTCTATCATATTAGTGTAGAAATACATGATAGAGAGTACTCATGTCTGCTTGTCTTTTGCAGGAGCTGCTCACGTGCTGTGAAGAAGGTAAAGGTGAGATTAAGGATGGCCTGGAGGTGATGCTTAGTGTGCCAAAGCGAGCCAATGATGCCATGCACCTCAGCATGCTGGAAGGTAGGATTCAAACTGGCTTTCCGATTCAGCCATATGCTGTAGGTTAACTTTGTTTAATAACTTTTTATATTGCTGTATGTTGAGAAGATCTGAAGAATGGGAACATTTTCTTATCTCTGTGTTTGTATTTTATATACCTTTTATTTGGAGGTATATAAAATGCAAACTTATTTAGGAAAACGAATTGTGACAGACAGCTGGACAGTTTTGTTAATTTTTCAAATGTTCTTTCATCCTGATCTATAGCTCTGCCACTGCAGGTTTGAAAAATACGTAGGCTAACAAAGTTTTCCACTACTCACCTAAAATGTAATAGGTGAATGGTCAGATACAATAGCTTCGGCTACATTTTCCAACCAGTATCCTTGGCTTCTTTATATGAGGAGCATAAGTGTATTAGAGGTGATTTTGCTGATTTATATATCAAATAATTGCCTCCAAGAAGTTTGTCGTTTTCACATCTGTTTGCTGCCTGTTCCATAACAGACTTCTGGTTGAAATGAGATGTCTATTCTGGCAGTAAAATGTCAGCATAAGCCAATTTAGCCTGAGCCTTAGCCAGAATAGCATAATCATGTTCATGGCAGACAGTGGAGGTTGGATGTAATTGCTTCTATGTGCTTAGAACAACTTTCTGCCAAAATCTGTTTTGTAATTGGCACATTATCATGTATGATGGTGCCATCATACATTTAGTAATAAAGGTGTTTTTCTTTGGCATTTAAATTTTTTGAGATAAAAGCAGAGCTGCCTTACCTTGCAGCTGCTGAATAAAGACTTATAGGTGCTTTTAGTCAATATTCCTTTTCCTCCTCTCTGCCTTCTAGTAGTAAAATGGAGCTTGTCATGGAATTTCCAGTATCATGCAAGTTACTATAAAAATCATCTTGGTTTGACATGTGATCCTTGATCATGTGAATGCTCAAAATCACCTTCCTTCCCTGATTTTAAACAATAGCAATGCTGGTCAGTTTGCAGGATCAGTTCCAAATGCTTTGTTCAGGAGATGGTGTTAGTATAAATGCTGACCAGCATTGGTAATAATCTTTTAACACTGGGAGTGTGACTCTGGAGAATATCCTAATCTTTTACATAAGTTGGTTTTATAACAAATCATGTGTGTATCACTGAGTCATCCCATGTTAGACAAAAAATAGTGAGTGAGCACATTTCCTCTTTATGTCTCTGGAGGATTTTGAATGAACATCCTGATGCGGCTTGCCTCTGATGCTTTCCATACTGTTGCCCTGTTTAGAACAGTGAGAACTGTTGTTTTCTTGAGAACGATGGTGCTCTTCTGTTCAGAGAATATTGGCAAGCAGTATGTATTTAAAATGCAGTTTAATACCACTCAGAAGAGTATGGTAGACTAATGTCTGTTATCCTGCAACTCTAAAGCTGTGTATTAAACTGGGAGAACACTGTACCACTATAATGGAAGTAAAATTGTTGATATTCTCAGTCTTCATCTTTACATTATGTCTCAAGATAAGTAATCCAGCTGCTTATTTCTTTATTGTGGATCAGTGTTGGAGTGACTCAATGGCAGGCTGATCACATGTCAACAGCTCCAGGCTGCCATCTTTTTTCATCCTCTATTGGAACATGTTTGCGTGCTCATTGCATACGTGGTAGGGAGGGTGTACCACCAGAAAAGGTGGCACTTGGGAGCTTGCCGAAGTCAGAACAACCTGATGTGCTCTCTGTGTCCTTGCAAGTTGCTCACTTTCTACAGTCGCAGAAAGCTTATAAGGGAAATCATTTTCATCACGGAAGAGGTTACCAGAAGCTGACATAGAGAGATCTGATATTTGTTGGTGAAATACTGCCAGAAGAGTTGATAAACTTCTTAACAGTTGGATCTCTAAACGTAGACATAGACTTGAGCTACAGTTACATGTAGAATATTGCAATGTTGAAATCAAGTCTTGCTTTTAGTATTGCTTCCTTGGAATCCCATCTTTTGCAAGCTGTATTTGGAAAAAAAAAATCAGATCGCTTAATAAACAGAAGCTGTGCTTTTTAATTTCCTCATATTATCAACTTTTCATGGTGAACCTTTCCTCTCCCTGGGTTTTTAGGCTTTGATGAAAATATAGAATCTCAGGGAGAGCTCATCCTTCAAGAATCCTTCCAAGTGTGGGACCCCAAAACTCTAATTCGAAAGGGAAGAGAGAGGCACCTTTTCCTTTTTGAGATGTCCTTGGTTTTCAGTAAAGAAGTAAAGGACTCCAGTGGAAGGAGCAAGTACATTTACAAGAGTAAACTGTTCGTAAGTATGGGAGAACAAGTGATCATATTTAAAAAAATTGTCTAGATTAGACTGTGACTAAGCTCAGATGATTTAAATGTGCCTGAAGAACTTGAACAACTATTATAGTGCACTGACAGAACAGCCTTGGAATGTGTAGACTGAATCTTATAAGGTTGCTGCTTTGTCATGCTTCTGAGGAGAAAGAGTAGGCTGAAAGCAACTACTGAAGGCTACATGTCAATCTTGGTGTGTCAGGACAAAGGAAAATCAAGACTGGACTGGACTGATTTTGTGTTAACTGTGTGTGTGATTGCTGGTTCTTTAAGGCTCGTTTGTATAAAGCAGAAGGATAGAAGGAGTTGACAAGCTGCCTTCATCTTGCTTGTTTACTATTGCTGTTGTAGTAATATCCATGTTAAGGATTCATTTTGGTGGATATTCTGCACATCCTGATCTGGAAAGGCAAGAATTCCACTTGTTACGGAAAAGTTCATTCCAGAATGTCTACTGAGACTAGTAGTCTTACAATAATATTTTGTAAATAAAATGATATCTTTTATGGTCTACTGAAAGGATGTAAAGATGGAAATGTTTTTCTCCCCATTTAAAAAAAAAAAATCCGCTCTTTCTTTCCTTGTCTGTAGCTTGTATGCTTTACAAAATGTGACCCGGGAATTCATATGCTTCCCTTCCTGTCTCATTGGATGGCTTTGGTGAGAGCAGTATTCACACTCCATAAATTTAGGTAGCCAAGTGAGAAGACAGCCTCCCATGGCTTGCTCTGCATCTGTTGGAGGGAAGATTAGCTTTTCTTCTAGACAGTTTAGAACAAGTACTTGAAATTACTTCTCAGAATCACGCTCTAAAAGACATTATTCTTCTGTTGATCCTATTGGGATATATGACTAAGTCTAGATGGTATAAATACTGAGCCTTTTCTCCCTGCTTCAGCTCCTTTTCCTTCATTCTTTTCCCCCTTCCCACCTCTGTGTCCAGACTGGTAAAGCAGGTTGGTTCAAAAAAACTCTTTTTTTTCCTATCTTACTTTGCATATTCTGTCACTTCATTTCCAACACTTGCTCTCCTTCCTGATATAAGGTAGCTAGCAGGTAACACAGCTGCAGCTGTTTTGTTGATCACACCTTTCTTTGGTGCTCTCAAGAACTTGAAATACAAAAAACTTCTGGTGTACTGGAGGGTAACATCAGCTGCCAAGGCATTATGTGGTAGGGGAGACAGAGCTGAAAAATGGGTCCTGTAAGCTTGTCGTGTCAGTTCCTCTGGCAAGAATTTAGTAATAGCCTTGGGTCCTAGAGAAGTTGCTGGAAATCATTGTGCCTCATGTTTAAAATACAAGCCTATCTTTTTGTCTTCATATTCTATTTGGCAAAATATCCTGTAGTGCAGCTTACTATTATAGCAATTCTTAAGTTTGATCTGTAGAAAAGGCATTCATACAGATGTTGAAAGCATGCGTGTTGATTTGAGCTAAAGATCCTTTTTGCACATTATCCTGTCTCCTGCCTCTGGAAGGTGGTGTTACAAAAGTGAGGTCCTTCACTTTACTTCGGGCATGATGACCATCATGGTTTCTCCAGCACAGGATACTCAATGGCATGACTTGTTTTAGTGGAAGAATGTGTTAATGAACTCCTTTGGCAAGAGATAAAGTGTCCAAAAGCAAATGCCTAAGGAGGGCTATGGGAACAAGGCAAGCAGGTGTTACTTTGCCAGAATACTCTCCCAGTCACCAGTAACTGGAAGTTCAGGGGCTTCCTCACCTGAATGTGGTTTCTATGCATTCGATAACCCGCAATGGATTTCTCTTCTGTGAGCTGGTCCTTGGACCTCATGCAGACTTTTAGCATTTACAGCGTCCTCTGGAAAAGAGTTGTATTGGTCAACTACATATTGGGCACAGGCCAACCTCCATGTGTTGGGTTTTGAACCTGACTCCCTCCCACTGGTTTCACTTGATGCCTACCAGTATTGAAAGGGACAGTGAACAACGTATGTCAGCTTTGCCACTCCTTACTGTACAGACCTCTACTCCATTGCCCCTCAGTTGCCCCTTGTAAAATTAATAATATTCACAAGTGTATCAAGACTTCTAAATTTACTAGGCTTTAAAAAATAAACAATGTTAAAAACTGTACTATCTTGCCCATTCAGACTTTATATTGGGCAGTGCAGTAGGGTATATTTTCTTTGAGTTACATAATGTAATGTTGGATTAAGTATTTTACGAGCTTTTTAACACATATAGGAGTTGTTGGTGAGTCAAGTTTAAAACGCATCAAAGACTTTTAAGTATTTCAATGAAGAAGAGTCCATTTTACCAAAAAAAGATGACAAAGCTGAAAGGGTGGATATGTTGGGTTGGGGTTTTTTTTAGGAGGGAAAAAACCCCAAAACAAAACAAGTTGGCATCCAAGTGAGACAAGAAAAAATTACCTTTACTCAGGTAATGTGTATCCAACATCTCTTGTAATAAGCTGTGTAAACATCTCTTGTAATAAGCTGTGTATGTGCTAGTGGTGATGCGTATGAGGGGAAAAATACAGCTTCTAATAATACAAGAATGCTTAGCAGCTGTCTTTTGGAGTGAGGGTTCTTCTGGTTTGAGCTATATTTCTTCGTCTGTAATTTTTTTTGGAGCAGAGCCTATATGAATTGTTTAACTGGAAGCCAATTCACATGATTGAGATGTTGTTCCAGTTGGAAAGTGAAAACATTTTGGATGATAATTAGCTATTAAGGTCTGACATTAGAACATTAACAATCAGTCTTTGGGAATGTAGTTGTCCCACAAAATTCTCCAGGGAAACTGCATTTCTGAATTATTTCATCTGTTTCAGAGGGAAGGAAACACACTAGGAAAGGCTCTTGGCAGAAAAGAGATCACAGTTTTAGAAGGTATCAAGAGAATTCTTAAGCATATCTTATCCGAGAGAAGACATAAAAATCAATAAGTAATGAGTGTTCCCTGAGGGAAACCAACAAGGAGAGAAGCCAACACTTATTTTTTACCAAGCACCTTCTTTTAGAGTTATGAGGCTTTTATTGTCAAGTCAAAAATGTAAAATAAGCAATTTGGTATTTCAGATTATAAATGCTATTGTTTATTGTTACTTTACAGGAAAAAGTGTTTAGCTTGAAGTTCTTCCTTTTTTGAAGAAACCCCACCACTGCCACCAAAATAAAGGATTCTTTCTATCACAGGAGTTAGACTTAAGCTTCTGAAAGTAAAAAAGCTCTTTAAATAGCAGAGCTCAATTACTTAGAATATCAGCATCCCTTTGTGGCTTCTGAGAAGAAAATGCAGTGTCGTCCTAACATTTTTCTTGATTCCAGACTTCTGAACTGGGTGTCACAGAACATGTAGAAGGAGATCCCTGCAAGTTTGCTCTATGGGCTGGAAGGACACCAACTTCAGACAACAAAATTGTTCTCAAGGTAATTTTAGCAGATGTGCTTGTACAGTCTATACTCAGTCTTGTAGTTGTTGTTCATACTTGTTGGGAAGGCAACAAGTGATGACTTTTCCTGCTTTGAGAGGGACAGCTGCCAACAGATAATTTTCCTTTGCGTACAAAGGATGTGATGTATACCTAACTCACATGGCTTGACAGCAGAGGGGTATCTGTGTGGTCTACTGAAGGATCAAACAAACTTGCTTTCACAAACAGGAGTAGGAAGAGGTTTGATCCCATGGACTTCTATAGCTTGAAGACTTCAGCCACTAGCTGACTGCAACTGATGTGCCACAGACAAATCATGGCATAGAATCATGGAATAGTTTGGGTTGGAAGGTCATCTAGTCCAAATACCAATGTTCAAGGTGTTATTACTGGAATTCTTTAAGTAAGTCAATCCACCCTGTCTCGCATGAGATGCATGCAGGGTTTTAGCCTTCAAGTTATGAAAGAGGAATCTGAATCTAAAATAAAATGTTTTTAAATGAACAATATTAATAATGTTGAGAAGTGTAAAGTAGTGTTGGTGATTCAAAATGAAGACAATTAGCTTGAATTTCCTTTTCTCTGTTCAAGTTTTTAAAAATGATTCACAAAGTCATTATTTATGCCTTCCTCTTCATGTTTATTAGCTGACTGTGTTTGTGGATCTTCTCAGCTATAGTAGTCCATTGTTGGGGTTTTGTTTCTTTTGCTTACCAAAGGCATCCAGTATAGAGAACAAACAGGACTGGATCAAACACATCCGGGAAGTGATACAAGAAAGGACCATTCATCTGAAAGGAGCATTGAAAGAGCCAATTCACATCCCCAAAACCGCACCAACAACAAAACAAAAAGGAAGAAGGTAAGTAGTATTTAGTATAATC
>NW_008824930.1:2453206-2458646 GCF_000699105.1 Pygoscelis adeliae
GTGTTGAATTTCTAATGACTTTTGGTGAATCGGGCAAAACCAAGAGTCACTGTGGCCAGCTTTATCTTACAATTAATTTCCAGTTTCCTGCAATGCTGAATTTGTTGAGATTTCTGCTCTGAACAGTCCCTGACTTGTGTACATTCAGCCATTACAGAAGGGATTTGGAACTATAGTACAGGATAGCTGTACATTTTTAGATTTTTACAATTCTGCATGTGTTATTCAGGTCCTTGGTTTCCTTTCACGGAGCTTAAAATGTGTGACTGAGTAGCCTGCTTGCTAGCTTTGGCTAAGTGGTTGTGCAAGTTTCTTGCCATAGTTCTGGCTGGTTGGTTGTTGCCTTAGTTCTACATGATGTAAACCTTGAGCAAATGAATCTGTTCTCTTAAAGTGTAGAACAAAGTTAAGTGCTGAATATTTGATTTTTGCATCAGTTAGTTTGACTGGGGTCCATTGCCACACTGTCTAGGTGCCCCTTCTTTAGAGCTGCAATTAGGGAACTAACGTGTTACAAACACAGTGCTAATACTGTAATGAAAACTGAATTATTTGCAGAGACGGCGAGGACCTGGACAGTCAGGGAGATGGTAGCAGCCAACCTGATACTATTTCAATTGCCTCACGAACCTCACAGAACACGCTAGACAGCGATAAGGTAAGTTTCCCAGGTGTTGCTCTGTTCTGAGAGCAAAGTATTCATCCCTTAGTGTGAGACAGCGCCCAAGATTAGTCCTTACTACCTTCAGAGAGGAGGCGTGGAAATACTCAATCTCTTAAAAATAGCTGTATGCAATAGAGAAAATATCTTGATACCGTAGGGGGAGCAGGGGTGGTTGTTCAAATCTAATAGGTCATGAAGGAATTATGTTTGTTCCAAACTGAAACCATTTTGGTCCCCTCTCTTCTGCAGATTGTTCAAAGCTTTGACCCAGTTTAAAAAGAAAGTTTTATTTTCCATAAAACTTGATACTCATGCATAGAATTTTTCTTGATATCTGTCTCAGCCTTTCTGAAAGCATACCATCTGCTTTTTGAATTAGCTTGAGGTTGGTGGTTGCCACGCAGTTACTTTTGTGAAGGAAAAACACTATCCGATGTTCATGGGTTAGAGAGTAAGAGTGTTCCCTTTCTGCATGAGAGCTGATGGAAACCACCATACTAAAGAGAAGTGACCCACAACACTATCATGTGATACTAGTGCTAGTGTTTCCTTTCCTCCATCTCTGCCGATAGATTCTGGCTGGGTTATCCCATAAGGGTAACACAGCCAGAGTTTCTCATGGGTGGAAGAAAGATAGGCATCAAAAGAGTAAAAATTCTTACATGAAACATGCGTCTGTTACTTTGGAATTGAAAGAAGATTTCTGGCAAGCGAGAAGTGTTAGGAGCTTGGAGGGAGGTAGAGATGGATAATAGAAGTTTGTCAAACAGAAGAATGAGTTAAAACATAGAAGCGGCATAGCAAATTACTTCAAAACATGGTTGGGGATTTCTGGCCTGTTACCTCATTGGGTAAAATTGTTCTGATGAGCCACTCAAACTACGCAGGTAAATAATCAGTATATTACAGGGCAGCTAAGTGAATAGGTTCTCAGAGTAATATTTTGACCATTCCCATCGTCATCTAAAAGAGAGTTAGTTTTCTGTATTTTTACATGTCACTTAAACTCTATGGTTTTAATTTTTCCGTGTAAAGAAGATGAAGACAGAAGAAGGGAAGTATAAGGTGCTTAGGGTTGCTCTTGTATTTGTCAAAAATAGCCTATGTTTTGACCTTGTGCATTTGTACTGAAGTTGGTCTGTATTTTTGGTGGTGATTTCTTCTAAGGATATCTGTGGGGAAAAATTGGTTGGTTAGAGCAAAAAAAGTGTCTTTTGATGGCTGACTCATTTTGCTATTTTATTCTTTGCATTCTTACTTAGCTATTTAGTGATTTACAAAAAACGCGTTGTGTATACTAGCAAACAGTTTAGTTCATTTTTTATGTGTTCTTAAGAGTTTGGGTAATCTATCACACCCAAAAGACATGCTCTCTCGGATTTCCCTGATTGTTGGCTGAGACGTCAAGCTGTGTGCACGCAGCCTGGCTGGATTGTGCTTCACCTCAAATGGAGGTGATGCAATCCATTACTGCTATGCGCAACCATTGCCCCTCTTTAGTTGTTTGTGATGTACTATTTACTGGTGAATAGCACGGATGGTCTCCTGTTGCCCCTCCTGTAATATTTCATGCGTCATGTGAGAATTGCTAAGCAAGTTGGCCAAGTGAAATGCCCTCAGGATTGTCTTCCAATCTGACATGAGGAGGAGTCTTACCAACAACCTGTTCAACAGGAGTTAGAAGTTAAAAGAAAGAGGAATGGAGAACACTTTTAAATATTTTCCTGACAAATTAAGTTTTGAGGTTGGTTAGTGAGCATAGTGTTGTTTTTAAAGCAGTTTTCAGTTCTCACATTAGTGTATAAAATTTTTGTTAGACTTTTCTTTGACAAGAAAAACAAACTGAAAACTGGGAGACTCCCTGAAGTTACTTGTGCTATGTATTGTATGTCCAAGGAAGACATTTACTGTTTGTGCACTTTTTAAAAGTGTGTGAATTAGCAGAATAGCTTTTTTTAATGTTTGTGTTATATGTTTTGATTTGTCAAATACATTAAGAAGTGAAAAATTTTAATCTGTTTAAAAATACAAATTAAAAATTATTAAGGAACAGTAACAGGCAGAAGGCCAGTGAAATCTGTAGGATGTCTTAACACTCTTGCTGAATCTGAAGTAATCTCTCACTTTGTGTCTTGAAAATTCATTAGCTGCAGTCCATTTGGGGTTTAAAATTGACTTTGTTTTCTCAGCCTAGAAGCTTGAAGTATGTATGAATGTCTTGCAGAGACGGAGTGAAACAGTTTTAGGGATTTTAGGTGCTGTTGATGTGGTTAGCCAGATGGAGCAGTGGAACTCCTCAGTCGAATTTGAAGCATGTCCCAAACTGAGCTGTAATTCCAAATTGAGAAACATTAAAAATATCAAGTAATTTAAAATAGTGTTAATTAAGTGTTAAAAATGTTTAGCACTGTATTACTTATTATGCTGTTGCTGAACATTTTTCTGTTCATGTGTATCCACTATTGTGATTAAGAAAAGACAACAAATAGCAAACATATACTAATCAACAGCCAAGTAAAACCATTCTTCTATTTTCTCCATTAATATGTTCAGACAGTTGATTCTTTTAAAATAAATGTTTTGGTTAGAAGTGCTAAGCTGTTATACAGGGAGAATATCAGGAATGAAATCCTTTATCCACAAATCAATACTCTTTCTGACCTCCTCAGAGATATACTTTGAAAGAGCTAAAAATCCTTAGCCTTGATAGTAAGTGGTTGAGTATTGTCCAGATGAGCTTCTTTCCTTGCATCCTGTTTTATGACATAATTGGAAATGCCTTAACAACAGAGAATAACTTAATGATTAGCTTTTTTCTTCTCCACCCTGGCTTTTTGTGCTAGAATTGTAACTTTTGATTGTTGGCTCCACTGTTGCATGTTGCTTTTTAGTAATGACCTAGCTGACATCCTTCCCAGCTTCATGTCATCTGAAAACTATATTGGAAAGCAGAATTAGAATTCAGAATCGTCTTGGCAAATGGAATAAATTAATTGGCAAAATACCATGCAATTTAATAGGAACACGTTTGAGCTAATGTGAATAGGTGGAGATAGTTAACTACTAATGGAAACAGTGAGAATATTGTACAGTTTTTGAGAAGATGATCTAGAAGCTATAGAGGCTCACAAGCTGTTTATTATTTTAACAGTGTGATGCAATTATGAAGGGAGGGGAAGCAGCCCTGTGTTGGCTTGTAGAAAAAGGATGCTGAGCTGCAGGACACAAAGTCCTCATTCTTTACTCAGCACTCATAAGGCCTCTATCAGATACCGCATCCAGTTTTGAGTACAGAATTTTAGCAAATTAGTGGGCCATTGGAAGAGCTCCAGGGGAAAGAAGAAAAAAAAAAAAAGACTGATTAGATGTCTACCAAACATAACTTAGAAGGCAAGATAAAGAGTTGGGACTAATGAGTCTAAAGAAAAAGGCAGGAGGAAGAGCTTCAGGTCTTCAAGTATGTAAAAAAGCTACTATGCAGAGTTACAGACCAGTCTTTTACCCATATTTTCAGTGGATGGGATGAGATCAAAGGACTTGTTTTTAATAAAAGATTGCGATTTTTTTTTTTTTATGGGTATGAAAATGTGAAGCCCTAGAGCAGAGCAGTTGTGAAGGCTGGGGAATCTCCATAACTGGAGATGTTTGAGAACAGTCTGGATAAATGTTAAATGTGATTCACATAGATGTAGTTGATCATGCTCTAGAGGAAGAGAAAGAAATGGACTAGGTAACTTAAGATCCCTGTCCAGCCTGTTTTTAATATCGTGGGGTGTATCTTCATATTGCAAGACACGCTAAATACATCCATAGCACTGACCCATCCTGAAGTATTGGAAGGTATAATGGAGTCCAGAGTGAAATACAAAATTTTTTGAGAGGGAGACTTCTACTCTCTCAAAGCATCCCAGTTTTCTGAATGAGTGCTCTTACTGTACCCTTCTTAGTAAATATTTCACTCTTCACCTTTCATAGCATTCCTTCCATTCACCTTCTGTAGCTGTGTAGCCAGCATTTTAGGTGGCTAATGAATAAAAGAGATGACACTTGGCCCATTCATTACACCTTTCAACAGTTCCTAGCCTCAGAGCTTGATCTGATTTTAATGTCTTTTGAACTCGATCTAATGCATAGGAAATGAAACGGTGAGGCTGAAGGAAATAATGTAGGTCTGATAGGTCTTTTCATGCTTGTATTAAGTGAGCTGGTAGAAACGTGAAATAATCCAAACTATTTTGGTAGCTGAGAAGATGAGAGGCTTTTAGAAGAAGAGCTGTCATAGGGTGTTATCCTAAATAGTAGGAATCATGCTAGCTGCTCTGGGTGGTCAGTGGAGCAGTATTTCATTTTTAACAAATTCTCTTTTGTGCCCAGCTGGTAACACTTTGTACTGCTGTCTATGTGAAGTTGTATTTCATTCTCATGCTTCTTTAAGCTTGCGTGTAGTAGTTTGGAAAATAGAAAAAAGGACTGAAGCAGCAGGAGACAACCAAGTATTTAGTTCTGCCAGCTGAGACCGCAGAAGAGAAAAGGCTCCCAATAGTAGAAAAAATGCTAGTAAAAAACCAGACATGGCTCTGAGTATATGCCTTTTTTTCAGAGTCAGAAACCAAGTCTGGGCAGCTACCTGGTCAAAGCAAAATACTCTTTATTTGAGACAGAACTTTTGTGTGTCTCCCATTTCTTTCCTCCCACAGTGCACTTGTTTCCATTTTAAAAAGGGATTAAAGATTTTCATGCTTGAAATAATTGAGAAATTTTTTTAGCTGTTCTCTT
>NW_008824930.1:2458666-2460335 GCF_000699105.1 Pygoscelis adeliae
TTACCATGGGACAGTAAATTTAATTTGTAGTCCTGAGGGGAGGTTATATGGCCATTGTATGTGTCAAAACTCTTGTCAGTGGTGATCTTCCCAGATACTGGTGGCAGATGAACTCTTGGTGTGGTGTCTCTGACTTCAGCAAACCTATGCTAAGAGTGTATTCAGCCAGTTAGTGTGTTAAGGTTTTATTTTTTTTCTCTCTACAAGCGACAGTGATTAAAAGGCCCCAGAGAGATGAACATAGATGGTTAACATTGATTTCAGCAACAGCAAGACGCTATGTCCCATGATAAGCTGTTTAATTAAACCTTGTGCCTTTTTTAATCTGCAGTTCTATTTCTGTCTGGCTTTTGTTTCTCATCTCGTCTCTGTCTCTCCAGTTACCATGTTTCAGACATAGCCTCATTTATTTTTATCGTGCATGATTAATTCAGTTTACATAAAGGGTTTCTTGAGAAGGATGGATAAAGTATATAAAGCCCTTGTTCAGCCTAAACTTGGATTTAGATGGTTTGTAACTCTTTTCTCTTCAGTGCAAATCAGTCTCCCGGTTCTGCTGTGCCTCTTACTCTTCCCTCCAGCTAGCCTAGAGAGCCTTGCCAGAGCTGTCCAAGAACAGCTGTTGAGCAATGCACTTAATTACAGCCACTCCTTGCTGTCCAACTGCATTTAATCAGTGCGAAAGATGAAACTGCTTTCAGAAAGTGTGTTATGGAGAGAAAACGAGCAACGAAACAAAGAGGAAAGCAGCATTTCCTAACCATAACTGTAACTGTTGCGGGGAGAAAGAAGGGTTGTTATCCCAAAGGAGGGGACAACCGGTAAATGCTTTTTTGGTCAGTTCTCCATGATGATATAGATGTGTGCTGGGTAGAGAACATCATTGGTTTTGGTGCGTTAGGCAGCAGTGGAGAAGTCCTGCACTAAGTTGCATCTAACAGCATTAGTGCATGTTTGAGGATGGTGTAAAACTAACAATTGCATGCGGGAAGTGTCTTATACACTGTACTGAAGTGTGATTGAATATTGAATTTCAGTGGAATACTGATCAGCTAGGATATCTGATTCCCACACAGTCTGAAAGACTGGGATTTTTTTGTACTTTAATAGTTTCTGACATAGCCACTGACAGCCTTTGTTTGCTTTTTCCTTTAGCTTAATACTATATAAAATACTTAGTGGACATAAAGTCTGAGATCTTACTTTTTTTTTTTTATTAGGGGAAGGAGAAGAAATATCATCTATATTAAAGCCAAAAACGTGGCTGTTGCACTGGTCACGAAGTATATTTTAATCTCTATTTGTAGGAAGTGAAGGATCAGGAAAGCAAGCAGAGCACCAAAGCTATGCTCCTGTAGGTATTTAGGAGAAAATACAAAAACTAGATGCAGTTTCTGGAAAGCGTCAACTTGTTACTGTCTCGGTGCTTGCACTGACTGGGGACGGATATGGACTGTCCTGAGAAAAATTTGGTCTGCATTGGACACCTTGTGAAGTCATACTTCATCAGCTTTTTTGTTAGTCCCCATCAGGCACACAGATGGTTTCAATTGTTTCTGAGTTTGTCTGAAGAAGGCTGTAACATAAATCAATACCAGAAAACAAGGGAAAGCTCTTTACTTTTTCCCCTTTGGCATAGTTTTGCATGGACTGAAAACTAATATAGTAT
>NW_008824930.1:2461214-2503472 GCF_000699105.1 Pygoscelis adeliae
GGAACAGGAAACTTTTTAATGAAGGAGGAGGTAGCATGTTTTGAAGAGGTAACCCCCCCCTGTAATTTGGGTATTGGGGCTGTCTGGAAAGATGTAGTAGAAGCAATGTGATTAATTTTTAGCATGGATCTAAATGAGTGCAACCTGATTTATCTTCCTTTAACACTAGATGTATGAGGCTTTTCTGCCCTTCTTGGCCCCTGCATCCCCCCAAGAAAACTTTTTTCTTCTTTGTGTGCACACACAAGCAAGGGTAGCCGGTGAGATTAGCAGGCAGAGACCATGGGAAAGCTCTGGAGTTACTGCAGACCATCTGCTCGGAGTTATGTCCTGTCATTTGTTGCAGGCTTGAGGAAGAGAAGGTTGGAAATAACCTTTGAGTGTTCTGCTGGTTTTGTCATTTGCTCTAAAATTCTTGCTTGATAACAGTGTTATCCTAGAAAAGTTTCTATCTGGTGCTTCAGTTCCAGGCTTGTAATGAAAACTAATAAATAAGTATCAATGCAGTCTCTTATCTCCTTTTCCTAAAGCTCATGGGATGTAGCTGGCAGCCGTATAAGAGCCTAAACGTAGTAGTCAAAAATAACGTGGCAGGAACCGTGCAGTATGTTGGTGTAGCACGTGCTTCCATATTTGCTGTAGTTGGAACTCTCACAGGGTATTTGTCCTTTTTTGTCAGCATAGAGCATTGCAGGATTACCTTGCTATGTTGAAGGAGTTTACTGGCTTGGTTCAAAATTACTGAATTCACTGAAGTCGCCTACCAGCTGGGATCTGATATGAATGTTGCGCTGAAGCAGCCTGAGCTATAGAAATATTCACACACAAAAAGCTGAAGTAGCCTGGAACGCCATTGCTGTATGGAAGAAGGAATTCCCAGGCTGTTTGCTTAAGTTGGATGGGTGCTCTGGCGCTGAGCAATCTTGAGAACTTTGCAAAGTTCTGATAATAGTTTTCGTTTCACATCAAAGCAGATGAAACGATCAAAGAGAGGGAACTTAAGCTTAGGCAAAGTAATTCTAATGAAGTGTTTTGAAGAGGGAGAGGAAAACCCTGAGCTTGCATGCTTTTAATTCAAGTTTGTGCGGTTTTATTTGGGGAATCAGCAAAAATGTGAAAGTTGTAAGCCCGTTTGGATTTTTTATCAAATGGTTAAGTATTTGGGAAACTTACGTGAAGAACCTTATGCTGATTTTTATAATTATGTATGGTGTATCCTGGATGATTTTGTGACCTGTGTATGTAGGGAGTAAACTGTGAGCAGGGTGGGAATGAGGCAGTAAGCTCATTCGAAAAAGGTCCGTCTTTCTGCCTTGAATTTGGAAGATAACAAAGGTCATGAGTGACTGTATTTAGTAATATCTGGCTTTTTGTTGCCAATTATCACCCATAAAATATATTCTGAAGTGACTGCTTCTTCAGCTTTCAGGGTAAGGAGCAGTCTAGCAAGAAAAACCGCTTAAATCCTCCGCCCAGCACTGTCACAACCGGTGTGCTTTGAACATAGTCAGAGACAAGCAGAGTTAAAAATCTGTTCTAAAATGCCAGAACTGCCTGATTTTGAAATGATCTCTTCTTGACGTTGAAAGTCCCAGAAGCTTGCTATCTCATCCAAAATACGAATCCTGCCAGGAATCCTAAATAGGTAATGGTGCATGACGGATGGTTTGATAACGGGCATTCATCTGGCTTCTCCTTCTTGTTTTTCCCCTCACAGTTGTCTGGTGGGTGCGAGCTGACGGTGGTAATCCACGACTTCACCGCCTGCAACAGTAATGAGCTGACAATCCGCCGTGGGCAAACGGTGGAGGTCCTGGAGAGGCCCCATGACAAGCCCGACTGGTGTCTGGTTCGAACCACAGATCGGTCCCCAGCTGCAGAAGGCCTGGTCCCCTGCGGGTCCCTCTGCATCGCTCACTCTCGCAGTAGTATGGAGATGGAGGGGATTTTTAACCACAAAGGTAAGAAATGATGGAAACGAAGTCTTGTCGTCAGCAGCGCTAGTTTTGGGTAATGGGGGTACTGTGCAAACAGGCACTTCAGTGTTCTTGCGCTGTTTTGGTTTCTAGTTTTGAATTAGATAAAACACAATGCTTTTAGCAACCTGCAGCCACACTGTCTATTCCAAAATAAGCAGTCAGCAGTTCTCAGCGTTAAGTGAAAATGTGGCTGAAGACAGGGAAGAGCTTTAAGCAAATTATGTCTTGGTGAACAGTTATGTATCGTGTTAGATCAAGCTGCGGTGATAGGAAAATCTATACCTGTCGTGTGCTGAAAGGGGGGGAGGGAAGAGAATCTCCAGCATGCAATATTAGTGGCTCCTGAGAAACCCTGCAGTAAGAAATCATGACAACATCAGGCTCAGTGGTGGAAAAGGTAAATACACACATTCGTATGCCCTGGCACAGGAATTGGCTATTTGGACTTCTGTATTTTACTTAACTGAGTTTTCCAGAGTAGCAGTGGCACATTCATCCCTTTTTCCCAGAGCAGCTCTGAATCTTACTTTGTTTGTTCAGATGCATGAAAGAATGTCCCCCTGAAGGGTGCAACAAAAAAATGATAAGTTTTTGAAAGTTTTTAAGGCTTTGGTGTGCTGCAGTCTTTTGGCTTCATAAACTCCCCAGGCTCACAAGAGTAGTTTGTTATTAGAGAAAATGCTTCCTTGCTTCATTTGAAACTACTTGAGTTTGCAGCCTGTGAACAGAAAGCAATGCGAGTTAAAAAAAAAACCACCAGGAAAACAGTTCATTAGAAGGTGTTTTATCACATGCTGGGGGAAAAGATGCATTTCAAAAAGTTTGTCATTGCAAGTAACAAGATTAGCAGGAAAGTGGTTTTGGGGAAAACTTGTTTACCAAAACACAAATTTCTGAGTTTGGAGAGTTTTTCATAAATATAACCACAAATTTTTCAATTACCCAGTCCGTCCCAGCTATCACATTACCATTTTTCCCAGTTTTTTTCAGACACTGTATAAATGTGCTTGGCTAAACGAGGGGGGAGTTTGCATTTCTTACATTAGGAGCGTGCACAGCAGGAACTTCCTGAATGCAGGGCGATTGGGAGGGGAAGTCTGAAGGATTGAGCTGTGTAGTTGGAATACTTTTTCATCCTCTTGTGTCCTATAACAATTTGGATAGAAAAAGTTTGCAGTTGATCTGATGATAAAATTGGAAAATGTAGTTAAGTATCACTGAAACATTTCTTCCTTTGTCTAGGGGGTGAAATCATGGAAATGTCGACAGGACTTTTTTTTTTTTAACAACACTCACAGAATTGATAAATCCAATTTCCTTTGGAGCTAGGGGACTTTCACCTTTGAATGCAGAGAATTTTATTAGGAGTGGCAGATGGTACTGGGCAATATATGTTATATGAAGAACACTGAGCCTGTCAGATTCCTGAGGGAGAGGCAGAGCTGTTTTTGTCTGAGAGGTTACTTTTATTAATCAAACCAGTAGACATAACCTCATTGCTTTTTTTCCTTTAATGTTTTTTGGAGGAAAATGGGGCAGAGCATTGTAAAGTTGCTTTAGTTTCTGTTCGATATGTTGCTTTGAGATAAAAAGCATTAATTAATTAACTATATGAGTCATGGAGGCTGAAGAAGAAGAGAAGGCCATTCCTAGAATGAGCGTGATTTGCAGGGTTGAATGCAGCCTTAGGAGTGACTTCTGTCCCTGCCTCTGTCACAGCCTTCCTGTGGGATGTTACGGCATGCCATCTAAACCCCAGCTGATAAGAAGCAGCTGCTAATTGTTTATTCCCACATTACTGGGTGTCAGGCTTTAGGAGCTGGATGTTTGATTTGTAACGTTTCCCGTGCATGTGACTGTGACTAAAGTCAGTGTGAACTGTCTGGAACATGCAAACTATTATATAATGTTATCTGGGGAGGAAAAAAAAAAGCAAAAAACCAAGCAACTTTAGACTGAGTACTTGAAACCACTGGATACATTTGACTTCGGTCTCTACCTCAACTTTCTATTGCTTGAAAGAGGTTGATATCATTCATTTCACAGAGGGTTTACAAAAATTAAGCAAAATTAGTGGAGTGCTTTGATTTTATTTTTCCCTTCATAGTGAAAAGTACCTCAGACAATCCCACAAAGCAATTATTCATTCTCAAGTGCTGCATTTGATTAAAGATCTTTAAATAAGGCATTGGGGAATATGCTAATCAGAAGAATGGAAAAACAATTAGATGGTATTCTCAAAATTGTTCACTGTGGGCATTGATTGAGGTATGAATTCCTAAAAAAACAAAACAGAAAACACAACCCCCATAACAAAGAGCAAGTGAATGACTTACGTAATTTAAGGCAGTCCATGTACCTGGGTGGACAACTCTTGAATTTTATTTCCTAGATTTGTAGTGCTTGATTCTGCAACTTCAGTCTTTTTCATACAGATTTTTTTTTCTTCTTTTTTTGACCATAATTCAGTAAAACTTTCAGAGTTTTTGAATGATTCAACAAATTAGGATATTGCCCTCTGGAGTTTTTAGGTCTGAAAATACATGTGATATGTCAGGCTCACAGTGTGAGCATCAGGTCTGAGTAATTCTGTACAGTTCATAGGCTAAGCCACATGCAATAGACATGAGTCTGGAATTTGTGCATGTCTGGCATCGCAAGCTGTTGTGAGAGGCTTGGGGAGAGAGAGGTTTTATGTAATTCCAAAGGAAAAAGGGAGGTGATCGCCATCAGAAGTGGTGGGGGTAGCTGCTTGGATGTTGAGTGCTTAGCCTATACAAATGGTTTGTTGAAGCGAAGAGTTTTGCACTCCTTTCAGTATTTATGGACCCTACAATTTTGATCTTTTCAACAGTGTTTATCAATACCATTTGCCAACTAAACAAGTTGGAAAGCCACGGTGTATCAGAGGTGAAGTGAGCTTCAGAGTTTTGAAATGGCAAACCTCTTCTAATTTACAACTGGTTCTTAAGTTGTGTAAAACCACATTTCATCACTGAGTACAGATATGTTGGGTGGTATTTAGTGCCTTAAATAATCTGAAATGATTATCCAAAGTACGGTAACATGAAAGATTATTAAAGAAAAAAGTATGTTCAGTGAAGCCTAGTTCTGACAGCTGATCTTGGTCATTCCTTGTCGGTCCACATATTATCTGTCAACCATGAAAGGTAACATTGTTTATTCTCATTAGAAGACAGCCCCAAAAATGACCCCCATCACTTGCCTACAAGTGTAGGTGTTACTTGTCCTCTAAGAATGTGTATTATTTTAAATATCTAATCAGTATCGATGGTTAAAAAAAAATGCATTTACAGTATCTTCAATCTTTGAAATTTTATAGTAGTTAAGATAACAAACATTTTGTTAAGGAGTATGGGGAAAGCATTACATAGAAAAAAGACCTTCGCTAGGTGGATAGTCATTTAGGGGAAGGGTTGATTGCAGGTTCCAGACCTCTTGTTTGCTCTGCTGGATAGCAAATCTATTTTTGTAAGTTATTTGGGTCATTTAATCAATTTGACGTGCAGTTTACAGATGAGTACATTTTAAAAAAATCTAAATACCTTTTATAATGGGGAAAAAAGACAAGTGGGTAGTGAAGAGGTTGAATAACAGTTGGTGCACTCTACAAAAAAAAAAATTACTAGCTTTGGAAGAACATGTTTTTCACAAGTAATACATTGGCAACAATTTTTTTTGCAGTGATTCCCCTCATGTTATTGGACATGGGGGAGAAAGACTATTCCTGTTGTTTTATTTGGTGCTTCTCTTTTTTTTTAACAAGGGTTTCTTTTCATTCTGTGGTACAACCTTTTTATATGTGCAGTTCTCTTTCCTTTGTTTGCAGGGCATTTACAGAGCCACAGAGCTTTGGGTAAAAGGCAGGGGACAGGATTCAGTATAACAAAATTGAACTTGTAAGCTCAGGAAAATTGGCAGGTATTTAAAATTGTTTGTGAATCTCCTGCCTGTTTAGATCACAAGTTCACTGTCTTTTCCAACTTTATGAGTACTTCTGAAGTCTGAAGAATTTGTGATAGTCCATCATATCCCTTGTGTAGAAGTTTCTGTTTGGAGAACTACAAAGGCTACAACAAGCTTTTGCTCATGAGGCTTACATTTCCATGTCGTCTTTATAAGTTACGGGGTTTTTTGGGACCACGTCTAACTGCCAATTCATGTTACTATCTGTTTTGTTCAAAACTTGGCCACAGAGATCTTTTTGTTTACCTGGAGGTACAATGTCTGCCTGTTTTATACGTTCTTATAATCCAGGTATCTGTATAGGTTTGTTCAGATCTGAAAGGTAGGTGATGTCTTAGTAAGATGATGTCTTAGTAACACGGTGACATACCATGCACCGCTGCAATACTGAATACTGGCTTTTGATATTACTCTCAGGATACTGTCCTGACTGGTGCCATAAACAGAAGTCTTTTTTATTCCAACTGTAGTATCTCTCAAAGAATCTACCATAATAAGGAGGATTGAACAGCTGACGCTTTCCAAGACAAAGTTTGACAAATTTGTTTAAAGAGCTGTGTAGTAAGGCCTTTTCTACACCTGCAAGGGAAGGAATGATGCAGGGCAGACACTGGAGGTGTCAGAGCTCTTCTTGAATTGGTACAGGGACCTCCTATTCAGGAATTAAGAAAAAGAAAAATTGCACGGGTGATCTAGAGAAATTTCCCCGGAAAAGAGAGATATTTTATAGTTGAGGCCACAGAATAGGATAACACACTGTCTTGAATTTTTTACATTAAGTAAGCTTGCTCTTGCACAACTGGAGACCTTCTATTCAGAACACTAATTTTAGATGAAAGGGGAAGGAGAGAGAGTAAAGGTAAAACATCTCGCGTATGATCGAGAGCTTGGAAAGTTATGATTGAGAAATGGAGTGTTTCCATGTTGAGTCCAAATACTGCTATGTAGGAGGAGGAAGCTCTGGGTAGCAGCAGACTTTGATCAAGTAACATGGGAATCCAGTTTGAAAAATTGAAGAAGGGCTCCCTGTTTGTAATGGAAAAAATTGGGCAGCAGTTGTTTGCTTGCAAGCAGAGGGAGGCTGTAGAAGGGGAGGATTTGCTGTCCTGAGACTGCAGGCAAGCAAAGCATGGGCCATATGTAAGGAAAAAGGATCCCCACCCATGGCTCAGAGCCAAAGCGCTGCCTGTGGGACTGGCTGACAGCATTTGCAGCTGCAGGAAATGAAAGTTACAGCCCAGGCCAGCAGGGAAAGTAACTCCTAGCAATGAGTAGGTACGGTTACTTGCTTTGCCTTGGGGCCATGTGGCAAAAGGTGGGGACTGTAGTTTCCAGGGCACTGTACAGAAAGGGATCTGCTTCTGCTGCACAGCTGGATGCGATCACATGCAGAAAGTGATATCGAGGAATAAGTTGTAGTTGTACAAGACACTAAATGTTAATCTAAAAATTCTGTTTCTTGATGAATCAATTACCCCCTCATAAAATTTCCAAATAATGGGCTGCCCATCCAGATAACCAGCTAATCGAAAGCCTTATGAGGAGCTCACGGGTGGCAAAGCCAAGCACTCAGCTGGATTTCACACTCCATGCATCTAAATTAGCAAAAAATTGTAAACGCCATGCTGCAGTGTCAGTTCAACTTATTTGTCAGGCAGATTTGAGCTTGAATAAGAGATGCAGGCATTTCAATAGCTAAAGTTCAACTTCACAGTTATCAGTTGTTTTGAAAGCTTAATAAATCATAAATTTCCATGTAATCACAAATATTTTGCCAAAACACATTACTAGTCTAATAGCAGCAAAGAGTTTCAATTTAGGTTTTGTCTGTGTGTGTGTGGTTTTTCAAACATGTTCTCATGCTTTAGTCCAGGTAAATAAAATAGCTGCAGTATAAAGTAAAACAAGAATTCTCTATCCTGACTTTCCCACCTTGTGGTTTTAGTTGAGTTTGCAGTTAAAAACGTGGTTTGAGCATGAGTAAACTTAAATAAAATGTCAGCAATTGACTGTGGTCCATTAGATCATAATCTTTGCACTGAGCTTTATAGCCAAATTATATCAGATGGTCAGAGTTAATAGCCAAATTCTCATTCAGCCTTGAATAAACAGTAAAGTCCATATGAATTGCTTCCTTGGCATTGTGCAGTCCTAAACTAGATAAGGAGATTCAATGAATCTCACAATTTTAATTTCTAGAAGAGTTCTCTCTAAATCAAGTTTATATTTGCTCTGAAACAGCATAGGATTGATTTCTGCATAAACCTGCCTTTAACTCCTGCACTATTCTTTTATCATAACCCAGCCCAGGAAGACCTGTCAGATATATCTTTATTTCCCACGCTGACTCTATTTTTGGGCATAAGTATGTGGTTAATTTGTCTCTGGAATTTTTGTACACAGGTAAGGAAAGCTTTTTGCCCTGCTTGGGAGCTCAGCATTACAGCTGAGAAAAAGAAGAAATTTTATAATACTGGCTTGAATGTGCTTTTGGTCCCAGACAGCTGCCAAATATATTTCTCTTGATATATCATAGATGGAAAGGAAATCAGTGTGTAAAAAGTACCTACTTCAGAACAGATGTATTTGCACAGCTGATCGTCAGGAGGTAGAAGGTGGATATAAAACAGCAATTCTGATGGCTTTAGATTTCCCAAGAGAGTTGTTATTTTGCTTGCAAATAGCCTTTCTCTGACAGCAGGTTCTTTTTCTAACCAAGGTTTTGAGGCAGAACAGAGTGCAAACTAAGATCATATCCTGCAAATGTTGTTTGTATGTTGCAATTGAAGAAAAACATCCTGGAGTGGTGTTTATTTTCCTTAACTGTCCCTCTTCAGGTGCAACAAACTTGAAAAAGTTGCTTCAGTGTTGAGAATTACTTCTTGAGGGTGTCTTTGTTACCCGTATTTTGCTTTGGATTAAGTAAATCTTCAGAGCTGGTGCTCCGAAGAGCACCTGAGAGCAACCCAAAGAATTCCTCTTCCATTTCAATGAGTAAGTAGCTTGGCAGGGTGGTGAGGGACAGGGAGAGTGGGGCTAGGGACACCTATTTGGACAGGAGAGTGCTCCTAGAGACATGGAGTTGTCACAGCTGTGTGCTAACTGCCTTGTTCATGACAGACGACAAGGAGCTACTGGTGTATATTTTTCTGCAGCTGGGGTGGCTGTTCATTTCCAAGGACCATCTGGATAATTTTACCTGATGCATTTTCCTCTGTCACAGAACTGCATAATATTGACAGTGTCCATAAGGTCTTCTGTTCTTTTTCCAGCTCTCTAGTTTTCTGGCATTTTTGCTGCTGTGGCTCATATTCTTAAACTTGGTATTTGGAGGAGTATTTATCTGTAAATGCTATCTTAGGTAAGCTTGTTATCAAGTTGTCCTTGATGACCAGAATCCTGTAGTCATTTTCCCTGTGGTCATAAACCAGCTGTGTCCAGCCTACTGTATGTTAATCATTTACGATGCAACAGAAATAGTCCCAGCTACAAGACTGCTCATGAGCACTAGTTATTCTTGTTGCACCATGCTGGGTGTGATCATAGCCATATTAGGCATATGTTCATTTGGTAATGTAAGCTTGAAAGTATTACTGATATGGAGATTCCTCTAAACACAGAGTCTAGGGAAATCTAGTTGCATGTAAGAACCTGCAAATATGCTTGACGGAAGGAAAGCTGCTAGGGAAACCACCTGCAAAGAGGAACTAGTAAAGCTGAATGGTCATCTGTTGCTTTCTACAGAAAAGCTTAAGGGGTGTGGAAATAAATGGGGTCGTCAAGGTCTAAGTTCAAGCTGTTGTTCTTCTCCTTATTAATATGAGAAGAGGATACTTAGGAATGTTAAATGTAGGGAATTTGTAGTGATGAAAAAGATCCTGAAAGAGAATGAGAAAGAAAGCAGGGCTCACTAGCAAAAAAGTGTATCAAGTGGAAGGTTTTTTTAAAAAACACAAAAAAGCAAAAGACTGAAGACTGGTTGAGTGAGTGGATTGCTTTAGGCAATATTAAACAGAAAAGCTTGATTGGTGAAAACCACCAAATTGTTAACCACATATATTAAAATTTTTATGTCAGTAGCTAATCTTTTTAAAGAGTTTATTTATCGTGGCCGGACTTGGTTGTTGGTCCATCCTACTGTGTTTCGTGCTAACTTTTTTCATTGTCTCAGAGGTAACAAAATACATGCACTCTAATTGCTGGTTGATTTAGTAGAATAGGCTTAGGTGTGTTTATCCTTTCATCCTAAAGATGTGGCAGGACTAAATGCAGTCGTACCAGAATCAGTTTGGAAACCACTGGCTCAGAGCTCTGGTTATAGGCCCAGAGTAACATCTAAAGAAAAGGTGCTTAAAGCAGATCATGCCCTGGGAGGTACGTGCTATGTTCTCTTTGTATCCTGGTTGCTTGCTTGAGTGAAAGCCCAGGCTATGGGATCCAGTGCTCAGACACATCATCTTCATAAGACTATGCTGAGATTGCAATCCTCAGAACTGGAGTAAATTAGTAGTAGTAGTATTTTGTGATCTCCTTGTTTGTGGAATAGTAAGGCCTTACTCTATTATTGAAGTTGTAGGGGTGATGACGACCATTTACATTTCTGTAGTGATTTTCATTTGAGAATAAGTATTTTATCTATTTTGACAGTCTCATCTTTCATGTAGAAGCATTTTATTATTTTTATAAAGCAAAATACCATTCTAAATTGCAGAAGGAGATAGCACTGTTTTGTCAGATTGTGAGGTTTTGAAAGACAGTATTACCTTATGGAAAAGTTTAAGTTCTTAGGAATACTAACCTCATATTTTTGTCAGCAAGAGGCATGCGTATTAGGATATAGAGTCTGTTTAGGTCTTCTTGTGTGCTTCAGGAAGTTAACTTTATTACCAATCTAAAACTTCTACCATGACGGCATGCTTTGTTCAGGAGGAACTAACTGGGAAAAGAGAATGTGCAAAAATTCTGTGGCAATTAAAAAAATTTTCTTGCACCTAAATTTTAATTGCTGTCCTAAAAGAGCATCGTTGTCTTAAGTGAGTGTAGTTGCTTTCTGAACTATCTAAAGCATAGAATTAGAATGGCTATTCCATAACTGCATTTTCACAATTCTAGTAAGTGGTGATGATGTAATTTGTAGAAAGTGTACCTTTTTCAATTTTGTGAACTGTGCGACCGTGTTCGGTTTTTGGTTCAGAGCTAACTTTCTTTTAAATGGAAGTAAAACATGTACTGTGTAACCCAAACAGAAGTGTCTTATCTTTTTCAGGACTGAATTATTCTACGTCTAAAATTCAGAGTAGGTATAAAAAATGTTAATAACAATGCAGAAACACCTTTGCAGAATTTTTTGGCAGTACACGTTTTTTAATATTTCTGTGTTTTAACATCTGATAGGCAATGTAGAATAATAAACCCCTGTCTCGTGGATTTTTTGCTCCTTTCTTTCTCTCCTCCCTATGGCAAAGCTAGCCTCCAGATATACTTAAATCTATTTAGTAACAAATATGTGTTTATAATTCACAAAAACGCAGCATGTGAAATCCAGGCTGAGAGAGAGAGAGAAAATGCCCCTTTCTGATTTTGCTCTCCTGTTAGATGTAGTGCAGAGGAATTGTGGAGGTTGCTTCATTTTGCTAAAGGGTCTTCTAATATAATAAAGGAAGCTGTGAAAGTATGTAAGGTTTTTGTGTTAAATGCTAATGTTTGAAATCCAGACAGGAGCTTTCACTACCCACGTGCATTTCCTGCTTCCAGAAGCAGCAGGGTGTTGGGTCATGGCTGGGCTCCACCTGCCATACCTAGCCGTGCTGTGCGACTTAACCTGGTCTACTACGTGGGCATGACTTCTGGTAGGCGGTACTGAGCAGAGACAAAAGGAGGAGAGGTCATGATGAAAACCCTTTCTAACTAACCAAAATGCACTTGTACAATTTGATCTTAGCAGAAGGGGAATAAGAAAAGTGTTTTGGTCAGTAATGCCAACCAGCAGGTAGCCCACACAGCTTGCAGAAGCAATTCCTCCAGATCCGAATGTATGGAACTTCAGTATCAGTACTTCTTACAAGGGAGTACATGTCCATTTATTTCATTTTTAATGACCTAGTTTGGAAAATGAAAGTGTTCATTTTCCTTTTAAGTGACTTAAAAGAAATGAATTTTAAATCGGTAACATAATATTCTGAACACTTCTGATTAATATATTCTTACCCTTTCCTTTTGTCTTTGACTGCATGCATTTCCAGTTAAGATAATTAGCTAAGAGATTTATGTTAAAAAGAATCCCAGCTCCTGTAGGTGCAGTTACAACTGGTTTGGAAAATTAAACCTTGTTTTGACCAGATTTTTTTTCATGCCAACAGGCTGATTCCTTTTTTCTTTGGAGTGGGAAGGGAAGAGAAAGGGTGTTTTAAATATGGTTGAGGAGTCTAGCTCAGAAAATTCAAATGAAGAAAGAAAAGGATGATGAAGGGTGACTTGGATAATAAAATTAATGTCACAAATGTGTAGCTCTTCAATATGTCTCATTAGGACAGCAAGTATTTATCGCTTGGAACACTTTTTGTGTTTTCTCCAATATAGAGACAAGGCATGGCAATTTCTTCTCCCCTCCCACCCCTCGCTAAGTAGTGAATGTATGTGGAGCAACATTCCTTACTGTCATCCAGAAGATTTTGTTTGTATTATCTGAAGCTGGTTTGTTGTGGTTTTGCTGACAGTGGCTGGGATCCTTCAAGCTGATTTGGCATGCTGCAGTGGTGACTGTATTGAGGAGTCAGAATTTTCCCAAAGCTTTTCCAGATAAACAGAAGACTGGGGACACTGAACATCTCATCATTTCTTTGAAAGGTCTCTTCATTCTTGGGAGTGGTATACAGGCTCCAATTCCTTGGCTAGAGCACAGAACAGAATTAAAAGCTCAAGAAAATAATAGCTAAATTATTAAGATGGGAGAGAGTTTACGATGTCGTGCGCTTTTTGATATTCTTTCTTACTGTAGGCACGAGCAATAGCTAGGGCACGTTCTGCAAAGCTGGAGACAGAAGGACTTCTTTAGATCCTGGCCTTGGTGACTGAATAGTTGGATAAATGCTTCATTTCCCAATATTTTTAATTAAAGCCTGAGTACTTCAGTGTCTTGATATCAAATGCTTTACCCAAGATGTAGAAGGGAGGGTTATTAATCACCCAGCTGAAAATATCTCTTTACCCTCAGTCAGAAAATGCTTTTCCCAGGTTTGCCAGCTAATTAGATAGCCTGCGTGTCTTGTTAGAGGTGGTTGTTGGTTGGGGTTTTTTGATTGAAACACCCCAGTATTTTGAAAGGAGTTCTTGGAAATCTCAAATTAAGGATGTTCACACAATTCATTGCAAAACACAATTTCTGACTGACTCAATTTAAAGTGTCTCTGGCAGCTGGCAGCACTGGTAGTAAAGAACAGGAAACAACGTGCTGAATGTAAGTCCAAAGAGCCACTGTTGTAACGATTCCGCTCCTTGCAGACCGGCAGTGTTATCTGTGAGACTGAGGAGCAGCGAGGCTATTTTTTGGGAACAGGATGATCTTTGTGCGTGGAGCTGAAGAAACCAGATCCTAGTGGCACAGCTGTGCTCCAAGCAGTTAAAACTGTGGACACTTTGTACACTGAGGAAAAGGCAAAGTTAGGCTCCTTTCAGAATTTTAATCATAGTGTGGGAGCCCACCTTTGAAGATTGAACCTCAAATTTACTTATTGATGCCTTTTTGCTGTTCTACAATTTCTTGGTTGTGTTAGAGTATTCTGGTGTGAGGCAGAGAGTCTAACTTGCCAAAGATAGGATTTGTATGCAAAGTCTGCCTGATTTTTTTTTCTTTTTTTTAAATGGGAAATGCATATTGTAAATAAAATTCCTATTGGTTTGTGCAATGTTAATTTAGTTCGAGAATTGTAATAGTTATGGATTTATGTCTAACTTTGGCTCCTAGGTCTGGGTGGTCTTTGGTCCTGTGTAGTTTTGGAGAAGTCTGAATCTTTTCTCTCCCACATGCAGAAACAAGACTCAAATTTGTAAGAACTGTGCACTTCTAAATGATGAAAGCACTTGTCTCATAGATCACTTCAAAAATTGTTTTAAAGTAGTGACATTTGGATGCTGGCAGAACTGAATAAAGAATTCACTCTTCTACTAATTTCAACTATCTCATATATGCTTCTCCACTTCGAAGATGAACAAGAATTTTTTAAATAACTTTGTAGTACTGATTTCAAAATATATGAATTGCTTTTGTAAATGGAATGTCTGGAATACGAGGGGGAAGATTCCAGAGAAGACAGATTTAGATTTGCTTGAGAACAGCACTGAATTTTGAAGCTGGATTTTTAATGCTATAATCATTGAAACTTTTTTCTCACAGAAGGTAGATATTAAGAAAAAAAAAGGTTAGCTCTTTGGCTTCTTTTTTAGGCTCTAAAGCAACACAAATAGGTGTTTAAAAATGAAATGTCTGCATTTTATTAGCTTCCGTTTCTTGTTCTGCTTGTTTTTCCCCAAGATGGTGCAAAATGTAATGGGGCCTTACAAAGATTAGGTTGGAATGCTGTTTATCCTTGTTTTAATATAAGTTAAGTTGTTATTTTTATTACCATGCAAATATCTTGGAGTATGAGAAATGCAGTCAGTTTAACTCCAGTTGTGATCTTAAACAAAAGAAGGGATGAATGTTTCCATTCTTACGTGCAAGGCTAATAGTACCCACAGATGAGGTAGCATAGGGAGGTTAATACAAATACAGTGGCAAACAGTGGTTGCAGACGCTGCAGGGTAGGAGCTGGTACTTGTGAGAGGCTGAAGCTGTAGCAAGCTAATTTCTTTTCTGTCAATGGCAGAGACTGATGAGCTGTTACTTCTGTGGTGGGGTGAGCTGGCAAAATGTTAATACCTTAAAATGGTTTTGGCAGTCTGACATTGTCCATCAGTAAGCCCCAAGATTAACTGCAGAAAGTTGATCCCATTCCTTCACTGTAGTAATAGATACGGTTGTGTGATGCTTCGTTTACATATATCATATAAAGTATGTGCTACCTTATCTCCTGAGGATGTACAGTGCTCTTCTAATTGGGTTTTTTTAGTTCTTTGTTTACTCACTGGGATATAGTCTTTCTTACAGAATGCGGTCTTAAAAGTGAGGGCTCTTTTGCCTGGAATTTTAAAATCTTCATGGAATAGCCATTGACAACATTTTCACCTGGACACTTATTTTGTCACAAGTTTAAGTAACTGAGAAATGTCTTAAATTGCTAGGCATCTGAAGGGCCTTTTATCAGTACTTTGCTTTCAGAAATGACGCAGATAACTGTCTACTTTTTTAAAGGAAATGATATAAAATGTATAGCCAAGAAAACTCATTTCTGCTTTATGCGGGTAAGGTGAAAAAAGAAACAGTTAATTTTTCCTTTTAAAAACCCCCACTATTTTAAATGCTGTCAAATGGCGTGGGTCAGCAGGTGAGCTTTTTTCTTTGCTAGTTTGATCAAAGTTTGTTGTCCCATTGGGCTGGGGTCTACAAATATTTAAGCAGAGGATGAGGGTGGGGGCTGTGCGACGTGCCGTGCAGTCCAGCCTCTTCTGTGCTGAGCTTGTGCTCTCTGCCCAGCCTCGGTTTTGCCTAAAGGTGTTCTCCACGTAAAGGTATTCTTGCCTGAAAGATTACCTGACTGGTTCGTTATTACCGAGGATGAGTTCCTACAAAAAATTGCTGATGCGAGGAGCCGCAGGAAGAGCTGTCTAGCAGACAGGGAGAGCTAATGCAGGATAAGGCTCTGGAATACAGAAAACCTGATGGAGCTAAAGGACAAAGAGAGCTTTGTGGTAGAGCCTGAAGTAAACCGTAGAAAGGCATTAATAGGCTGCTTGTTTGGGCTTAAAATTACATATATTGATACAGGTCACTGTCTCAGATGGAAATTGAGAATTGTGATACATCTTCAGGTGTTTAAGTCTAATCTAATCTGAGAGTGGTACTAAACAACACTCCCTGAATGTTAAATTAAGAAATCCTGTTTTTGAGATGTAGAAGTCGTCTCCCTTTTGCTTATACTTCAGTAGGAGAAGTTACGAGTCTGAGCTTTCTGTCTTGGACCATAAGGAAGTTGCAGCTGTTGTTTCAGTATATGCATTGAGATGTTTTTCAATCAAATTATTACCTAATACCCACAGTCACTATGCAGCACGTTCGCGTGGAGCCTGCTCTCTCCACTACAATGTTGCTGTGGAGCAATTGCTTTTTACAACTATTGTCTACGCCAAAGACAGCTGCGTACCCATGATCCTTTCTTCTTAACCATGTAACCTGTGAAATATGCTTTATGTAGTGGTTCACATGGTCGTTCTCTCTCCCCCACCACCTTGATTTACTTGTCAGATTTGTCTTCTGAGAAGAGAAGGGGCCAAAGCAAAATCTAAAAATAATGGTGTTTGAGTAGGAACGGAAGAACTTTTTGCAATAGCAAGCTGCAAATGATGTGGTTCCCAGAGCATTTAAAATGTCTTCCTGCACATATTATTGGTGTTATAAGGTCAGTCTACATGCAGTTAAAAAGCGAAACAAAACCAACCCAAAACCAGTTTTGTGTAAAATTTTGCTGTGTTTTAGTCAGAAGCTTTCTTACATATGGAAAATGCTATTTCAAAACTATATTGGTAACTTCACTAACTTTTTCTAAATGTTAAAGATGTGAGAGTTTAACTACAATAAGAATAGCTGCATATTCTTCAGTATGCTTGATGTGCATGGGAACTGTTAGGGACTAGAGGAAAGGGATTGTTTCATTTATTATTTTTCTTACTCAACTAGAAACCAGAATCATTTTCAGATGTTCTACAATTTCATGAAGAATAAACTAACCTTAGTGGAAGTCTCACCGTAGGTGGCAAACTATAAAAATCACTTATCCTGAAGAAAGGGTTTTTTCTTCTGCTGCTTCCCCCCTGCCCCCCCTTAAGAATTCAGCGTCATTTGAAAGTTGTCTTGGGTCAGAAGAAAAACGCTAAGGAATCAGAATTAATGGTTTCAGTGCAGGAGGCTATGAGGAAGAAACTAATTCAGAGTTTAGGGTGGCTTTCCTTAGAAATGTGAAGAAAGCAAAAACTTTAGTCTCAGGTGGAGGGTGAGCACAGCTCTTTAATAGTGCAAACAGGATAACGTGTGTACCCAATTTGTGTTAAGTGCTAATGGTAAGCCTTCTTTGACTCTGGGACCCTATATGCTATCAGCTCCATAGAAAATTCCTATTTATCCTTTCATTACATGCATTTGTTTGTGCTATTATCATTGGCAACCCCCTCGCTGCTTTTTCTTCTTCTTTCCCACTACATGCTTGTATATTTTACAGTTCTGTTTGTTCAATCTCATTTTAGGGCTCTTTCTTCATGACAGTATGATGAAAGCATTTAATTTCTGTTTTTACAGAAATTTAATCCTTGCTTTGGCTTCATAGCTGTTTATCTATCTAGTGATTGTAGCTTTTTGTATGTCCTTTAAAATTAGATGATGAGATGTTCAGGGGAGGAAACCAAACATCTTTTCTAGTTTGTAAAGTGCTTAGCTTAAAAAAAAAAACCACCCATAAATGAATATTTATAGACAAATGCTTGTGTGGCATGCTAGGTGAAGAACGTATAGATAAAATAAAATCACACAGCTTCAGTTTACTGAACAGGAAGACAGCATGATGAACTAGAAATTTATCTTGCAGAATGTGAGCTTAGAGGTGAATAGATCTGAAATGCATTTTAAAGCAGGGCAAGATCTTAAATTAATTTATCAAAAGGTGAGGATTTTCTAGTGTTTGGTACAAGTTTTGTCAAGGAAAATGGAAGTTACAGGGCACGTGCTGCATGGTTTAGCTGACTAGAAAATGTCCATCTTTTTTGTATTTATGGCTTTAGCTAAAGCATTAAAAACTGACTGTGCACTGTAAAATCAAAAGAGGTGTTAAAGGTTGGTTTTGTGCATGCCGGTTACTATAAAGCTTTGTAGAGGTACGAGACTTTATCTTTTCTGAAGGCTGAGAGGGAAAATAGCTGGTTTGCTGTATTTTTTTAAGATCAACTTGAGCCTCAATTAGGGTAGTTACGGTAGAGTGTAATCTGCTGCATCTGGCTATTCCCACATGTGAATTTAAAGACTGGAACTGTGCTCAGTGAGTCAGAGGAGAGCATCCCTAGAAGAGAGGAGCTGCTCTGACAGCAGGGCAAGGGACTAAACCAGACCGAGAAGATAACAGGGACTTCCTCAATCCGATGGCATTGCTTGTAATGTTATCTGGGTGAACATCTCCAGGAGAAGCTGTAACACATCCCTGGGGTGCGGGCAAGTAGGTTATTTGTAAGCTGTGGGTATCGGAACAGCTGACTCCTCACCATGCCAAACAGGATTAAACAGATTGACACTCTGGGATCGCTTCACTCAGTAAATCCTACCTGCTGTGGCAACGGGCAGCCGAGTGGCTGTAAATACTGGATCCTGGATTTAGGTACAAATATGTGCAACAGAGATAATGGGCTGGGAGGAAGAAGGTTGGTTGGTTGGGGAATGTTTTCAAATCATAGGAGTTTAGTAGGATGCTTTCTTTTCTCCTTCTCTCTCTGCCTCTACTCTCCCCTCCCTCTGACCCCAGTCAAAAGATGCAGAGTATAACAGAAAGGACCTGTATGGGAAAGGGAGCAGTTATGGAATGACTCTGCTCTGTAAACTACTGGGATGCTGTGCAGTAAGCTCCTTCAGAAAAAGCATGTAAAATGCATGTGCTACTTTATTTTTTTGTTGTTGTTGAACTGTGGAAATGTGAAATGGTAACTCTGCTCTGTGAAATGTTATTAATGGTAGTAATTTGTTTTAAGAGCTTAGCAGAAATTTTCTTACAATGTTGCTGCTAAATCAAAAAGTCATAGAATGTTTAATATCTATCACTTCTGTTAAATTATTGTTGAGAAGTAATGTTTTTGGGAATAGAGCCTGAAAAGAAAGGGTGGCAGGGAAATAAATTGGTCTGTGTGAAATTTATTCGGACACATTATTGATTCTGAAATGTAATATGGAGGAAAGCTGTGCTGTTTCAGTCTCAACTGGAGAAGCACAGAGGTTAGGGTTGGGATGTTCACATTAAACTCAGTTGTTGTTGGGTCTTGTCCTCTTCCTCCCTTGTAATTTTAACAGGAAACAATATTTGTCCTTGGCATTTGGACTGTTCCTGCAGAACAAGTTCGATTCTCGTATGTAAGAGTCTGAAATGTCTGCAGGACAAAACAGTGCTAACCTTCAGTGTCTGGAGCTGATGCAGCTGTCGGGATGCTTCCTTTTCAGATGCAAGTTGTTTGCAGCTAGGTTCAAGTCTTACATACCTGTTGCTGTATGCTGTGTCCATGTACTTAAAATAAGCAGCAAAAGGCAAGTTATAATCCTATTTCATTTGTTATTATCCAGCCTGCTGTTACAGATGGACTGAGAGGAGAGGGAGGATGGTAGAAGGGTTGCAAACATGAAATCAAGGATGTAATGGAAAGTAATCTTACAGGGGACATCTGAAGATAGTGTCACATGTCAGTGGGACGGTAGTAACTCTCAGTATTTCCTCAAAAGATAATGGGGCATCAGAGTACCAGCCAGAGGGGGTTAACGTTAGCAGGCTATTATCTCTGATCCCAGCAATAGAGCTCTGTTCTCAGAAAGCTGCTTTATAGCTCCCAGTGCTGTGCAATCACTTCCTAAAACAACAATTATTCCAGTTTTTAGAAGTAAACAAGTACAGAGTATGCTGGAGGGAGGTGGAGGTGAAAGGAGTCAATTACAAACAATAACTGATAGGAAGAATGCTTAAAGCAAGTGCTCACCCAGAGCTGTGACTACCTAGTCAGCTGGAGGTCTGTTAATGGCACAGCAATAGTCTTTTCCCCTTTCTGTTGCTTTGCATTCTCTTGTCTTCGCTGGAGCTCATTTGCTTCATTTTTTAACTCTTGTTGCTGCAGTGGTTAGTCAGGCTCAGATCTATCTGTTTTTTACTTCCAAAGAATTTTTAGAAAACATGCTTTATATAGTGCCGGATGTAGTCAATCCCAATCAGCGAGATGCTTTCCGTTATTACCATAAATTAAGATCATAGACATGTACGAAGTCTTGTTTGGCAAGCACACATGATTTCACAAACATTCTTCATTGTTCTCTTTCTGTTTCTTAAAAACAGATGTCCATGTGTACAGACCATGTTGTAAGGAGGCTCAATAGCCTTTCATAATAGGGGAACAGAGTTTACTTGCATGCCCCAGTATAACTGTAGCTATGCCATCTGTTGAACTGGAAAGAGTAAAAATTGTATCTGTAGTATTTCTGGCCATTGCAAACTTAAAACTGGCAGTTTGGGATTTAGGTGAATATTCAGAATGTACTCTAGTGCATGATTTTACTCATAGAAGACTTTAACTGAGGCTTTGACTTTGCTTAAAGAATTTTTAAGGAATTAAAAAGTTTGGTTTATTCTTCGTTAAAATGCTAGAGGACATGTGCAATTAATAATTATGTACTCCTGCTTAATTAAATGATCTGAGTTTTTTCCCCACTTATTCACAAAGTCTGAAGGAAGAAAAACACATTCAGATTTAGGGAGAAAGAGAATAGGGCTTTGAGTAATGAATTGGCAAGAAACTACTGAAATTAATAAGTAAGTATTGTATTCTTGCCTTTATCTGACATCAGCTGGAGAAAGAGCGGTGATGGTAGAAGGACACCAATTCTCGTGGTAATTCCACCCATTCCTGTAACTTAAAAATGCTCTGCATTTGAGACAAGTGTGGATAAATATCAAAGTTGTTCATGGTTATCTGGCTGAAGAGAGTGTTGAGTAGTTTGTCTGGAACTGAATATTGGAAATAATAACATCTTTTTTCGGTTACCTTATGAGTTAGAAGAAACAATAGGGTGTATGTGTTTCAGTCCCTAAGTGGATCATGTGAGTCTATATTTCACTTGGGAAATTTGAGAGGCAAATGTCATGGATGAAATCCAGGGAATAAATCTACAAAACCAAAAATTATCCTGAAGTTATTAACCATCTGGGGGCTGGTTTTTGGAGGAGGAAAGGTCGTTGTAGTAGTAGAGAGAGTTCTCATTTGGCTTTGAAGAAACACATTTATTATATGTGCAATAGATTGCTTAAAAGAATGTATATGAATCAAACTAGCTTTCTTTTTCCTCTTTCATAACATTTTATGGTATATCAAGCCTCAGAAATAATTCATCCATAAACCAGGATGCTTTTACTATAGAGTAATTGTTAGCAAATGGTGTCCAAGAGAGGATAAGAGGTCTCTGAGGACCGAACTCAGAGGATGCAGTGGGAGAGTCCACTATTACTAATGGGTTGGTGTAATTCTTGGCATACATCCACCTCTACACTTTGAAAGTCTATTATTTTAGAATACAGATGGAAGCTGTTAAGTATGTGCTGTGTGTGCTTTTCCACTCCACGAAGAGCATGCAGCAAAAATCCTCCTGAAACTGAGCTCATGTATCAGCTATATAGTTACATATGCAAAGGTATTTCCTGACCTCTATGTTCTTCCTCACTGTTCTTGCAACATGGCTTTTTCGAATCCTTAGGCTGCACGACTTGCAAGAGAGTTAGCTGAAGGTGTCGTTTCTTGGTTAGTAAAAACTGAACTGCGTGTCAGGTACTGCCAGCTTATTTACCCTGTGCATGCACATGTGATCCAGCTGCTTCTGTTGCCTCAACACTAGCAATCATGCAAGCAGCCAGACCAGGGAGTTGATCCGGTAGAAAACGCTATACCCCTCCCTCCCAACCACCCCCCAAAAAAAAGTTTTCAGGCGTAGGAGCTTATGCAAGAGAGATAATGATGTCCTTTCATAACTGCCATCCCTGCTCGTGAACCTGAAGATTTGAGGCTCAGGTTTTTTGCTCTGAGCTGATAAGATCCACAGTTATCCATAGTTTCATCTGAACTACTCCTAATTTTTGTCTCCTGTAATTCGGATATATCTTTTTCAGTCACTTGAAAATGCCATATTTTCATTCATGTAGCTGTCAGGCGGGTTACCTGCTTTGTGAAATAAGCCAAGACTGAGCAGCAGTGCAGATCAGATGTGTGTATGGAGTTAGCCCCAGGCAGCCCTCTGCCTCCAATCCTTGGAAGTCTGCTCCCTCCACTGCAGTGCTTTCCACTCTGACCTTGTATAAGTACTGCATGAAAATGGAGTCATTTAAAATGGGTCTGTTACCTCCAGCTCCTTCTCAAACCAGCTACTCAGCTCCTAGTTTTAAAGACTTTTGAAAGATGTAAAAGGAAAACGTATGCTCTTCTGAAGGAAATGTAGTTAGGCTTATAATACAAACTTCATGTAATAAGGACTTGTAACTCCTTCTGTAATAAGAAAAAAGCACTTTTGTATAAGCCTTTTTGGATTTTGCTAAGATGACTGTATTCCTATATATCACTAGTGAAGCATGTTCAAAATGTTAAGTAGTGAAGAACTTCTAGATTTAACTTCAAAAAAGATGATGGGAAAATGAGTAGTCAATTCCGAGAAGGCTTCCTAGAGAGAGAGAGAGAGACCAGAAGGATTATTGATAAAACTTTGAAAAGAAGGGTGAAGTTTGATTACATACCAGGAAAAATCTGGCTGCCTTTTTACCTTCTTGTCACATCTCTCAGAGCATACCTGTAACTAAACATCTGATGCATACGGTTTTGTATCGTGGTCAAAAATCTGTATTGAACGGATGGGCTTAAACTGAGCAAAGCAGAACTGCCTCAGCTCATATTTCAATTTAATTTGCCTCCTGCTATGTTATAGCTCTATTTTAAACAAATTACTTCAGTGAGGCAGCAGCATAAGAATGAGCTATCACCTTACATAATGGAAGTTTCCTCTAGGTACTCACTGCGAGACTAGTAATGAACAATGTGTTCATAATCTGCCTTTGAACGTGGCTACAAGCAGCTGTAACAATCCATTGAATTTGCTCGTCAAGGCTTGCGCTGACTCTCTCCCTCCTTTAGTGGAGGTAATAAGAACAGAATTTAGGTGGTGTCAGTATATTCCATCCTGCTTTGAAAAGACGACGTCAGTAATGCAACAATCCTTTCCCTGTAAGGATTGGTTTTTTTGGTAGAGAATAGTAAAGTGTGTTTATTAAACCACTTTTTTGTTTGTTTGTTTCCGTGCATACCCTAACCTATTGGACACCTCCAGTCAATCTTCTTGAATGAGTGGTTAAAAAAAACAACCCAACATATCCAACTACATGGGGCAGTTTGCTCTAAGAAGAGAACTTCATAGAGATCCACTGCCTAGATGCATGGTATGAAGTGCTGGGGACTTGATGAAAAGAAGAAATGTTTTTTCAATAGGAATAGGAGCTAATTAAATTCCTTACCTTGTTTCCTCCACATAACTTATTTCTCCCCTAAGTTTAGGCTTACAGTTGAGTCTGTAACTTAAAAAAGGTGGTTTACTGTAACAGTATTGTTGTGTAGAAGTTATTACTGACACGGATTTCCTCCCCCCTCCCCCGCTTCATGTGTAATTAAAACAAGTAATAAGAATTCTTGTTTATTGCCTTTCAGAAGTGTGTTTGCTCTTTTTCTTTCCCTTTTTGTTTCCTTTTGATTCCTAATTCCAAACCGGTTTTGGACAGCTCTGCCATGATCCTGTCACATCGTTTTCCTGTGGCCGCTTAGGTAATATTAGATGGATGGGAGCTGAGGAAATGATTCAAGGAATCGAGATTTAGATGGCAGTTCGCGACATCACCTTCCTCCTGAGCCTCTATTGGGAATAATGGAAGGAACTAAAAATAACAGAAAAGTTGCATGGCAAAATGTAGCTTTTTTGTGTCTGATGTGGGCTTGATCATGCCAAAGAAAATTGAGCAGCACATATGCTATTCCTGAAGAGACTGTAATCAGGTTAACGAACATGGCAATGGTGGATTCGGTTTTTAGTATTCAGTGTATTTTAATTGCACATTGAGATAAAATGTCACATCTTCCATTAATTTATAGTTTGCTTGTTTTAAAATACATCTATACCAAGGAGTTATCTTTCCCCTTTTAACTCAGTCGTTATTGATAGATGAAGTTGTGGAGGAGTATCTTCCCCTTTCTAGTCCCTTAAAATACTTCATGCTGAAAAGGCATCTGTGCAGAAGTTTGCCATTATGACTTTCAATAGCTATCTGCTAGTCAACCTTGACTGTGAGTCTGTTTAAAAAAAAAGAATTACATTTCCAGTGTGACTGACCTTTATTAAAATCATGTGTGCTCTCGTTGCATTGCTCAGGTTACATTTTCATCTGAAGACAAAAAGTTTAAAACCAGTTCGGTTTCCAATCACTGTCATCTAAGACTGCTCTTGATAATGTAGTTATTGAGGTGGGACTGAACTCGGAGGAAGTTGTCTGTCATCACCTCCAGTCATCTCGTTATGCAGTGTGGAGGCTGATAACAGTGGCATGGCTGCGAGGGTCTGCGACTCTGCTCATTAATATTCCAGGTAGTGTGTGCACTTAAAAGCTCAACGTTTTACGATGCAAAGCAACGTTAGTACAATTAGTTTCTATCACTATCACTAATATCAATTAGTTGGATACGAAGGAAACATCTTTTTTATACAGGAATTTTGGAAGACCAATTTTTGTCACTGTTTTAGCCGTGCCATCTTCCCTCCCAATTCCTTTAATTACTTTCTCAATTTATTTTTTGAGGACTACAGCAGTATAACATTTGGAAAGAGAAAATGACCAAAGTTATTGTATAGCCCCAAAACTAAATGATATGAGTATGTTATTATTAAGCTTAGGGCCCGAGTTCCTAACTTGAGATTGATGTGTTTGTACAGCTGTTGCTAAAGCTGTGGCTCCAAACAATCGCTAGTTGTTCTAATGAACTCTTCTGCTTTGAATCAAGAGGACGGGGGAAAAGAAAAAAAGACTGTTAGAATTGCTGTTGGATTAGTATGTATTTAGGTTAACATGTAACTGCAGTAGGTGAAGAGAAGAGGAAACAAGTATTTATTTTAGTACTAGTAGTCTAATAACTTGGGGTTTTTAAACAAATAATATTTGATAAAGTCATTATTTCTTTTGTAACATTTGTTCTTATAACTCAATACTAGCACTGTGTGCTGTCTCTTTATATTTATGAACTTTACTAATAGCCTTGAAGATATGCGTAGCAATTATTATTAGTATCTACCCTTTGTGTTTCAAAGTATGTTTATTGACTCTTTTCATAAGAGAGACTCTTGTCTCTCAGTTTTACTAGAGAATTTTTGGAGGTTTTCTCATGTGTTGGAAATTTTTAAGGCGTTTGGAAAAGAGAGAGAATAAAATACATCTACTTTCATCTTCTCATAGAGGCCACTCCTTTGTTAATACATGGCAGAGGTTATACTTGCTCAAATTTTTTCAAACTTTTGGACAAAAGGAAAAAAAAAAATAATGTTGGCTCAGCATTTTAAGCTGATTTTATGTATGATTGGTTTTCGTCTTCATAATTGTGAAGCTTGTTTTTATCACTTACATAAGGGTGGTGGAAGCTGATTTCCTCCCTATCCGTGTGTATATTCTGAATTTTAAAGGTGTACCGGTAGAACTGTGTGTCCCCTATTTCCTTTTGAGATCAGACTTGCTCCAACTTGCTTGCAATAGCCTAGTTAATATGCAGCCTTTTTGTTGGAGTAGTGGAGGATGTTTTAAAATCTGCATGGGATAAATTCCTTCCATTGGGATGCTCTGCGTTGCTGAGCTTTTGCACAGGGAAGCATGAAAAGTGTTGTTTTAAATAACGTCTGCGATTGTGATTCTTCCTAATGCAATTTCTGCAGACTCCCTTCTCTCCCTCCCTTCCCCCACGTCTTTCTCTGCTTTCAGGAGAGCTGAGGACTTGCTGAATGCATCTTTTTTTTCCCTTTGGTTGGCTGTTCTGTTATCTATATTGGTATGGACGGTTTTGTTTCATATCTGTTCGTATCTTCCTCTTCTGGACTGATGCACACAGCGTATCAGATACACTGCTGCTTCAGAGCTGTATTTCTAGGACTGGCGTTTATTTTTATCCATTTCCTAGGGAAAAATTATTTTGCAGCAAAACTTAAAGTAGCAGATGATAAAACCCTACAGCTCAGCAACAGATAAGCGAAAATGGGTTGTGCAGTTGCCCCAATTAAAATCTGAAACTGCTTATCACAAATCTTGTGTCAATAGTGGTTCCCATTTGTAGCATGTGACATACAGCTCTCCACCAAGAGCAGAGCCGCATCTTTGCAGCTAACATCACGCAGCACGGCTCTTCAAAAGTAGGTTGCACACAGCATGCATGAGACAAATAGCTTGTCAACAGTCAGCAAAACTCTCTGTCTAGTGTCTTAAGTGCCAGCACTGCCTACGAGGCGCAGGCCCAAAGCTTCTGCCTTCACTCTTTTCCTTCTTTGGCTCAGACCTTGCTTCTCTCCACCAGCTAGCAGCCTGTTTTTGTCAAAGGCGGGGAGTGCTGTAACTTGGAGCAGTTGGAAGGAAGCTAATGCTGCCAGCTCCCACTGCTTCAGGAGCCATCTTGTGCCCTCAGCCGGCTTCTTGTGCCGAGATCTTAAATTAACGAGGAGCAGCAGTAGTGGGGAGCAGGCTAGAAGCAAGGGGTTATGTGCAGCTCTTCTACAACTCAACCTCACGTGGAGGCAATGGCCCTGGGCCTGGAACACGGTTGTTCCTGGCATTCACCGCTCCTATTGCATCCGTTCTTCTGGAGGGAGGAGTGGATGGGCCATGCTTTCATCTGATCTTCTACTTTGGTCGTCCTAAAGTAGTTGGATATTGCTGATACTAGGCATCTGGCAAAAATAGCATATAAATAAGACTTTTCAAGATATACGTGACTATAGTAAAGTTCCAAAACACCCACACTTTGAAAATGGGTGATGTAGTTGAGACTTTATGAAACATCTCAGTGAGAAATTGATCTTAAAAGCTACTGTATTTAAAGGGAAACAGGGAAATTACATTGGTGCTGTGGGAAAACTTGCTTTCTAATTTAGAAAAGCAGTATTTCTCTTTATTTTCTTTCTCTGTTTGCACTGAAGAACTTTCACAACTATTTAACGAAAGAAAGGTGTCACCTTAATATTCTTAATTACATGGCATGTGTCAAGCCCTGTGAGGGAGTTAACTGTATGTAACTTAAATCTGTCAGTGAAAATCTTGCCTTTTGTAGCTCTGCAGAGCAAATAATGTTATGTGCTCCTTCATAATGATGTAAAACGATGTCATATATCAGGAGGCACAGGTAAAGTGCAAGAGATAATTAACTGATGGCTGTGGTTGGCCCAGAGAAACTCACTGGAGATTGTGCATGAAAAGGAGAAAACTTTGCCTGAAAATTAGAACATGGGCTTCTGTTCATTAGCTCTTATGTAAAAGCATGCAAGCCCCTGTGCAATTAGTGGTTAGTAGAAATACACTCCCCCTTCCAGGGGGAGATAATCGTATTAAAATGATCAGGGCACTTGCTTTGATCTGTAGAGAGATAAGAGAGGGTGGCTTGGTGCACTGACATAGTGAGAACTTGACTGAGAAACAGTGCTAAATGATACAAATCTGTCCTTGGCATGTCCTGCCAGGCACGTGGATGTAGCTGTCTTTAAATCTGAGCAAACTGGCAGTTAAAAGAGTGGCGTTGAGATCAAGACGCGGCCTGTTAAAATATAAGCTGCGTAGAGGGAAGCTGAGATTTAATCTATTAAAAGCTTGTGGTTTTCACAAACTGTGAAACTAAACTTCAGCAGCGTGAGTAACTTTTAATACTTCCTACTTGTGACACAAAATATGTTCCTCTCCAGAAATAGTAGAGAATATCAGCTTATTGCAAAGAATGAAATGCCCCACAAAGTCCACTCTCCCCTTCTGTAGTGCTGCCTTGCACTTGTAGTAATATACAAGATCTAGGTTCGGGGTTTTGTATCCCTGTGGTCTGAATTCCAGGGAGCACAAACAGAACTACTTCTGTTAACCTGGGAAAGTTTTCTCTGGCACAATATCATGCCTTCTTCCTGCTTAAAAAAAAAAAGGGGGGGGAAACAAGTGTGGATGCAAAACTGTCCAGCAGTTGTAAGAGGAGGATTTTTTTCCATCTAAGTTTTGTTGGTATTTAGCTCCTAGATAGCAGTTGATGTGTTTACAGCTCTCTCTGTGTGCAAGCTATAATGCATGTCAAATTATTTAGAAGTTTAAATGTAAAACCTTCATTATACATTTACAGGGTAGGAAGACAGGAGAGGATATTTAAAAAAAAAAAGATAAAATAGTAATAACATAAGTGTATTAAACCCTTCAGGCATATGCCACTAATTTTCTAACTCAAATGAACAGTATATTCTTTTTGCCCGTAATCAGAGATTTTCTTCATTCCTTTCTCTAGTACTGTTGCAAATATGTCTGTTGGATGACTTCTCTCAATTTCAGAAAGACCTTTGGAAGTTACTAAGATGACAGTGTCTGTCTTGGGGAGAGGGTTTTTTTTTAATTGCAGATATGCTTGCAGGGCAGCTTATTATCTTGTTAAGAGAAGCTGAAGAGCAGCCTCAAGCTTAGAATTCCAGTCTATCTGATATTAACACAATCAGCTTTTGATGACTTGGAAGACAATTATTGAATACGTTTAAATCCAAGTGCTCTGGACTAGTGTCTGTATCAGTCAAAATTAATACAGATAACTCACTAATGAGGAAGTTCAACAAGGAGTTGAACTCTTCGTGTGTTCACACACTGAAAATATTACAAATTATATTTCAGCATAGTGCATAACTTGAAATAAAAGGCAGGAAAGATTTGCTGACCAGAGATGAAGAGCGAGTGTGTTTGGAGTGGAACAAACACAAATGTGATTGAAGGATTTTCTTTTATGTATTGAGTACTAGCTTTCTGCATTTTGTGAATTATTTTTAAGAAACTAGCTCATGAAAATTATTGCACTATCTCTATATCATAAGTGAAACTCATGCTTCCCAAAGGGCATTTGCAAGCCTGATAAAGCTCAACCTGCATTGTCTTTAAATGGTAACTGCTTTTATGATGGCTTGTAAAAGTTGAAACACATCTAATGCCTTTTGATGTATATTCCAGTATTGGTTTACAGAAAACACGCAGTGAGGGTAGTCTAAAGATGATACCCAGCAGGAGAGAAATAAAATTCCTGACGTGTACAAAAGTATCTGAATGGTCTTGTACATAGCAGATTGATAGCCTCTTACTTCAAAAGCAGTTCCCAGGCAGAAACTGTGCATGTGTGTGTCTACGAATGAAAAAAGAGTGCGAGGTTTATTTTAAGCTTTCCCCATCTCATCTAGTAACAAATGATGACTGTGTACGCAGGCGGGGTTTTACGGGCTTTTGTCATTAGATGCTTGTAACTATTTTTGCTCCCTCTGATGGTACGTTGACTTGGCTCAGATGGGGGCATGTGTGTTTGTAGGTAGATACAGGCTTGGGAGATGACTGAACTCCAGCTGTTTTCAATTTACCTATTAAACCTGCAAGTGCATCAGTGTAGCTCATGCTCTCTGTGGTTTGAACCAACAAGCAGCTCTCGTCCCCAAATATTTGTAATGTACCTGCATCAAATCTTACTGATCAGCTGGTTAATTGCTCTGTGGGATGGGTTTTGTGGGCTCTCTGGTCCTTAAAGTCCGTGGTGGATGGCAGGTCTGCAGTGGCAGTTTGACATGCCAGCTGGGGTTACTAGGTTTGCTTTGCTCCACTTTTCACTCCTTGCCCCATCCCTGTTTCATAGTCCAGAGACGGTGAAACACTTTTATTTTTGGTTTTGCAGCTTTTTGGAATTAGAGAATGCAGAGCAGGCATCAAACAGGCTCGGTTTGATTTCCTAGGTTAGGAAGTCAGGTTTTTGTAGCCCCTTGCTCTCCTTGTAAATACTAGAACTCTAAAAACAGCAATATGGAAATACTTAATATGGAGCAGTCTTTCAAGTCATCAACTAGCTTAACATGGCTGATTTATTTTTTAGGGGAAAAAAACCAGTTTATTAATCACAGATGTGCATGTTTCTAGTGTTAAGAAAGCTGGGACTAGAATGAGAATTCCCATTTCCCTTCCAGTTTTAAAAATTTGTCTGTTCGTTGGAGGTAACTTTATCTTCTAGACTGAGGGGGTCAGAACCCATGCTGCCTGCCCTTTTTCTTTAGCTTCAAAAATATATTTATGGACTCTCAGTGAACTCGCTGACCTCACACCAGAGCAACATATGTGGTTTTTACTTCGAGAGAAATGGCAGTTAAATGCCTTCTTTTCTTGTTGTCACTATGAGCTATAAAACAAAGCCCATCCATTAGGTTTTTTTAAATACTTTACTGAATTACAGAGCTGTCTCTATTTGAGCAAATAGCGATTTTATTAAATTTGATGGTTTCTTGTTGGATTGGTGTTGCTGTGTGTGATCGTTATATGTGTGTTGGGTTTTTTTCTCTCCAAGATGGCCATCTGTTGCATTTATCTTTTTCTAAAAGGGAATCTGACACTCACTAGAAAGTTTACTGTACTTGAAACACAGTTGGGGTTAGCATACCCCAAATTTATTCCATCTGTTTTGGTTTTAAAAGTCCATGTTGTTCTTGGTTTAATTTTGAATGCTCCTTTTTCCTCTTAGCATGTTTTAGTGATAAAATATTCTTGAGCAACCCTAGAAAAACAATTTGCTATGTAGTCATAAAGGAAACAAAGCCAATTTAGTGTAAACATTCCCAAGCATGGTAATCAATCAAACCAAGTCTATATCCCTAATTATATAGATAGAAATAGTATATAGTGATGGGGCAGGGAGAAATAAGACACACCCGTGTGGCTGTTCTCATAGTAAAGGTGAAAGGTCTTTCTGTGCTCTTGAAAATGCCTGTATTGGATATTGATATTCCCTAATGTTTAGATCTGGCAATGCCTCTACTTAAATATTTGAACTTGAGCACCTAGGTTTTTTCATGACTGTGCTCTAGTATTGTAACTGGTCTCCTGAGGAAGCGGATGGGAGTAAGAATTGGAGAATCTGGACTTCTGTCAGCTGTGATGGGATGGGAAAATGGATGGTAAAGGGTCTCACTGGGAAAACACTGGTGTGGAATATTTGTAGTGAGTATTAACATTGACCTGTGAGGCTGTAGGGATGTTTTCTGCCAATTTAAGGAGGGGTGAAAAGTTGGGTCTGACCTCTGAAGAGGCTAGTGGGTTGGTATTCTGTTCAGGTTAACACCGGTGATGTTAAATCTCTCTTTTTTTTTTTTAACGCCTTTTTTAATAGAATTTTGTATTTAAGCTGAAGCGTTTATGGCAATGCAGTATTTTTATTCATTTTAAGCTTCTCCTTCTCCCCCAGTGCTTTCATGCTTTAAAGAGCAAAGTGGAACAGGGCTATCATTTTGGTGTACTACTTACACTTTGTCCACTTTTATGATTCCCTGAAGCCCTAATAATACTTCAATAAGTACTTCATATTAAATCATGCAGAAGAGAAGATGAGAAGCAGTTACATGCTGCACGCCAAATGAAAACTAATACTGTGTGGGAGGATATGGCTAAAGTATGTGCTGCAAAACATGTCTGGCTAACATTGTTTTGTCTCAGATCCTCTAAACTTGAGTGGAGTGTACTTATTTCTTCCTGCTCTCTTCCCTCCTTCTGCCCACAAACTCTTGGCCGACTGGGGTTAAGAGTAGGAGTGGTACAGCAAAAGTGCAGTCAGACAAAAATAGTCGTCTCCCACAGCTTCAGGGGCTCTGCATTGTACTATTTGCTTTTACAAGAAATTTGGTAGTTGATAAGTGTTGATTGTCAAAAGGATGGGTGAGAATTTGAGGAGGTGGAGCACAGGTTTTAAAAAAGAAAAATGGGTTTATTAATTGCAGGTATGTTACATGCTTAGGGATAGGCATGTTTACGTAAAAGTCAATCTTACACAATCAGTTACTGCACCACCACACCACCTTTTTCTTAGAAAGGAGTAATTGTGAAGGAAAGGAATGCAACAGATACCATGTACTGTTTTGTATTTTTGTGAACTTCTGTGAAGGCTTAGTTGCCTTTTTTTTTTTTTATAAACAAGTGAATGTGCTCTGTTTTAGTTGTATGGAAAGAACTTGTATGAACCATTATTGGGATGAAAAATATATACAAATGAAAGAAAAACTTGGCTGAGTGATTATAACATCTTCAAGCTTGGGAGTCTTGAAAACAAAGCGTTTAGTTTGGGCTTTAAGAAACTTATTTACAGGAACACCAGCACTGTTTTCTCCTCTTCTGTGTTCCACTAGCAGAGTGGCAGAAGGTTATTTATTGATATACCCATCAGCTGATGATTGCTATAATTTCTGAAACAAAGTATCTGATAAAAATTAAAAGATGCATGATACAATGAAAGTAAAGTTGAGTTTGGTGAAAGAGAAGTCAAACTAACTTCTTACGGAGGTTTAATAGGAGGTTGTTTGGATTCCTGTGGAGAGCTTGCAGATGGTTAGAAGTTTTGCTTGGAATTTTTTTTAATAAGCAGACCTCTTTTTTTTTTTTTTTTTTAAATAAAGTAAAAAACCTGTCGTGATGTGGATGCTGATGGCTAGTAGGCTTGCTTTTCCTACGTATGTGCTGAGGACCCTTAAGCAGTAATCCAGGGGCCTTGAGGGATACTCAGATTGCAAGTTGAAAACCACTGTTATAGATAATTAATTTCTTCCTTATGTTTCCTGCTTCAACAAGAAAATAATGTGGTAATTCTGTAGCGCTGCTATCCCAAGATTTAGAGACAAAGCTGACTAGTGTATCTGCATCTGCTTTTTGGTAGTACTCGTTACTTAAAGCCTTGAAACCAGGTTAATGGCATGAAAGGAAGTCTCCTTACCCATGTGCGGCACAGCTGCAGCTGTGGCTAGAAGACAATTCTGTAGATGAATCCTGATTCTGAGTCACTTGCTTTAAAATGTTAGCATCTAGCTTGTTGGACTGAAGGTAGGCTTTATAAAGTTTGTTTATCTTCTGCTTTATGGAAACATGACGAAAGTGGTGGTTAATAGCAATTATTATGTATGTGTTCATACAGTATAAGCTACAGGAGTTCTTAGCATCAGAGCTGATGTATCTTAATGGTCACATGCCATTTGGGTTTTATTAGAATAGAGAAAAATCTTGACAAACAGCCTGATAGATCACAATTTTGGATTCCAAGGAAGGGATGCCCTTTTTGGAACAGCTTGAACAGTGAAGGAAAAATAACAAGTCCTAACTTAATATAGTTGCATTTTATGTCTCTTTTTCCATCTCGGTTCAAAGCCATAATTTGCACTTAATATTCTATGGAAACAGAGCAGGCTCACATACTTGTGTGTAGATCCAAGGCATTTGGGTGTTCACAATGAAGTGTATTGCCACATCAGTGTGACCATATTATTCTACAAAATTCAAACTACCTCAGGTCAGACCAGCAATACGCCTCTTATGGAAAAGCTGCCAGAAGAGGTGACCTGAACATCTGTGTCAAGCTTCAAGAAGGAACACAAGCATTGCATTTAATTCCCATCAGTAGAAACATTCAACAAAACATTTTTTATGTCATCCTTATATAAACTATCTATCTCCAAAAGTGCACACGCAGGGGAAAAAACCCGTATTTGACAACCTAGGAGAGTCATGTTAATACCCTACTGGTAGATAATATTCATAGGAGTGGTGTTACAAGAATGTGTCCTGAAAAAAAGTATGTTTTTAGGAGAAGAGAATTGCTGGGGGAAAAAGCATTGTGCTGCATGGGGAAAAAAGAAATGTAGTCTCACAATAGCTAACCAGTGGGTGTTTATCATAAGCATACGGTCCAGTTCAAGTGACAGGAGCCTCCGTGGGAAAGTGGTATTGACCTCCTACACATATAACTACGGCTTGAGAAAAGTGTATCCTTTGTTTGACTACAGAACTTCAGGCATTGTCATGCTGAGAAATACTGCTGATTCTGAGATTTGAGCAAATGGGCTTTTAAACATAGATGTTCTGTGCCTTTTTAAAAAACAAACAAAACAACAGCCAAAACTCCAAGAAGATTTAAGCAAAAGACAGACACATAGCTGTTTTCTGGATTCTTCTTCCCCCTTTCCCAAGGGTAGGGGAAATAAATAAATAATGAAAGTAACTGCAGCATTTGTAATAAAATTTGGTGTTTGAAAAATAAATTACTTACTGAGGCAATTATTTTTACTCTTCATGTCCATGCTCAATGCATTATACATTAAAAGATAAAACAAGCATATGCTTCCATAAAGTTAGATGACATATGGAAAGTATAATCCACTATCAAATAAGTATCAGCAGCAGTAGGAATGAATTATAATTGAGTCAGGAGCAACTTAATAAAGCTTGACTGTTGTAAGCATATAAATGGTCCTTACATGTGGGTGGCCACATGCAGCATGAACACAGATAGTTGTGGTATTGTCAAAGGCCAGGTTATTTCAAAATAATCTGGTCAATTCATCCATAAATCCAATCTGATATCCATTATTACATATGTCATTTGCCTTGTTTCTCACTTACCAGTGTTTCAGCTTTAAAATGCTCCCCTCATTCTTTTTTCAGACTCCCTTTCGGTCTCCAGCAATGATGCCAGTCCTCCTGCTTCAGTAACATCGCTTCAGCCCCACATGATCGGTGCACAGAGCTCCCCAGGCCCCAAGCGCCCTGGCAACACTTTGAGAAAATGGCTTACCAGTCCCGTGAGGCGTCTTAGCAGTGGAAAAGCAGACGGGCATGTCAAAAAACTAGCCCACAAGCATAAGAAGAGTAGAGAGGTTCGCAAAAGTGCCGATGCGGGCTCTCAGAAGGATTCTGATGATAGTGCAGCGACCCCACAAGATGAAACTGTTGAAGAGGTAAGCATTCAGGGCAGCTTCCTGAGACTTGTTTTTATGTTTTCAAAGAAGTAAATATTGTCAGGTGAAGGCTGTCTCCTCAGCTGACTGTCCAGCAGTTGAACAAAGTGGTGTGTGCCATGTGCTCATTCTTGACAACTGCTATATACTCTGCATAAGTAGTATGCCAGGCACACTTTGTGCCCTTCTGCATTGAGAGCATTAGTAAAGCTCTGTGGAGAAGGATCTCTAGTTGAAAAAGAGAAATGGGAGAGTAAAAAGTTGTTCTTTGGCTTTGATCTCTTATCCCACTCAGGAAAGCAGCTTTGTGAGTAAAGGTGCTTCATGTTCTGGGAATAATCAGGTCATTTTGTATTCCCTTTCCTTTTCTTGTTGGTGGATCAGGGAAAATATAGGGAGAGCTGCTTAACTGCTTAAAGCTGTATTTACACCTTGAGCAAGAGTTAGAGCACAGAAAAATTACTGGCCCTTCAAATCAAAAGGTAGTTACCATAGGTCAGATGATAAACCTGGCAGTTTTCATTGGAGGGCAGGAAATTGTGAACTATTCCAGATTTTGCCACCAGGGACATCTACTGAACGTTTCCCTTCCTCCCACAAACATCTCCCCATCATTCTAAGCCTGGAACTCATGTACAAGCAAAGCCTGCCTCCAATTAGGTGCAGACAGAGCCAAATTCTCTTCTGGTACAGACCTGTGGTTCAGGCTGAAATGAATGGCATCTTACTGCTTCCAAGGGCACAGCCACTTGCATACTGTACAGTTATTCCCTTTTACCAGGCTTGAATCTGACTAGCAGTTTTGGTAGTTGTCGTACAGAAAAGTGGTCTCAGATGCCCAGTTAATTATTTAGTACATTTTTTTTTCCTTGGTCCCGACATATTTTGCTGCAAGCTTGGAACATCAGTGAAGTTATACAGTAAATGTAGGGCAAGAAAACACTAGAGACTTGGCAGCATGGTGAATTGGGAGATGTGGTTTGGGAAGGAATATTGGCCTCCTTCCTTGAATGTCAGGCTGCAGAAGGAGACCCTCTGTGATGCAGTTGTAGTATTGTTTTGGAAGTGTCTTATTCTGCTGTTCTGTGAGTGAGGGAAAACCTGAGGCCAGTGCCTTAAAGTCAGGAAAAAATAACAATCACCTATGCTGTATTCCTTCAAAGATAGTTAAACTACCCTGCGAGATCGGTTACGTTGAACTTTGGCTAATTTAAATCATAGTTCCTCGTATAATTGGAAGGACTGTCTTTCAACATAACTGTAAAAATTATACAAGCAGTCTGCTCTCACTACTTTGGGGGTGGGCAGAAAAGGTAATTGACAAAATACTTCATGTTGTAATAGGGGTTTTTTATATCCTTTAGAAGTCTTTCTATGAGGGTTGGTACTTCAGATGCAAAGTTCTTGAGTTTCTAAGTTACAGGAATGTGGCTCTTCACAGAACTGAACTTGGAAAGCAGCCATGGCTTTGGTAACACTTTCGGGTAGTAAATGTCAAGCTGAATGTCTTCTTCTCGGTATCTCAATCCATCTGCTTTTACCAAACACTGAAAACGTTAGCTTTGGCATCTGCTTTTTTCCCCTCTGTTGAGGAGCAGTGCTGTGTTTGTAGGATCACCTTGACTTGTTGGGAGAGAGGTGAATCTACAGAACAGACTTGTTTAAGACAAGTTTGTGTTGAACAAGCTTCATGCTGCTGAGAAGGTAACAGAGCTTGAATGTCTTGATTTCATTTACAGAGAGGTCGGAATGAGGGGCTGAGCAGTGGCACTCTCTCCAAGTCATCCTCTTCAGGCATGCAGAGCTGTGGAGAGGAGGAAGGCGAAGAGGGAGCAGATGCTGTACCACTTCCTCCTCCAATGGCGATTCAGCAACACAGTCTTCTCCAGCCCGACTCGCAGGATGACAAGGTAGGAGGAGGAAGTGGGGAAGGCTTCACATGTTGAGAGAACCTCTGTTTGCTCAAATCTTTCTTCTGTTTCCAAAATCTTTGTAATATATATAACATAGCTTTATGGTAGACAGAAGTAATTACTGTGCCACTTTAGACAATGTTAAAAGGGTTTCCTGTGGAAAAATAAATGCATCTCTATTTTAAAAGCACAAGTGCAGAAATTTTTCTACTAGCACTTTAAATGTGGAAATGGGCCACTTTGTCTGTTTGCAGGCCTATTTACATCTGTTTAACAGATGCCATATTTAGTGATTAGAATTTAATTGTTTTATAATCATACCTTTGGGTACTGAGGTTAAATACTGTGTGCAAGTAAAGTTTATCTGGAGAAATTAACAGTTGTACATAATGTTTTTAGATCACAGGCTGTTCACCAAGCCCTGCTATTTTGGATAGTCTCAGTTCAGGGGGAAAAAAAATTCTAGGTACCTGTCTTAGCAGAAAGAGTTGTTCACATCAACTCTGAGCTGTTTTTGTATAGCAGCATAGCACTTTTTTTTTCTTTTCTTTTCTTTCTTGGTGCCTCTACAAGTGTACTAAGAAGTTAATATCCAAATATGGGTAATAATCCAGCTTGTTTGTACAAACAAAGGCACATTGAAATTGAGGGTAAAAATTTTGCATTAGTAATGAAATTCTGGATGTAGTCAGTAACTGCATGAAGGAGATCTTACTCGCATTTATCTGTTTTTCTTAAACATTGTGATGTTCATACGTTGGGAGGATTTATTGCACTTTTCAACCTGGATCAAATGTTTAGGGGACAACTATCAAGCCTGGAAATAGAAGGTTTTATAATAGAAACGGTGTGGACTTGTGCAGCAAATATTCACATTCACTGTTCGCTCCCCATTTTGCTGCTTAAAATTTTTAGCCATTGTAATCTACAGCATGAACACGTTAGTGAATTTTGTGGGTGGTTACTCACTGTTCTGAGTGATGCAAATGTTGTTATTGATAACTTTGGCTGATCTTGTTGACTTCTTTTTTTTCTTCCTTTTATCCCACTGCCTTTCAGTGGGGATCTCAATCATCCCTGAAGTTATCATTTGTAGGATCAAAATGGCTGGCTCCCGTGCTCTATGTGTATTTAATTCTTAATGTTTTCCAAATCGAAAAAGTGTAATATATGCGTTGGAGGAGTTAATATATTGGGAAATATTCTTGAAACAAAACAGGTAAAAATAGGCATTTTAAAATTTTGCCAGCCTTTAGACCTGAGAGAATATTTTATTGCTAGAAAATAATAATCTCAGTTTGAGGTTTAGAAATAGAATAAAAATAATGTTGGTGAAAATATGTTAAAGTTCCTGCTGATAAGCATTTGCATGTCCCTTCAGTGATATAAAAAGAATTGTATGTAGCCTTATAAAAAGTTCTCCAGAGAAAAATGGCTTTTGCTTATGTAGTTCTTTTTGCACAGTAAGAACAGTTACATGAAGGGATATGCTTGTAAGTTAGAGTCCATTCATTTTTGTATTTCTGATGCAAAGTAAGACCCTTATCACAGTAGAGTAAGAGGCTTTGAGTAGCTTTCAATCCCCAGTAAAATTTTACTTTTCACTTCATGAGGTTAACATGGACCCACTGTAGTAAAAACATGTTGGGACAGTTTTTTGAGTAGCTTAAGCTGCATTCTAGAAAAGACTTCTGAGAAGTTAAAATTTGGTACAGTTAATATTATACCATAATTTTTCAAAACATGTAAATCATGATTCATTTAAGGTGCGTTGTTTTTGTGCAATATCCGTCCTACAGCATGGTGGGAGGCAAAAAAGTCCCCTCATGGCAGCCTGGGAGGTTGTGTATGCCTCCCTGAAGTCCACACACCAAGGTGTACCACCGATTTCCAGTACCTAGAGCAAATGCTTTACTGGAATGCAGAAGTGAGAAGCCAGAGCAAAGTTTTACCCAGCAGAAGTCAGTTGGCCCTATTGATGGAGTTAGTGATTAATAAAAGGCTTGCAAACAAATTCCTGGTTGTCTGCCTTCTGGGTGGAGTCCTCCTTCGCATCCCTGCCATGCTCAGTGGTTTCTTCGGTTGCTCAGCTCCTCTGGATCCTGAGGAATGCCTCCTCCTTTCCGTGACCTCAGAGGCTTGGCTGCTAGCATTTCTTCCTCTCTAGGGCTCCTGGTCTACACTCAGTGCTGGAAACTCCCTGCTCACTGGGTTTCTCCCTCCCTGCCCAGCCTGCTGTGGGGCCCAGCAACATCTCACACCTGCGCGTGCTCAGCTGCTCCACCTTTCCTTATTTTCTGGGCAAGGGGTGCACTCTGCTCCCAGAGTACATTATCAGGAAGAAGGTCAGCAGGCAGACTTCACCTGTGCAGCCTGGCAGCTCCTTCTTTTTCAGATAATGTATGATATAACCATATGAACTGGAAACAAACCAGTTCTGAAGTTTTACCAACAGTCACACCCCATATACTCCCAAAGAGCAATAACAGAGAGGAGGGGCCTTGACCCAAGTCAGATTCCAACACTGCCAGTGTTTTGTAAGGCTAAGCTCAGCTCCACATCCAAAGTGAAAACCCGCATACAAGCACAGCTTTGGAAAACCTGGTCAACAGTCAGATGTCAGGAGCACGCAATTGCCTAAAAGACACACTAGCTGTGGGATTGCTGAGGTTTTGGTGTGCATGCAAACATCATGTGCTAGGCCATGCTGATTTGTCTAATATCACTAAACAACACAACCATTTTCTCCCCTAAGAGCTCATCTGCACAGTATGCATTCTTCTGTTCAGTAGAATCATTGCACACTTCATGGTTTTGCATTTGATGGCAGTTTACAAGTTGTTTGCATTTAATTTTTGGATAAGCGATATTAAAGTTTCAAGATCAGTTATGTTAATATGAAACTAATTCTTTTTGCTTTTTGTTTTCTCTTTTTGTAAACTCTGATGCAGCATTATGTTGACTTGTGTTCTGTCTCTGCTTTGGCTCAGTTCCCGTATCTTTCCATTTAAAGTTGTCTGTATTTCCTTTGCTTACCCGACCCCTGTTTTCCTTTCCAAATAAGACAAATACAAGGCAGACTACCTAAAATCTGTATATTCTTTTTTTGTACTGACTTATGGGGAGCCTTGTTACACCTGTGCTTGACTTGAGCAGAACCTCTTGTGTTAAGTCATTATACGTGCCATTTCTTTGTCCAGTTTGTTGGAAACATTTGCAGGACAGCTTACTCTGTGCTACATGATGTTCACTGTGCTGTTCGTAATATGAAGTAAGGTTCATATTACACCCTGTTTTCACTTTCCAGTTATTTAATGATAAATGTAATATGCAAACACCTCTGTTTGCAAATTACCAAGGCTGAATTTAATGGCCCTCTCCCAGAATCCTTTACTGTGAACACCTTTTACCTTCAGTTGTATCTATAAACTGGCATTTTATAGCTTATGAGGCCAGAGATCTTCTGTGCTCTACACATACCATTGGGGAAAATGGATGGCACAAGGAATGGTGAGCTCAATTTCCCCTCTGAATCTGGGCAATATACCCCAGCTCCTTTAGAAAAGTAAATGCCCCTGAGTTACTGGTGTATTTTTTCTTAGCTTAATGATGCTTCCTCCTTTATTTCAAGTCGTCTTGGTTCCTGTTACTTTTCTGCAGTTGTTGCTTTGTTTAACCACCAATAAAATACGTTAACAAACTGTTTGTTGTCCATTGGGTCAGCTCAGGCAATTTTTATAGCTATTTGTCAGGCGTTACCATAATCAGCAAGAAGAAGGATATTTCCTTGACTTCTGTTGCATGTAGGAACAGGAATTTTTATCCCAGCATTTAACTTCTGTGGGGGTTACTTAAAATTTCCATTTCCAGTTGCCCAAGTTGGAAGGGATGATCTTAGTGTTATATGACACTGACGGTTACTGTCAGGTACCTTTGTCTAACAAAGAAGTGAAGGAGGTCTCTTGATCCTTGAGCAAGTACCCGGCTAACTCTGGGATTCTCCTTCCTTTGTGTCACTGCACAGACATCTTCTCGATTACTGGTGCGGCCAACCAGCTCCGAGACACCCAGTGCTGCAGAACTAGTCAGTGCAATTGAAGAGCTCGTCAAAAGTAAAATGGTGAGGCTGACTGGCAGATGCATGTGTTTAAAGAAGTTGTGTCTTCAAATCCCGACTTGCTATTCAAAGAAAAGCTACATGCCCATCGTACATCTTTGACTTGTAAAATCTGATGCCTGTTTAAAAAGTCATTTTCTGGGTTGGTGTATGGGTTGCTTTGTACACCCTCTTTTGTGAAAGCATTTACTGAATAGGTAAATGGCTGTGTAGAAAAGCAAAAAAACAATAAATATGAGGGAGAGGAGAAGACACAAAACGTATTTCCTATTAGTAAAGAGAAAATGTCCTATTAGTAAAACGAATGGTAAGACCCAGGGTTACCCTGATTTGCCTGATAGACCTTTATGAGAAGAATCCCTGAGACTGAATTTACAGCAAATCTTGCAGAGGTCAACAGTAAAGCAGATAACCCTCACGCAGAGACATTTATGCTATCTAGCTGGTTTTTAGTTATGCTATCTAGCTGGTTTTTAGGCAACGTGATAATGAAGACATAAGTAAAAGAGTAAAAGGATCGTTTTGTATCTTAGTGGCTCCTTCCTTGCTTTGCAGTGTTTGCTAACAAATTAAGTACGAGGAATTGTGTCAGCTTTTTTAAGTTTCTGTGTTTTAAAATTTCTATGTTTCTGAAGATGCTCATTGACAAAGAATAGGGAGTATGGATAATACCAGGAAGGCCCTCCTTCATATTCAAAACCCGACTTGACCCGGTCCTGGAAAACCTGCTCTAGATGACCCTGTTTGAGAAGGAGGATTGGACTATATGGTCTCAGGAGGTCCCTCAGCGATTCTGTGATTCGCTTAAAACCTTTAAGTCTGGCTTTTGCAACATAGACCCTGTTGGGCTTAGTAGAAGTGCTGCTGTGAAAACTCTACAGAGAATTGCAGCATGGCAGCCCCATGTTACCAGAGGTTGAAATTTCCCAGGCTTGTTCTAAATTTAAGCAGCTTTAAATTTCAGAATGAGAAATTTGAATTTCCATTTTCTATTTCCTCATTCAGAAAGACTTACACTTCACTTACATTACTGCATGAAATAATTTCTGCGCTCTCTTAGAGTATTAACTTTGCTTTTTACTTCTTGTTGCACCAGAAGGGTGAATAAGAAGTAATCTGTGGGAAAATTCAAAGCAGCCTTTTGTAAATGGAAAGTTTGACAGTCCATGTGTCTTTCAGGCAGCCTAGCAGTGGATATAGCTTAAATGATCCATGCATATAGTCCCTGGTGGAGATGTTCTCATTTCACTATTTTAGCCAGGGGTCAGCTTCTTCTGGTTTTTGGGCCAGTCATACCATTACTGG
>NW_008824930.1:2503505-2525260 GCF_000699105.1 Pygoscelis adeliae
TTACAGCTGAACCCCACCCTGGTGAAGTTAATGTGTCTTGTATTAAAGCCTGTATCACATTCAAGGAAAAAGTGATACATAACTGTAGCTTGATCCAAGATTATGGGCTTGAATTAAAGAGGTCCAATAAACACTTCATAGAAGCTTGTTCGTATTATTTCTTCTACGGCTTCTCCATCTTTTGTACAAACAGAAGACTGCAGATTCTGTGCAAGGGAGACGGTGTATCTGGCAGAAGAGATAGGGGCTTTTTCCTAGGATCTGAACTGTCATGAAGCTCAAAAGCAACATTGACTGTAAAAGTCATTATTTTCTACAATGAGTCAGTATTTTGGCTGGTTAATATGATAAACAAAATGTCTGACAAAGAATGCCACTTCTGTTGTAACAAAAAATGTAACATCCAAAGAATATCCTTTAAAGATGTCCTATTTATTATTGAAAGTAACTTGCATATGCTAGAACTAAAGTATGACAAATATAGTGTAATCCCCGGGAATAAGCACACATCTGTGTAGCTTCCACCATAGAAGTACTTATATCCTGAGCAGGATAGCCTGATTTTTATCTCTTGCTGTTTAAACCAACTGAACTCCTTTCTTTTGCTGTGAAGGAAAGACTGACGTATCTCAAATGTGCTTCTGTAAGGTTAGGTTATCTGTCCTGGAAAGCCAAGTTGTTGGTTGGTTTTCTGGAAGCTTGAGACCCCCTTTGCCAAGATACATTGCAGTAATTGATCTCCCATAGGTTCCCATATACAACTGCATGTAAATGCGTCTTGTAAATAAAGGGGAAATAAATCATTCTTGCTGTCTGTCTTGAACACCTTCTCAGGCCCTGGAGGACCGTCCAAGTTCCTTGTTGGTAGATCAAGGTGACAGCAGCAGTCCATCCTTCAACCCTTCAGATAACTCCCTTCTCTCTTCCTCATCACCCATAGATGAGATGGAAGAAAGGAAATCCAGCTCCTTAAAAAGACGACAGTAAGACCACATTTTTAGTCCTTTTTTGACAATGTTTTGAAAAGATAAATGAAGTGTTTTAAAAATGTCCATTTTGAACTGGCAGCAGAAACTGTTAATCTGGAAGGGGAGGACTTGTGTTAGGTGTCAAGCATGCAGTCACGTTATGCAAAGAAAAAAAATTTTCTTGAACAGTCATAGTCTCAATTTCCTGTGATTTTTAATTTTAGTTATATCTGTGTTTGACTTTTGTCACATGTCAGTCTCAGTTATGCAGGAAGATGCTGATCTTTAAATGGTTAGAGGGTGATTAGGCTTCAAAAAACTGGTCGTTCCCCTTGTTCTGTTCCACTGCACTCTTAATTCCTTTATGTAATAGTAAGCTGTTACCATGGTAGAACAAAAACATGCCTGGTTTCAAAATTATTTAAATCTGTGGGTAGAAATAACAGTTCATATACTTATGAGTCTCCAGACCAGAGACGTAATAGCATTTTATTTTAAACAACAGTTAAATGTTTAATTTTAATGACACGTGTAAGAAAACATTTGACTTTAGATAAACAGAAGTAAGCCTGCTCTGGTTCCAAAGTCAAAGCAGCATCTTGCTTAGAAAGAATGTGCATTAATTCTTCCATTTTAGCTCTGCTTATCAAACGTATCTGACTGCAAATGTCTGAAAAGCCGTATGCCATTAATCCTCTCTAAGAATCTGTTTCATTTTTTTAATGAAATATGTGTTCATCATTTTCTTTCCATTGTAGCTATGTCTTACAGGAATTAGTGGAGACAGAGCGAGATTATGTACGAGATCTGGGCTATGTAGTTGAGGTATGATGTTTTTCATTCTCTCTTCCCCCCCAGCCTGAACCTCACGGTTTTTTCAAAACAAAACACAGGAAGAAACTGAAAATGTGAATGCATTCTGAGTTTTCCTTCCTGCAGGCTTTTAATATATTAGAAATACTGCATCAGATCTCATTCCTTTTTTTTTTCCTGTTATTGTGTGCACCTTATTGTTCTTCTGAGGAGTGTAGTTAGTTTTTTTTTTAAATAGTGGCCTAATAGTAGCTTCAACTAGATGGTTTTATTTAGCACAACTAAATTCAAAAAAGCATTGTAACTCCGCAGGTAGAGGAACTGTCCTGGATTTGAACGACTTGCTTCCTCTCCTACTGCTAGGCTTCTCTTAGACTTCCTAGTTTCCCCTTCTGTAAAATGAAATAGCATCACACATCTCCCTTCAGTCTTCAGCTACCAACAAAATGCATTTGGAAGTGTAGAGAGAATGAGCATGACAGTGAATTTTGGCCTAACAAGGTTCAGTTCTTAAACTCTGTTTTAACAGGAGGGAGGGAAAGAAAGATCGGCATTGTGATAGTCTTTTTACAGTATTTAAAGGGTGCGTTAGGAGGCTATGAACAGATGTATTTTTGTAACTAACAAAATAATTCCTGATGAAAATGCTAGACATCGAGACATAAACCTTGCAACTAAACCCAGACCTGGCTAATTAGGAATATAAGTGTTATAAAAAAATAAAAGGAATAGAGTTGCATGAATACTACAAAATTCAAAAAGAGTCCCAGCTCTAACTATGTGATAGAATTGCAGTGAGACGAGTGTATATATACACCAAAAAAGAGAAGACAGGACTATGGGAAAACGTAAAAGGAACTTCATTGCAGTCAGAATGCTTGCTAATAGAATTTATGTTCAATTTTTTTGGTGTTCAGTTTGCTCATACCGCAAGTAGTAGCCCATGCAATGCACTCCCATATGCAGTGCAGCTGCTTTCTTCCTCAGCGCACTTTGGTGCAGGGTTAATGTGGATGACTGAAATAAGAAACACTGAGCAAAGGAGCGCAGAAAGCCAGGTCAGTAGCTCTGACTTGTACTTGGTAACAGCCCTACCTGGCAAAGCATTGCAGCTGCTTCATACAATAAGGAGAAGGGCTGTAGAAGTTCCCTCTGTGCTTTGAGCCTGTTCACGCAGGCTAAATAAGCTAGAGTGAATCTGTCTTACTAGCACTGGGCAGTGGTGTGCAGACAACCTCAAGCCAATTTGTGATATTTTGTGTCGATGCTCTGTGTTAATGATGTGTTACAGAGCAGTTTTTTGGTTTGTGTCCCAAACAAGCTGTTGTCATGGGCAATTTGGAAAGCTTCTGGGAAAAGGAGGATTAAAAGACAACTCACCTTTTTTAAGTTAAAATGTTCACGGTGAATTTCCTTGGACTGTTGCAGGGTTATATGGCACTTATGAAGGAAGATGGCGTACCTGATGACATGAAAGGCAAAGACAAGATTGTATTTGGAAACATTCACCAGATTTATGACTGGCACAGAGAGTATGTATTAACTTGAAAAAACAATTCTGCCTAAAAAATACTAGATTGACTTTAAGAAATTAATTTTTTTTCCTCAAATATTCAGATACAAGGTAAATACAGTTGGTCTTGTGCTTTGAGTTGTAGATACTGTAGATTCACCTTACAAATGTTGGTATGAAGATTTGCTTTAAACAAGGATGCTTATATATACCAAGTGCTTCAACTGAGAATCTATAGTATGGATAGTATTATATATGGAAGTTTGTACGTTGTTTGAGGCTTTGTTTTCAAAAACGTTTTCTCTAAGAATACAGGCTAAAGAATTTGTTAGGGGTTAGCATGGCAGTATGGGCACCTCAGGCACTCAGACTAGGAAGGAGAAAAGTTTCAATCAATATATGAAATGAAAGAATTTTATTAATGAGCACCAGTATTTTTTCATCTTGGCATGGATTCAGTGTGTCCTTTTGGAAATCTATATTAAAATATTACACTGTTGACATTGTCATTTTGGACATACATTAATATCCAGACCTGCTGATAGGGGACACAAAGTGGACCTTGCAGTAAGACCACTTTGCCTTGCAATCACCTGTTGCTACAGTGTGTGCTATCAGAAAAAAAGTGCTATTCTCTTTATGTTCAGCTTCTTTTTAGGAGAGTTGGAGAAGTGCCTTGAAGATCCAGAAAAGCTGGGATCCCTGTTTGTTAAGCATGTAAGTGCAAATGTTGTCTTTGGCAAACCCCTATTGCTGCTACTGACCAACATGTTTTGTTTGATTATTAAGGATTTATCTATGGTACAACACAGTTAAGAAAGTGCCGTAAAATATTCCTCTCTGCAGGAGGTGGAGAGAGAGGTTATAAGAGCTTATTAATAGACTAAGTAAATAATCTAGGTTTTGTTTCCAATATCTTCCTGTGGAGAGGAAATATGAATGTGGGCCCTGTTTCTCAATTCAGTTCCAGTTCTGTGCGAGAAAATTGTCATTTCATATGACCAGATACACCTGTCTTCTAATCCCAGGTATCCATGCGGTACCATGGAACATAGGAACCAAAAATAGGAAAGCAGCTCATTCTTCCTACTGATTTCAGTGCATTCTAGTGCTGTATCCTTTCCCTTTCTGAGAATCACAGCAGTGGCTGAGGTTCCTCCCTCTTCACTTAGGGAAGGAATTGAGAGTGCCAGAAATTCATGATGTTTAATTTTAGTCCAACACAGTACCCTTTATAGCTTTATACAACTCCCTGTTTTTCCACTTTTCATTTATTTATTAAAAGGAATGACCCTGTGATACATGTGGATATTATAACACTTTGGAAGGAAATTGGATGAACTAGTTATCTAGAAACTAGATATCAAAATTCAGGACACATCAGACATGCCACTAATCAGTCATTTTGGTGTCTGTTTGTGTAGAAATACAATTTAATATCTGTTTGAGATGAAGCCTCACCATACTCCAAATCACACAAGACAGCAGAAGGGAAACTTGCCTACTAAATATGATCATTTGCACAAGTGTGCAAAGACTGAAGACGGACTGGATTAAAGCAGATTTAACGGGTTTCAGATTTTCCCTGCAGTCTGTGTTTGAAGTCAATACCAGGGTAGCAAAAGAGAACAGAATGAAACATTAATGGAACAGTAACACTGGAAGCCAGGCCTAATTCCTGGACTAATGATGAGGAACGAGCTGTTTCATTTCTGAAGGATTATTATTATTAGAAAAAAGGGGGGGGAGGGGCATGGGAAGAGGGGAGAATTCTGGCACTGGTAAAATGAGAAACCTGAAGGGAGTGACTCTCCCTGTTTCTGATTGCTGTTTTAGTTTCTCTTGGTATATTTGTAACTGAGTTGTTTTTGAAAGGCACCCTTACCACTCCAGATGGAAAGGCAAGCTGTGATGCTATTACAACATCCTCTAACAAAACCCTGACTATCAGCTAGAACATGACGATTCAGTTCCTGCTCTTAATCTATGTTCTGTGTCCTTTTCAATCTCCATCTTATTTCTTCCTTTTTTGCTTTCCATTTGTCTTCACTGGTCAGTACTCCATAAGTGTCTGAGCAGCAAAGCCTCTAACAGCAAACCGATCCTAGCAAAATTATAAGGAAGATTTTGGAGTAGGTAGTAGGCGCATATGTTATGTCTGTGTTTCTTAACCAGCAAGGTTGCTAATCAAGAATGAATCTTAAAGGTTGAAGTTATGCGCTCTCTCTTTTTCTTTGTTGCCTTGGTGTTAAAAGCCCATGCACAAAATACAGAATCAGAGTTAAAAAAAATACTAGCACCACCATTTCCAGGCTACAACCACCATTTCCAGGCTACATCACCTACGTCTCCACTAAAACTCCAATAGGGCAGCTAATACTAATTAGAAGACTGAGAGGTTTCTCCTAACTGCTCTGTACAGCTAAACAGGAGGAAGTCATTATTCTAATGTTAGAAGAATAATCAGATTATTAAAATCAAATTAAAAAATGATATTTCAAAGGCTTCATCCATTGCGCTTGCTAAAAGAAAAAGATAACCATTTTCCTACTTCATTTTATTGTGGGACCTGCTGAGCTATCATCTCTAAACACCTGTTGTTCAGGAGTATTTATAACTGTGGCAATTTTCTGACTTGTGTTGCCTTTCTAAAATCATCATGATATTCCCAAAGAAATGTGTTTTCAGTTCTGTAATTTCTGCATATGTAGCTGCCTCTTTTCCTCAAAAGGACCTTTTTAAGTTCATACTTTTGAACAGCTGAACTTCTTAAAATAATACTCCATTTCAATCTGGCATGATTTTTTCTTGATGATGATGTATCATTCTGTATCTTTCTTCTAGGAGAGAAGGTTGCACATGTACATAGTTTACTGCCAAAACAAACCAAAGTCTGAGCACATTGTCTCAGAATACATTGATACGTTTTTTGAGGTAAGTTTCTGAGAGAGGATATATGCAAGGTGAAGGGTGTGTACAAATCATAAGCGTTATCAGATCTGTTGACAAAAAAAAAAAAGGCAGCACATATTGTTGGTACTGTTTTAAATTATAATTTCTTGCAACTTCTGTTCTGATTTCTCAAGTCTGATGCAGGCTCCTAGAGATGTATTGATCTCTAGGGGAAAAAACCAAAAGTTTAGCTATAAGATAGTGATTAATCAGTAGAGTCTCATCCTTACTAGCCCTAGCTCAGGAAGTTAACAGTGCATATTACATGAAGTGGCAATTTTGGATGAGCAAAGATCACTGTCAAAAATAGACTATATACAACCTGTGATTGAAAAATTACATTTCACTCTACAATCTTTTCAAAAAAAGATATGGAAGATGCTTGGAGCGGGGAATGCTTTGGAAACAAAGCTGATACAGGTAAGGGGAAGGACTCTAGCTTTTGCTAACTGAAGATTAGGTTCTGTTCTGACTTTTGCCAATTTCTGCTCTGATAGCCATTAATAGTGATATATCCTGCTGTGTTTCTAACTCAACAAAACAGAACAAAGTTGTTTCTAACTGAAAGAATGAACAAAGAAATGTTTGTTTTACAACCCTCAGGATCTAAAGCAGCGCCTGGGCCACAGACTTCAGCTCACGGACCTGCTAATAAAACCTGTGCAGAGAATTATGAAATACCAGCTGTTACTAAAGGTAAAGTGATGTTGAGATGAATGATTTAATATATGTGTTAACAGATATGATTTCTTTTTTAAATATTGCTGATGCTTTTCCACCCTCCTCCCAAACAGAACGCAGATTTGTAAGCAATGTAACATGATTATTTTCTGAGCATATTGAGATAGTTATAAAAATTGCAGTAAATAGCTTGGGCAGAATTTTGCTTTTTTTTTTTTAAACAGTTAAAGACCAAATGAGCTCAAGTCAGTGACATGGAAATGTTTAGAATTTGTACCAATGTCATATGAAGGGGACAGGGATCTCCGAACTGTTTTCAGATGTAAATGTGACATGAGTTGTTGGGACTCATCCCAACTTTTTCAACTACATCTGCAACCATTTTAATATCGCATAAATGTTTACTGAAGAGCAACCCTGTGTATCACAGAGGTCATTGCCTTAATGACCTCTTGTATGATCTAAATCAAAAATAGTGAATAAATCTTAAAAAATAAGAGCAGGAAAGAACTGCAGCAAGAAAATTTTTTCTGTGTGTCTTCTGTAGTCCATCATTCTCTGCCAGAGCATAGCAAATGCAGATTTTTCTAAGATTTCTTGTTGCTGATTAATGAGAAAAGACTCATATTATTGTTTTTTTCCTTTTTCAGGACTTCCTCAAATATTCTAAAAAAGCTAACCTTGACACAACAGAACTAGAGGTACTTGAGACGTTTTTTCTTAGTGACTTGAATGCTCTTTACTCTAAACTTCTCATTTTGACATAGAGTTGCTTTCCTTTTCTGATCTTCCTGAGAATGTGATTACGATAAGTGTTTACTTTTCGCATTTCTGTTCTAAAGCAACCATAGCAAATGAAACAAAATTTTATCCTGCTAACTCATTCGGAAAATAAAGCTTTGACTTTTTATTTATCTTGAACAGAGAGCCGTAGAGGTCATGTGTATAGTACCAAAACGGTGTAATGACATGATGAATGTTGGCCGCCTGCAAGGATTTGATGTAAGTTGGCTGGGGTTTTGCTTAGAGTTTTTGTCAAGTTCTCCAGAAATTAACCATTAATGTTGTGGGGAGAGTTGGGGGGAGAAATGAGGTAGGGTGCTCTCTCACAATCTGGTTAGCTGGTGCAAAAAACAGTGAATGAAAAATCAAGTCTTAGCCCTGCCAAGGACTTCTTCCTGGGAAGCTTTACCAGTTGTGTCAGTCACACTAGGTAAGTCCTTCTGCAAAATCTAGGAAGCACTGGTGTTACTACAGTTCCATTATTGACTAATGACTTGCAAAATAGTGAAGTAATCAGTTATCAGCAGGTGAGCAGACCTGACTTCAGCAGCGTAGGCAAAGGAGGAGTTGCTAAGGTCAGTAAAGTACCCGAGGCAACTGTAGCCCTTCTCCTTGTTTTGCTAAGTCCAGAAGAGTTGGAAATTGGCTATTGAAGCAGTATGCATCAGCCAGGCTATAGTCGCGTGCTCTACTTGCAAAGCCCTTTCTGCTCTTTGATGCAGGTATGAACTCGAATTCTTCCCCTTTTCAGCACCCTGGAAGACATTAGAGGAATATATGAGTTACTGTGTTGGGGGCGGCAGGGAAGGAATTATTGAGACTAGAGAGATGAAAGCCTCACTGTTACTAAGCCTTAACTCCCTTTTTTTTTTTTGGGGGGGGGGGGGGGTGTGGGGGGGGGGGGGGGGGTGTCTTTATTTTGTTTGTTTTTTGAGAAGGGGAATAAGAATGTCTTGTGTATAGGAGAATCAATGAATATATAATGGTCAGTGACACTCAGAAATTGGGAAATACACAAAGCTATTTTGGCATGAGCATCTGCTCAAAAAGGTTGATTGGGGAAAGAAATGAAGAATTGCACTAAATGTGTTTCCGCTTGCCTCTGTGTTTAGGGTAAAATTGTAGCCCAGGGTAAGCTCCTGCTCCAGGACACATTCTTGGTTACAGACCAGGACACGGGACTTCTGCCACGCTGCAAGGAGAGACGGGTCTTCCTGTTTGAGCAGATAGTCATTTTCAGTGAGCTGCTAGATAAAAAGAAAGGTTTCTCCATGCCCGGATTCTTGTTTAAAAACAGTATCAAGGTAACTGTCGTGCGTGAGTCTTTGTGTCCCCTGCACAAACTCTGCTAAGGTAACAGTTTCTGATTCAGTGTGGAGTCACTAGTGACATCTAGATGTGCAATCATAAAGCACAGTGATGTGTCAGTCATTTCCTGAAATTACTTCCTACCAAATTTGTGCTCACTCTGATGATAAATGGAAATCTTTGTATTTATCTTGCACATGGGAACCATTATCACTGATGCTTCCCATGTGAAGCATACCAAAACCGGTGTTCTTGTACAAAGCTGGACAAGTATTCACAAAGAGTTTAGTCTTCAGCTCTGTGCTGTGTGTACACCACATTGCAAAGGCATTGCAAATAAAGGTAATAACTCTTTACCTATCCCTTCTTTTGAGTTTCAGCTGAAATCAGTCCAAATGTCTAGGTAACATCTGTAAATAGTGCCACCTTCTCAGCTCTTCTACAAGCAAATCCCTCAAACAAAAAGTGTTTGCTCCCACTTCAAACCTTCTCTGAAACAAAAACCGTTGATACTAGTGCCCACCAGCCCTCCCGGTGAAGCGTCTTGCGTGGACCCTACTTCCGTTAATTCGGCTCAGTGCTGTGCCTGCCAGCTGAGCATCCTGTTCAGCGCTGGCTGGACAGCCTATTCCAAGGCATTGCTGTCTCTGCAGCAGAAGCCTTTGGTGTGGGCCAGTGGTAGAGCTCCACAGTGGGCTCAACATTTTAAATAACATGAATGGAGAGTGAGGGCCAATGGGGAACATTGGGCCGTACTGACCAGTTGGAGATTGTTCAGGCACAGTGTGTCAGTAAGCTGTACACTAATCCTTAGTTTACTGTAATCCTTCACTTCATGGTATTATTTTACTGAAGGAAAGGATGGTCATGATTTGAAGATCTGACTCTGAGCTCCTAAGTAAGAGATTTCAGAGGTATGTTTCTCATAAAATACATGAAGTAAATTATCTTTTTTTTTTCATGAAGGTGAGTTGCCTTTCCCTGGAGGAAAATGTGGACAGCGATCCATGTAAATTTGCACTAACATCAAGAACGGGCGATGTCACGGAGACCTTTATTTTGCATTCTGCCAGTCCAGGAGTCCGCCAGTTATGGATCCATGAAATTAACCAAATTTTGGAAAACCAGCGCAACTTTTTAAATGGTAAATGATTTCCTCTCACTGAAAGTTCATAATTGAACGACTTCTCTCTCATCTGTTGTTTCTTGGCTTTGAAATGTTTTGCAAGTTTCCTTTTTCTTGAGCTAATACAGAACAGTTGGGGGATATGTGCTGCATTTCTGCTTTAGAACAGATGCTAGCATTTATTATGAGAGCGGTAGTCTGAATTTACATGGTGTTCTCTTCGTGAAATTTTCCAAATGTTTTGTAGGAGTGAATCAAGATTGGCACCATCCGTTGAGATGGAGAGCTTGTGTACCCCTTTTAATTGAATGCAAGCCTTTAAAGGCTAAACCCAAGCAAATTTTAAGCATCTATTCAGAATACGTTTTGCTTGTGTTATTTTGGTGGCCATTGTCACATCTTACTGTGGCAACAACATTGATATTCTGCAGGAGAAAAGTAGAAGACGGTAGTGTCTGCTGTGACACTAGAAGGTTCTTGCTGTATTTTTTTATCCATCGGTTGTTGCCACAGTCTAGATTTTTTTTTTTTTTAAAGAGTTGTAATGGATGGAACAACGAGCTGAGAATTCAGTCACACCTGTTTTTTCCCAGCTTGGCTGCTGACTGACAATGTGATCCTAGAGGAAAACATTTCTCCCTGGTTTCAGATTTTTCATCTTTAATAGCGGTACCTACAACAGGTCATGAAGGTGTGATATAGACAAATGACTTAAGGTCTACGGCATGACCAGCATTGCTAAGGGGATTTATCTTACTTGAACAGCACTCCCCTTTTGCCAGTAAGCATGTCTGCTTTAAATTGTTCCTGTTCCATTTCCTGCCCTCCTTTCCCTGATCGCCTCCCCTCCCACCCCCATTACAGCCTTGACATCCCCAATCGAGTACCAGAGGAATCACAGCAGTGGTGGAGGCGGCAGCGGGAGCAGCAGCGGTAACAGCAGTGGCCCCAGCAGCTGTAGTGGCATCCCCAGCCCCAGCCGTAGCCGGCCATCCCGGATCCCCCAGCCTGTCAGACACCATTCCCCAGTCCTGGTCTCCTCTGCAGCCTCGGCCCAAGCAGAGGCAGACAAGATGTCAGGTATGTCCATTCACAATCTCTCCCTGCCACACTACACCACCTCCTTAGAAACTGGCCTGAGCCAGCCAGACAGGCACCCTCCCAATGCAGAACCGGACGGTCCTCAGAGAGAAGCTGAGCAGATTCCCAAGATGAAAGTTATTGAAAGTCCCAGGAAGACAGCGGGAAACATTTCTGGCTCAGCTGATGGAGCCCAGAAAGACTCACGTGGAAGCTCAGAGGACAGTCGCTCAAGAAACAGCATAGGATCACTGACGCTTGGGAAGCCAAGGCCAGGAGCCATCTCACCAATGAACTCTCCTCTCTCCACGACTTTCCCTTCTCCTTTTGGCAAAGAAACCTTTCCACCCAGCAGCCCCCTGCAGAAGGGCTCCTTTTGGAGCTCCATCCCAGCATCCCCCGCCAGCCGCCCTGGCTCCTTCACTTTCCCTGGGGACAATGACTCCCGAGCACATGCTCCTCGACCAGCGAGCAGTCAGTTCACTCCACCCAGAGTAATGGGGTAAGAGCGGAGCACCTCTGTCCTGCGAGCTCTTCTAAAACCTTCCCATGCTCCCTTTCTGTGCGTTACCATCACTCTCCGTACTAACTTCTGGCTCTCCAGTGCTGTACTGCTCTGAAATAATCAACTGTTCGAATATCTTCTGCACATTAAAAAACCCAAAATTATCTACCTCTCTGTGTGTGTATACATACAAACATGGATATGTATACAGACACAAAAGCAACAGGACACAGACCGCATGAGCACATGCTCCTCGACCAGCGAGCAGTCAGTTCACTCCACCCAGAGTAATGGGGTAAGAGCGGAGCACCTCTGTCCTGCGAGCTCTTCTAAAACCTTCCCATGCTCCCTTTCTGTGCGTTACCATCACTCTCCGTACTAACTTCTGGCTCTCCAGTGCTGTACTGCTCTGAAATAATCAACTGTTCGAATATCTTCTGCACATTAAAAAACCCAAAATTATCTACCTCTCTGTGTGTGTATACATACAAACATGGATATGTATACAGACACAAAAGCAACTGCTAACATTAGATGCAATTTCTGCCTCTGCTGAAAACATAGATCACTAGGCTGATACTTACTAACTTGCTCTCCTTGCTTTTTTCGTCTCTAATTTGAAGGCACATAATTAACATGCTGAAGCGTGGCAGCCAGAGCACCTTGGGGTATGCATTGCGGCCAGCACTTAAATCTGACTTTGAGATTTTGGCAGACTGCCTTGGGGCTTTTTTTCCCTTTCACACACAAATCCGCCACCATTGTCCTGTTGAGTTTTAACTTCGTGGAGACATCTACAGTACATTCCCTGGGCTGCTTAATTTTTATTTTTTATTAATTTATTCTTCCCCCCTCGCCTTTCAGCCTTAGTTGATGTACAACATTCTCTTTTTAAACCCTGTGTCTGGTCAAGGAAGCTTCCTGCAATCCACTCAAAATAGGCCAACAAAACCTAGCTAAAATAATCTTCCTTCTACTACAACCAAATCAAATAGCGGCTCCACTTGTCTTTTCTGCTTTGTAAGAAGAACTGGTTTAGGGCATCTGGAGATTCGACCTTTTAGTATGCACTTGGTGTGTTTGTGCGGAAAGCTGGGGTATCAACAGAATCCACATTCTCTGTAATAACGTCCACCAGGAAATGCAACACAGCAATCACAGGGGCATGTGCAAATATAAAGCGAAAATTTCAAGGCACTTGCCGTGGATGTGGTAGGCAGGCTATGGTGCCTTTCTTTTTAAACTCACATTTGATTTTTCTCTTTAAGTGTTGTGTTCACGAACGTTTGTTTTTTCCGCTCTCTCACAAATCGTATGCAATACCAATTTTGCAAATCACCTAACTTGCCGGACGATTTTAAACGCATGCATTTCTTTATAGAACTGTTTAACACAGAGCTTTCTTGACTTCTTAGTTCTTATACTTACTTTTATAATAGCTTCAGAAGAAAAAAATATGCTTTGCATGTATCGTATTTTTATCCCGATCTTCTTTCAGCTTTTCATCTGGTTTAGCTCTGTCTTGTGTTTATCTTCAGTCTAGCAAAATGTGATGATAATATAATATCTGGAATAACTGGAGTATTTCGCAATTACTGCACAGCATGTGAATCAAGATGGTGGTACTTTTTATATGCAGAGACGACTTGCATTAATTGATGTTGTTCGTTAAAAAAAGAGGGAGGGAGAGACAGGATGGCACTGAGTTTTCAAAACACTTGAATTTTGAGACTATCTCAGTAAAGACACCATTGCTTGTTTTTATCTTACTGTAAAACGTAATATCTGAATGCATGCCTTCTGCTTCACAGCTGTGTTTCTTTTAGTTTGGTAATTGAGATGGGTCATAATTCTTCATTTATAACCTCATTTCTAGGCCATACTTTAGCAGGATTTCACACCACATTCAACAGGCTAGAGAAAATGGGTTGCGAAGGTTTATTTTGATTTAACCATTTGTGTGTGTATTTACATGCATATATGGTTAAGGTTGGTTACTTAAGGAAAAGTTACTTCTAAGAAGAAGAAAAAGGAATTGATTTTGCTAGTATTTCAGGAATATAGGAGGAATTTTTTTATATTTTGATTGTAAATCCTCCTCTAATCCCATGATTGAGGTTGGTGATGACCAGCAGAACTTTAAGTAGAAAAACATTAACTGTGCAAGAATAATTACTTCCTTGCAAAGCAAAAGAAAAAGCTATCTTTCTGTGGTGAGAATAAATTCTGATATAAACACATTCACAAGAACGTTTGTCACTTAGTAGTTACCAGACATTTGTTTATTTAAAAGATTTCTCTCTCTTTGTTGAAAATAAGAAATATTCAGAGTTTTATATGATCCTTCAAGATTTAACTATTGAAAAGAAACATTATGTTACAGGAAGGTCAGTCCTGCAGTTATACAAATTCTGCTGCATGCTAAGAAACAGTATGCTCAGGAATAGTGTGTGGGGCAAGGTTTGGGACTTAGGTTGGTTTTGCTACTTCAGCCTTCCCTTCCTCTTCTCCTCTAAGTCTAACAGAAGGAGTTAAAAAAAAACAGCTTTCTCTGAATAGAGTTGGTTTTCATCTAGCTAAAAGAATCTAGCAAGTTGTAATCTTAACTTAAACAATGACTGAAAATGAGGCTGGTTTTTTGGTTCTACTATGCCCAGTTTGCCTGAATCATGGAAGGGGCTTGCTAATAGGAAAAGACCACACAGACAGCCCTGCAAGCCAGACAAAATGACTTCTCCCACTGGAAATACAGTATCTGGAATTAAACATAAATATCCTTTAGTAGAGGTACAATCCAGGATGAGATCTTTCTCTGTGGTAGCATTTGCTTCATCATGGTAATAGGGGAAAAAAGACAGAATGGACTTGACTCCACCCGGTTGAATAAAATAGTTCAGCTAGAATAAAATGTACAGACTCACTGGAAACCCAAGCATCAATGTGCTGCACATGCTATGAATGAGTAATCTGAGACTATTCCTTTCCAAATGTCTTGGTTTCTCAGTAGACTAGCCAGCCAAAACACTCATGGGGAATCACAGACACCAAGAGATGGAGTGACTTGTTCAAGGCCATTAGCAGATTGGAAGAGAACATGGTTTTCCAGGCGCTCAGTGTACCATGCTGTCCACTGACCCCTGCTGCATCTCCTCAACAGTGAGGGGAGAAATATCTGACAGTTCTGAGAAAAAACGGTGACGTTGTTTTAATCCTGTGTGCCAAGCTTTCCACTCACTGCTAGCACATACGTGGTTCTAACGTGTGGTTATGCTATGTAAGCCATAGTAGTCTCCAGCTACAGCTGGGTACTGATTTTCTTCTTCAACTCAGCTACTACTAAGCAATAGTGAACCCTCACTGATAGTGAACTGAAACAGTCTGAAGCAAGAACAGAGATAAAAGATAGGCACACACACATACACGCCTCATGCCACATCATTAATAGGCCATCCACTTCGTTTTTATCTTGTTTCAAGAAGGAAATCAATTATTTCAGGGAATAGGTTGCATAGTCTGATAATAGATTTCACACTCTGTTTATTAACCCTCATATGAGAAATGCATGCAAATGGACCAAATGAGTCTTACTTTTAAAAGATAATAATTTCTAGTGGATTTATGTCCAGGAGAAGGCGTTTTCCTTTGAAAAGTAGCATGACTTTTGATGTACACCTGATCAGCCATAATTAGCTTTCTGCAAATGCTTGGTGAGGAAACGAACAACATTCACGAACACTAGTTGCAAGTTTATGATAAACAGCTAACAACACTCAGCTGTCATAGTCATTAATCAGTTAGGAGTGAGATTTCCAGCTTTATTCTGATAGTTCAGTGGGCCTATTATGCCCAAGAAATGAATAATTTCTTATTTCAGTAATTTACCTCATCCTATGCATTTAAAGGAACAAACCTGATCATACAGATTCAACCAGGGACAAGCCTTGAGGTACCTTGTCGTGTTTTGTGTGCAGAAGGCTGGTGTCTGAGATCTGACAAATAGTGCTAGGAAAGACTATATGTATTTTTCGTTGTTGGAATTTCTGGTCTTCATGAGGTAAAGTCTTGACCTGTTATGATTTTGAAACTGCACCTGTAAGACCATGAAAAACTGTCCTACGTGCTGTACTGTAGTTTTGTTGCCTGATAAAGATGCAAGGTTCAGTGTCTGAGCTTGAAAGGAAGATCAGTTGAGATCAATGTATAAACTGACTCTTAGTTAAAGGAAGTAAACTTTAGTAACAGTAATGGGAATAAATTTCTGCAGCAGCTGTACATGAAGGTATTCAAAGATCAAACTAATTTGTACAAGATAAATAGACACAGGCAGCTCTAAAAGAGAAATCGTAGCTCTCTTCTTTGACTACAGCTTACGTGGATCATGCAGGTAATGGTTGTAATGTAGCAGGCAAAGAACAGCCTGTCTTCTTCACAAACTTTAAACTTGATTCTTTTTTCCTCCCCCTCTTTGTGCTTCCAATTGACACTTGCAGAGTGAAAGTAGCAGCAGTAGCAATATCTCCACCATGCTGGTGACACACGATTACACGGCAGTGAAGGAGGATGAGATAAATGTCTACCAAGGAGAGGTCGTGCAGATTCTAGCCAGCAACCAACAGAACATGTTTTTGGTGTTCAGAGCCGCCACTGATCAGTGCCCCGCAGCCGAGGGCTGGATTCCCGGCTATGTCTTGGGGCATACCAGTGCAGTCATCATTGACAACCCTGATGGAACCATCAAGTGAGTGCCTGGGTGTGTGTAGAAGAGAAGGGGGAAGAAAATTTTCCAATTTAGACAAGGCTTTGAACCTTTTAAACCAGAAGTTGATGTGATCTTTGAGAAATAAATGAACATCAAGCAGAATGAGTACTTGAGAGGTCCCTTAGCAAACTTCAAAATATACGAAAGAGCCCAGAAGCACATATTCCTTATTAAAAAGCTGTAGTAGTGCAATCTTCTGGGAAAAAGTGATGAAATAATACCTGATTTAAGAGCAACAATAGTTACTGGTTTATTTAATAGGAGTTGTCAGGATAGGCACCTTTATTTAGGAAAACAGTCATAAATGTTTGTTTCAAGTGAAATGAGATTTCAGAATGCCTAGATCTCCTCTTTGAGCCACAAACCTATTGAAAATGTCTGGTTGTGCTAGGAAGATCTTTCTCAAATCTGCAATGGGAGAAATTATATCAAAGCTCTTAGCAGTAAAGCTTTATGTAAAGCTTCTATAGGCTGTCTTTGATACGGATTTCATACTGATCATTGCTCAGTTTGATTGACAGTTTGTTTTTTCATCTAGAAAGTGTACCATTCCAGCAACAATTTAAAGAAATACTGAACTACAGACTAATCTTACTAGCTTGCTTACAGTTTTAACCAAGGGTAGTATCCCTTATGGAATACTTAATTTATTTCATTTCAGTATACTTTAATACAATGAAATAACATTTTGGCATACTTTTCAAATGCCATTTGAAACTAGAGAGTATAACACATAACCTGGAGTTGAAAAAAATTGATCAAAGTTTAATGTTCTGTATTCAGGAAGTCAACATCTTGGCACACAGCACTCCGTTTAAGGAAGAAATCTGAGAAAAAAGATAAAGACGGCAAAAGGGAAGGCAAGCTAGAAAATGGTTACCGCAAATCCCGAGAAGGACTTGCCAACAAGGTTTCTGTAAAGGTAAATGTTACAAAGATGTAGTAGTTTCCAAAAGCAGCTGTGTTAGAATTTCTTTAAAAGTAACTTCTGTCAGAATTTCACATGAAGGAATTGGAGGCAACCGTGGTTCTAATGGACAGTGTTTGCCCAGTCTGAAATCGGGAAGAGATAATCTTTGAGCCTGCAAGCGTGATACAGCATAAGGATACTGCAGAAAGAGCGGAGCGGTGCAGAAATTCTGGTGTTCATATGTTTCTTGAATCTTTGTGGGTTGTCATGGTTTAACCTCAGCCGACAACTGAGCACCACACAGCTGCTTGCTCACTCTCCCCCCCGGCCCCGGTGGGATGGGGGAGAGAATTGGAAAAGCACAGGTGAGAAAAACTCGTGGGTTGAGATAAAAACAGTTTAATAATTGAAATAAAATGATAATAATAATATGATAATAATAATTGCTCACCACCCGCCGACCGATGCCCAGCCAGCCAGTCCCCAAGCAGCGGCCCCCCCGGCCAGCTTCCCCCAGTTTATGTACTGAGCATGACGTCACATGGTATGGAATGTCCCTTTGGCCAGTTTGGGTCAGCTGTCCTGGCTGTGCCCCCTCCCAGCTTCTTGTGCACCTCCAACCTTCTCAGTCGGTAGAGCGTGGGAAGCTGAAAAGTCCTTGACTAGTGTAAGCACTGCTTAGCAACAACTAAAACATGGGTGTGTTATCAACATTATTCTCCTCCTAAATCCAAAACACAGCACTGTACCAGCTACTAGGAAGGAAATTAACGCTATCCTAGGCAAAACCAGGACATGGGTACAGCTAACTTTGAACCATCTCTGTACTTTGTTTTCTACCATTCTTTAATTTCTTATAATGTTACAAGGACATTAATTCTTTAATTTCTCCTTTGCAGCTTCTCAATCCCAATTACATTTATGATGGTAAGTTGTTTTAACTTTTAAAAGTCCCAGTGAATATAATTTGATTAGAACATGTTTTACTTTGTTTTAAATTTGCTTGACATGAATTACGTCAGGAACTAAGTGGTTTTTATCAAAATATACATAAGCTCTTTTTGCATAAGGGAGACAGTTAACGAAATGTTGTATTTATTTTTTAATATGCAAGAAACTAATTTTTGTTCACAAGTCCAAAACAACATAAAACACAATGACGATATGACATGTTCAGAAAGATTTGCACTCTGCTGCATTTGCATGGAGACTGTATGGAAGTTGGGCCTTGCTGAATTTGCAGAATAACAGGGCCAGGAATTGGAGACCACTTGCTTCATTTTTAACCTTGCACCCTAGGGAACATTCAGGGCCTGTTCAGTGCAGAGGCTGATCAGGACAAAGATAGTGGCCCTCTGGGGTCAGAGCCAAACTGGGTTTTTATCTTAATAAACAGAACCAAACTTTTTGAGCTTTATGCAAAATGGGAAACCACTACAGTGCCTCAGTGGATGAGTGAGGTGTTTTGCAAACTTAGCTGGATACAAAGATAGCCTAGCTGAGGACGTCCTTAAATACTTTTCACTGTAGGGTTTCCTCAGCTTGCCATAAACAGGGTGTTTGGTTCACCATGGTAGGCTTCAGGGTTAACCGTGGCATAGCAGTAGTGTTGTGTCCAAGTTCATGCAGAGAAAAATTCACTAGATCTGCAGATCCCCGTCAAGTGGCCTAACCATGGATGTGCTCCAAGGGTAGAGGGGTAGATACACCTTGGAAATTTAAAGTACCATACTACTTTGTCTAATAGCAAAGAGAGTGTGCAAGGAATAGAAAAGCAAATTGGTTAACTTCAATTGGCCTAATGCCATTAATTTTCTTTTTCCAGTTCCCCCAGAGTTTATAATACCATTGAGTGAGGTAACATGTGAGACAGGAGAGACCATCGTGCTTAGGTGTAAAGTCTGTGGTCGCCCCAAGGCTTCAGTTACTTGGAAAGGTCCTGATCATAACACACTGAGCAATGACGGTCATCACAGCATTTCGTACAGGTACGAAAATTGAACTTTATGTAATGTTCAACAGGAACTGCTGAAACTGTTATATTTTCTATTTGCACCCTTGGTGCAGGATAGCTTTTGGCTTTGAGGCATAAAGATAGGGTTGCCCTCAGACAGAAATATTTCACAGCTGGGATTTTCTGGAGATGTTGTGTAACTTCTGTGTATGGGTGGGGTACCGAAATGTCATATTCAGCTGATTTTTAAAAACGAAAGAAAATTCGGCTGGTACTTCTGATTAGCTATTGCAGAAGCCATTGTGGTTCTGTCACGCTTACCTAGTGCTTGAACCAGAACAGTATGTTGTGACATGCCAGTGCTGTGACATGCCATCTGCCAACCGCTTATTTCCATTAGTAGCATTACCATCATTTTTGAGGCAAATGACTGCTTTCAGATCACACTACGGTATTTTGCAAAGAAAAGCCTCTGGTTCCTACTGACCTGGCAATGTCACTGTCTTCATTGTTGAAGCACAGAAGTTAACATTTTTGTCTGGTTTTAGCTTTGCTGTGATAGAACTTAACAGACTAACTGGGAACTCAAACACCTAACTAATAAGAGAAATTGCTGTATTTTGGAATGTGAAACTGCGTGTTAGAATTTTTTTTTTCCTGAAAATGCATTCTTTTATATACAGAAAATGTTGTTTAATGAGTAACTTCGGTGCGAAGAAATGTCTTGTTTATGAATTATGCTCTTAATTCAGAAGGGGGTGTGTGTGAAAACTTTCCTCAATAATAGATAGAAGAGTATGTCATCTTCTTAGAGGTTGTGTGGTATAGCCCAGCTTACCTGCAAACTTGATGGCATGTTATACTGTTCTTTTTTACCTCCTGCTGCTTTTTCCTTTTCACTGGGTATAATTTTTTTTATGGGAGACAGAGGCGTTATGGCAGCTCTGCTACTGCATCCAGGACCATTGCGAGAGATGAGTAAGAGTTAGATTCACTAGGTTTAATTTACTGTGATCCATTACTGTTACAGAATTATATTCAGTAAATCATGTTGGCTGTGAATGACAGATTTTTAGAAATAATAATCATTAAATGTTCTTTGAGCTGGGGGAGGGGGGGTCATCTTCCTGTGTTCCTAAAATTTACATTCATTTTTTTTCCCTGAAATTAATCATGTGGTAAAGACTGTGACAAACAGTTTTTGGTTCAGTCAGTCAAATGACTTGCAGTAACTGGGATGAATCCAGATGAAAACAATGATAGAAAATCTTGAAAATATGCCCTATTGTGAAAGAATGACACAATGTTAGTGTTGTTTTGAGCCTAGAGGTGAAAAGTGTAGGGAGGACTTGCCAAGTATTCACATTTGTAAGAGACTTCTGCAAATAGAATTATCTGCTGTTCGTGTCCATGGCAGATGGTCAAAAAAGTACTAGACAAGAATTGCACAGAAGAACAGTTAAGTAGCCATTTGAAGACAAACCATCAAACAAAAAGGGTGGTTGCGCAGTGAGAAAGATTAAGGAAGAATCTGCAAAATCCTTTTCCTGTGGTCTTACATAGCTTATTGCTGTTTCTGCCCTGGAGCAGAGGGAAAACTTAAGTCTTCAGTTTCCTCCCATCCTCATTCTTCCAGATTCTGAGGTCTCCAAAAGTGTGTGCCTTTTGTATTGAAGGTGGAGCCCTCTCTTACAAGGGATGAATGTTCTGAAAGTACAGATGTTAGATCAGCTTCTATATGCTGGGAGTCAGGAATGGAAACTAACCTTTTGGAAAGAACAATGATGGATGGTTGTCTCAATACGGCTTCTCACAATTTGAAGGAAGTCGGGGAAGCAGGAAGAAACAGGGGAACCACTTGATTTTTCAAACATGATGGAGCCTAGGACATGCTGAGACAGAGTGTCAGTGAGGATGTTTTTCTAATAGTCTGTAGGACATTCCAAGAGACTTGATGGACACAAAGTGCTCAAATTCTGGTAGACGCTTCTGAAATGGCAGGGGCAGCGTTCGTAATGTTTGTCCAGAGAGAGATAGGGGCTAGAGAATAACAAATATTAACAGCATCAATCTAACTTTGTCTGATTTCCATAATTTAAGGTCTGTAAAATGAATATAAAGTTAATGGATGCCATTGTGTTTCCCAGTGACTTAGGAGAGGCTTCACTGAAAATCATTGGCGTCACTGCAGAAGACGATGGTACCTATACATGTATAGCTGCAAACGATATGGGTTCGGTTTCATCTTCCGCCAGTCTACGAGTTTTAGGTAGGCCTGTCTCTTTGCTTTTTTTATCTAATTACGTTCAAGGTGTCTGGTACCCATAGTACAGGAAAAAGAAAAGCCTGGCTCTTGGGCATCCTTCTATTAAAGGAGTATTATAACAAAATTTTTCACTTGTG
>NW_008824930.1:2525282-2527628 GCF_000699105.1 Pygoscelis adeliae
TTTTAGGATGTAACTAGTTAGAGGTTCATACAGACAAGATGCCTACACAGTACTGTCAACATTCATTTACATTGTCTGTCAATACTAGTTCAAACATACTATGATAGAATCATATCATCTGCATTCTTAGTTTAGTCTTGATGAAAGTTACTGTGCCAACTCGTATAATTTCTGAAGTGTACAGATAAGAAAAGAGTAGCATTGCTTTGTATTTTAATATGCTCCTTTGCTTGAATTGTAAAGCCACAGTGTTCAGGAGAACATAAAACTATTTCTTGTCTTTGCATCATGGATCTATACTTAAATTACATTATTTCAGTACCTGAAGTGAGGCAACCTGAATGTTTGTGAGAGAATGAAAAGGAAACCTGCAAAGATGGAAAATGCCTGTGTTTTGGAGGCGGACAGCAAAGGAAAAAAAAAAAATGTTTTTTACTTGATGTGATTGATGGCATAGTGATAAGTTTCAGTGTGTGTTTGTACATTCAGTTATTTTTCTCTTAAGTGTTCTGGATCCTCCACTTTTAGAATTAGGGAAAACACAGTGAGGCAGCAGGATAGCAGGCTTTCTTACACGCAGTTTATAACAATTGATGCTATCTGGGTCCTTTAATCTATTGAGAGGCCCACATATTTATCCATTGGCAAGAATTAATTAATAGATTTTAGGTGGAATGGCTCTGTCTCAAATTGACTGATATAAAAGAAAATAAGATCATGAAGTGCTTCATTCTGTCTTTGTACGTCTGTCCCAGCTGATATGGGGACTTGTACAGTTGTCCCAAACCTCTCCAAAATATGTTCTTTCTCTACCCACCCACCCCTTTTTTTTCCCCCAAAAAAAAACTTTGCCATTCTCCTGGAATGTTGAAACCAGACTGTGAAAGATGTCCCCCTTCCAAAACCTCATCTGAAATTTTTTGGGCTTTATAATCAGTGCTGCCACTTTGAGCTCAGCTTGTTGGCAGCCACAGTAAGTGCCTTACTGCTAACATACTGAGGGTGGTGATTATTCCCAGTACTTCCGGCTAACTGACCCAAGACAGCCAGTAGTTAAGCCCTAGGATGGGTGTGTTGCAATATATAAAAGAGGCAGAAAACAAAATTTTGCTCTTTACACTAATGTTTCCTGAAAAGTAGAGCTTTTTTTCAGGTAGCTGCTACACTGTCTGATAACTTTTTTTTTTTCCCAGTGGCAGATGTATTGTCGATAATGAGACATAATGTAAGATACCTATTCTTTTTGCTGTTTCCTTCAACTTGCCAAGGTTACTCATTCCTGTACAGACAGTTCCCACTGCACCTGAATTAGTTGCACTATAGCATTTGTTCTGCTGCATTGGCCAGGCTGCTTTGGTGTGTGATCCAGTTTGTCTTGCTGCCACCCTGTGTCATATGGGGATTAACAGGACGGGGTGATTCCACTGATAGTGTATCAGCCAAGGAAATTTTATAGTCAGGGGAGTAAAAAGCTCTTGATGGACAAGAATCGGTGTGAAACTGTGTGCTTTAAGGAACTGGTGTAATGAGTGTCCTTCCTACACAAGTACAGAAGCCCAAAACTGTGATTTGGCCACAATCAGAGTCACAGAAGTCTTGTAGACTAAACTACCATCTTTCAGCCACAGTCCTTGGTCTTACTGACCTTGTCCAAAAGTAAGCGTTCACTTTTCAATCAAAACTAAACCAGAATTTGGTATGTCTTGGTTACTCTGCAACTAGACTTCAAAAGACAGGCAGCTGTATTTCCCTAGCCCTTCTACTCAGCTCTACCAATACTTTTACGAAGTTCTGGCCCCAGTTTTTCTGCGGCCATCCTACCCATCGTTTCCCTAGTCCATAAGACCAAAATGAAAACTCTAAGGCTGTATCACAAAGTAAGGTTTCAGCATCAGTCTATGAAGTCTTTTTCAGGCCTCTGGACTTGAAGGACTTGCTGTTTGATTGTAGTCAATTCTGGTGCGTTATCTCCTCTAGAATCCCCTTTGCCTTCTGTTGCTGTAGTAGTCTTCATAAACCATCAATAAAGTAGTTGATTACAGAAATCATTTTCTTTCTGAGCTGCAAGAGGACGGACAGTATGAGGCCATGAGTTCCTTTTTAATATGCACACACTCAGCTTCAAGCAAAAGATGATAGAGGCCAGTCTGACTGAGGCAAATTCCTCCTGAAATCTATTCCCAAAGTGAATATGAAGTCCAAATATTTCTCCTTTCGCAAACCTCTGAAACAATCCATTGGTGATAATGACAACAATTTAGTTCTGAGGAGGATCTGATGATATTAAGTGTTGGCCGTACTGTCCTTCTCTCTCTCTCTCTCTCTCTCTCACGTCCCGACCACCGC
>NW_008824930.1:2527667-2529446 GCF_000699105.1 Pygoscelis adeliae
CCCTTTTTTTTTTTTTAGGTCCTGGAAGTGATGGGATCATGGTAATCTGGAAGGACAACTTTGATTCCCTCTACAGTGAAGTGGCTGAGCTTGGCAGGTGTGTTCTCTGTGCTGATCTCCAAAGTTGTCTATGTCAAAATATGAATTTCTCATTCAAAAAATGAAATTCTCTTTGAAAAATACTTACCATATGAACCTAAAAGGCCAGAATTACATTGGATTAAATAGAAATGAGGAAGTGCAAATCTTACCCGCACTAGATGGCACTGCATAAACAGAACATATTTAGGCTGAAGTGGTATCATAGCTTAAGGGATGTGTGTTTTTCAAATACTTTGGAAGGCTACACAGTCTTTTTTTTAAGCATGCCTTACAATGACCGACACCGCTTCTGTAGTGAAGCTCTCCTAAACCTTTTTATTTAGGGTATGAGAATTACAGGCAGAAAAGTATGAAAATGAGCAAAACGCAAAATGAGTCACATAGAATACTCATTTCTTCAACTTAATGATGACCTTTGAAAGCTGGATGCTACTCTGACTTGAGTTCTCTGCAGATGTGATACAACAGTTCTCTCATCAGGAGCTAATTTATACAGACACATTTTGTAGAAGATGCATGTACTTAAAACTCTTGTTTATGTCCAGAAACTGCTCTGTAAGGGTAGCTTATTAGAGATCTAAAATTAGATATCTCTCAGGATATCTTACAAGGTAAAAGGTATGTCCTTAGTGCATCTCTCTGTTAATTCTTTCCTTTCGATATTATATTCCAGGGGCAGATTTTCTGTCGTTAAGAAGTGTGACCAGAAGGGAACCAAGCGAGCAGTAGCCACTAAGTTTGTGAATAAGAAGTTGATGAAGCGAGACCAGGTTACCCATGAACTTGGAGTCATGCAGAATCTCCAGCATCCCCAGCTCATTGGCCTTCTCGATACCTTTGAGACCTCCACCAACTACATACTAGTGTTAGAAATGTGTGTGGACCATAACATTATCTGTAAAATACAACCTGTGCAGCCGACTTTCCAGGGCTTTTATAGTGGTTTATGAATAAGGAACTTTAAGGTTTCACAGAAGTTTGAAGACACCTAAATAAAAGATTGCCGGTGTCTAATGCTGTTATTAGAATGTTGAGTTTAATAATATACTCAGAAGGAAATAAGTTGATATATTAAACTGATATGTAGGTGATTATCTTACTTTGAAGGTCCAGAAATTATTTTATATCAAGCAGTTGTACGAGTGAATGAGGAATGTTGTGATCTGATAGCTTGATATCAAATCTCCTCTTCATACACTAGTCCTCTGTCTTCTAGGTGCTGCAGGCTATGGTTATTCCTGTAGTCTATGGCAGGACATATCTGGTCTTTCAGGTCTGGCTAAAACAACAGTATTTCTTCCTTTCCTTCTCTGCCTTCACCCTCTGCTCCCACTTCAGAATTGTAGGTACAGGTCAGGTGTAAGTGACAGAACATTTCCACAGATGAACAAGCCAAACATCAGAAACAGTGATTACTTGATGCAGTTGTAGTCTTTAAGGGACGCTTGCCTTAAGCATTTTTTAATGTAACTTTCAAGACCTACGTTTTCCTTTCAGTTCTGATATCTGAATTAAAACAAAATATAACCCTTGTAATTCCAATAGGGCTGACCAGGGTCGCCTTCTAGACTATGTCGTGCGATGGGGAAACCTCACAGAAGGGAAGATCAGACTCTACCTGGGAGAGATTCTGGAAGCTGTGCAGTATCTTCACAACTGCAGAATAGCACATTTGGA
>NW_008824930.1:2529463-2542359 GCF_000699105.1 Pygoscelis adeliae
ATTCCTGGCAGTGTGCCATTCCAGGCATAAACCCCTCCCTCTTCTAGGAAACTGGCAGATCAGAGCATAGAACTGTGAATTGCTTTGAGACTGTATGAAGAAGGGTATGGGGCGGGGCTCCATCCCCAAATGCTTTAGATCACTCGTAGCCAGCAAAGCAGAAACCTTGAATTCCCTGTGCTTTCTCCTTAAAGCTTGCTGGCCATGTGTGTTCCTTTTCGCTGGAAATAATTGCTGATAGGAACAGTTTTGTTTGATTATTTTTTTATTTATTTTCTGAGGAACTCGCAGCAGAAATCCATTTCTTTCGCAAGAAGCGTAGAGTTTGTTGTGAAAGAGACTGCTTTTCCTCTGTTCCCGCAAATCTGTTTCTCATCACTGCACTTTGAGGGTTGTGGTATCTGTGTGAGTGGTACCTGTTGGTTCTCTGTTCTACCCTGTGAATTTTACCTGAGCCACAAGGATTTGGTGCATTCTGGTAGGAAAAGCTGTATAAGAAGGTCTTAAAGGTGAATAGTAATTAAAAACTTATTCTTTATACTCTTATTTTCCACCTGTATTTGAATAATAAGGAATTTTAGCATTGAAAAATCATCTTTGTAGGCAGGGTCCCTTTAGCCAAAAGGGGTCATGGTGAGAAAAAGCAAAAAGAGACGGCATCTTCCCTCCACATACTTCTGTTTTCTAAGCAAACCAGTCTGGTCTGCATATCATGGAGACCCAACATTTAAAGTTTTCTAGTGCTATATGGAGTTCACCAGTACTTTTTCCAGTCTTAAAAACTAATTGTAGGTAAGTCACTCTTATTTTGCTAAGGTTACAGCCACAGCAGCAGTAGCTTCAGAAATAAAACCATAAAAATAATTCCACTTTCAGCTCACCAATCATGGGCAGTTCTCTTGAAGCCATGTGCATCCAACAGGATCTGCTGATGCCATAGTCTCATGACAGTGTTTGACTTCCATCCATACAGCTGCGTTACGTTAAAGTATCACCAAGTAAAGCTGAATTCTGTTGAAAGCATGATGAAAATTCTGACAAGATCTTCCAATCTTTAAATGCAAAGGTTTTGGTGTCTCTCTGTCATAAAGCAGATAGAGCTTTATTCACCCTCTGTTTGTAATTGCTGTTCTTTAAGCTTAAGTTCCCACACACGGGTTCCTGTGAAACTTTGCAGAGCTGTTATTGTGAACATTTGCAGTATTATCTGGCAGAACTATATTCCCTGCAAAAATTATAGTGCCAGCAGCTGAAACACATTCATTGCACACTGTAGTTGGCAAGAGACTGCCTGCCGGTTGGTCTGGGGGAAGCCTTGGTAGGACTGCCTTGGAGCTTTGCAGAGCTGGCCTTCAACAGTAATCCTCGTAGCTTGTAGCTGTTTGTTATGTTCTTGAGCTGACAGCACTGGCTGGGAAGCAGTAATGTTGGAGCATTAAACGCGTTTTAGACTGACTTGAAAAAAGACATTTTAACTTTTGCTTTTATGTTTTCTAGCCTGAAAATATTTTGGTGGACCAGAGTTCCACTAAGCCAACAATAAAACTGGCTGACTTTGGAGACGCAGTCCAGCTCAATACCACATATTATATCCACCAGTTACTTGGAAACCCAGAGTTTGCAGCTCCTGAAATTATTCTTGGAAATCCTGTTTCCCTCACTTCAGATGTTTGGAGCATTGGAGTGCTCACATATGTCCTTCTTAGTGGCGTCTCTCCTTTCCTGGATGAAAGCGTAGAGGAAACTTGCCTGAATATTTGCCGCTTAGACTTTAGTTTCCCAGATGACTACTTCAAAGGAGTTAGCCAGAAGGCCAAAGATTTTGTATGCTTCCTACTTCAGGATGACCCAGCTAAGCGTCCCTCAGCTGCACTGGCCCTCCAGGAGCAATGGCTGCAGCTGGGGAATAGCAAAAGTGCTGACAGCATTGACATATCCAGACTGACTTCGTTCATTGAGCGGCGAAAACACCAGAATGATGTTCGACCCATCCGTAGCATTAAAAACTTCTTACAGAGCAGGCTCTTGCCAAGAGTTTGACCTTGCTTGAAGTTCTCTCTCATTCTCTTTCACCTGCCAATCAGACTGGAGATGGACTCCTCCTGCCAATCAATCAGACTGGAGATAGACTCCTCCTGCCAATCAGCTGTTGACTTGAATTTTGAGGAAAGCAAACCCCGAGCCAACCAGCTGCTAGCGAATGTTCGTGTGCAAACGCATTCCAGGGGGACCCACGCGGGGTGGCGCGGGGGACTGGCAATGCAGACTTCACTGGGGTGGAGGACGATAGCACTGTACTCTGCAAAAAGCAGTCACGAGCGATACAGTAACAGCATTTTATTCAGGTTTCTGCAAAAAAAATAAAAATAGTTTTTTTAATAAACAAGAGTTGAATTTTGCAAATGAACTTAACTACCATTTTCAAGATTTATTCAAGGAAGAAATGCCTATGTTCAAAGCACTGGTGTTAAACAAAAATGAAATCATGCCTGGAGAAGACTCACCAAAAAGGCTGCCCATTGATACGGCCTCCATTTATAACATCTGGTTTTCACTTGGTCCTAGAGCTTTCCAGTTGGCTCGCCTGTATGTATCTCACGTAGCAGTGCACTGAGACCAGACTCTGCTTTTAAGTGCATCCAACCTCAAAGTTTTTGCATACAAATAGAATGAATCGTTTTGCTCTGATAAAATGTAGGCCTTACTTGTATATAGACTGTTACCTGCCTTCGGTCTGTAATTTTTTTTTTCCCCCCCTCCCCTTATCCTTTTTTTTCCCCTCCTTCCTAAATGGTGGTATACCACTGTGCGGGTCTTCAGTTTGGGTCAGTATTCGCTGTCCCCTTAGAAAAGGACTTCGGGTTGGTGCCCAGCTTGCCGACCCGATTGTCAAGCAGTATACAGCAGGATGAAATACTGTAAATGCACTCATTTGGGATTTTGTTTTCTTTCATATCATGTGCAATGTTGTGGCTTTAACATTTTATGCAACTATTTATGAGGACCTCTGTTGTAACTGTAATAAATATATAGAAAAAGCACATACTTAGTACGGCGAGCTTTATGGTTTTGTTTGTGTGTTTGGGGTTTCTGGGTGGGCAGGGGCGGGTGTGTTGTACCACACTGTCATTATTAGTTTAAGATGAGGGTTAGCATAGAATTTAGTCCAGACTAGTCAGTTTTAAGGATTGTTTAAAAAAAAAAAAAGAAAGAGAGATTCGTATCCCAAATCTCAAACTGGTTAAGAAGTAGGGTGACACTTTTAAAAATTATTATTATTATATTCAAAATGCCAAAGTCTGACTTTCCCAAAATCAGTCTCAACACTTACTACTTTTTAGAATTTTCAAATCTGTGTTTACTTCTTTCTGTGAAATGAACAAATGAATTTTGTGCTCTTTGGTGAAGAATACATTCAGAAAGTAGCGGTCAGATGAGGAGAATCTGACACATAATGTAATTGTCTTAGTAACTGTTTTTAAGGTTGAAGTAATATTAACGTGAGCTATTTAAAAAGACAGAGATGGTTTTCTGTGCATCGCTAAGTTCATATGGGTGTGTTGTCATCTATGTTTGTGTGAAATGCCATGTTTAAAGAAACCAAGCCGACATCCCACAGTAGTTAGATATATGGGTCTTAAGCCATAACCTAGCTTGGGTTAGTTTTGAGCTTTGCGGCTTCCACTGTATTCTATTTATTCCTTTTTTGTTTTGGGGGTTTTTTTTGTAAAGTTGTACAGAAGCTTTTTAAAAGAAAACAACTGACTTCGAAACTGGATGTGTATTCGTACCAACCTCATATCATTATGTTTGTGTGTTATTTTCCTTTATTGTTTTAGTTAAATTTTTGCTTTATTTTGCATGTATATTTCTTTGTACAGTGACGTTACATGTTTACACAGTATGACGTGATGTAAATATTTTATTTTGCCATCAGTTATTTTGAAAAAAAATTAAACATATTTGACATATTTGTCTGATCTCTTGCTTTAAGGAGTTTGAAAGTTTAGGTTTGGTTATATTTTAATTGGGCTCTGTATTTAAAAAGAAAAAAAGTACGTTATTTTATTGCCATAAAATTCATTTTAAATTGCAATGATGTATCTTTCTTTCATGCCTTACAAATAATATTTGCCTTTGCTCTAAGCGTTGAGTGCTTTGTAGTGTCATGATTGCTTTTATATAAAACATGCATAACTCTTAACTGTGGAAATTCATTATAGTCTTTATTAGCTAGTAAATTTTGACCAGCTGAGTTTTCTACCAGATGTTACCAGTTAAAGACTGAAGGATCGTATTTCAGTTTAATATTAAACGGGGGAACAGATTTCCCACATCTTCTAGGCATTCCAGACTCCGTATGAAGAAAAGTTACTTTCAACCATAAAGACTTGGGTTTTGCAGCTAAACTCTGTTCACATCCTATAAGGGATGAAGCAGAAAAGTTCTTCATTGTGTGCATTTATCTCTCTCCCTTTTCTGCTATCATTAATCCATTTGCAATTCAAAATGAAGTGAAAGGTCAGGGAACAATACAGAGTGTTTATACTTGTTACTGCATGGTATACATTATTTTTTTCCACTCTTTTTTCCACTATTACCTATCAAGTGATGAAACAGTCCCTGTATTCCTCACAATTTACTACTGAGAGAGACAGTTGAGGGAGACATTTTACATTGAGAGAGACAGGGAATATTCAGGAAGGATGTACTACCAAGGATGAGCCACTGGAAGCTTCTTCCATAGGCAGTTTTCCCAGGGAAATAGATGGCAACGTGCTCCATGGAAGAGTTTGTATCCTTTAGTTCTCGAAAATACTTTTTCTTGACTGAAGATACACTCAACTGGGGAGAAGTTACCCAAATACTATAGAGAGAAATAATACACTTGGAGGTGTTTTAAGTAGCAGAGGTATGTTCTTCCACTCATGTGAAAAAGAGTGCACTGTTTCTGGCCCTCTGTGAGCTCTGTTACTTGGGAAAGCTAACATCTTTTGACAGAGTGGAATTTTGCACTAAAACCTGCTGTTTGGTGCAAGAGCTTCCAGCTGAAGAGAGCTTGAATGATGGGCTCCTCAACTTGCATCTCGCTTAAAATGCTTTGAAGAGATAATGTAGGTGTAAGGTCCTTTTGTTTTGCTAACTTATGTAGTCGGGGCTGCAAATGCCATTTGGACTCATTTGGGCACAGTTCTCCTTGAGTGTCCTGCACACAACCAACCAGCACCGCAGTCTGACAGAGAGTGGAAACCAAAAGCGTGGGTGAAAGCAGCTAGTATGAGGTTTCCGATGTGGGAACGTTTGTAGAGCATAGGGAATGGCAGTCAATATCGTAGCTGAACGGGGGAAAACTAGCCAGGGAGGTTCAAGAGAAGAATGTGTCTAAATGTTTCTTTTTGATAACATACCCCAATCACTTCTTACTGATGGTTTAGGAAGAAGAGAAGAGGTTGCCAGACTTTTAAAGTCGGTGCATGTGTCAGTACTTTTCAAGTGGGGTTTGGGAGTGCAGCAGTTCTCCATTGCACATTTGATGAATGCAGCTTAACTTGAAAACCATTGTGCAACTGCCAAGCAGAAAGCCTGGCTAGATAACATTTCCATGGACAGGGAAGCAACCTACATTGTCTCCCTAATAGGCAGAGGCCTAACACATACCTGCCTGTGCTCATGAGGAGTAGGATGGGAGACGCTGGTTTTCTGTTGTGTGAGTATAGAGGTCACTTAACTGTAAGTCATCCTCGTTCCCAGATGGGGCTATTAATGTGTTGATGAATAGAAGAAAAAATAATTTTCTCTTTCTCCAAATCCAAAAGCATGTTCAGGCCAGGGCGCAACAGAGATCCTCCAGAATGACACAGCAAAGGCATCTGGCTTCCCGAAAAGATTTCGGTACCTATGCAAACCTGAGTGGTAGTAGAAGATGCCTGGAAATATAATGGGATGTTCTTTGCTTGTAACATACTGCATGATATCATCAGGAAACATTAAGACCCCACTCCTCCACTGAAGGAGTCAGTGTAGGACTCCATCAAAAAGAGGGGCTGGTGAGTGAGAAATTAATATAACCACGGGGGAAACCAATGGCTGACTTGAGGTTAAGTCCCATGGTTCTCAAAATCTTAAGAGAAATGAAAACAGGAATATACCTAACCAGCAGCTGTGGCTAGTGAAATCTATGAGTAGCTGGTATTCAGTGAAGTATTTGGACAGCCGATCTTTGCTGCGAACAGCAGTGTATTTGTGTCCTAGGGATTAGTGCAAGGAGTGTTACCACGGCTGCTCCAGCCCAGAAGATGAGCTAAGCTTTATATACGCTTTCCATGTGTGCATAGACTCGGTGTGGGTCTGTTACTAATTTCTCTGCTAGAGGGATTCAGCTGCATGTGGAGGTAGGTAGAACCAGGTAAGACTGAGTTTCTATATTTGTTTAAACCAGCTCCAGGTATTGTGGTGTTTTTGTCAGAACCACTGCTTTATCCCTCAGGCAAGCAACTTCTAAATTTTTTTTTCTGAAATTAAATCTTGATGGAGGTTATATTAGAGAGTAACAGACAGGTTTTGCATCTGTAGAGGCTGTACTTCCAGTACGTTTTGCACATTCACATCTGCCCAAGCACTCAAGACAAAAGGCTTTTTCTGTGTGCACCATAACACGAGCGTGATGATTTCTCATCACTGCAAAGGAGCTGGTGCCCACTGTTCTCTCTCCTTCCTGTCAAGCAAAGACACATACCCAGCACCTCAGGCTTCACGTGCCTGATGGTCGCCTCAGCATTTCCCAAGTAAATGCACTCAGCGGTCTTCCGTGCCATGCCGTAATACCGAGTATCAATACAAGAATAAGATCTCCCATTTTGCTGACCTGCCACAAGGACCAAGAGCCTGATGTGTAGGAACATCAGAATATGCTTTCTTGTGATGTCTTTGTCCCCAAAACAGGAACACTTCTCATCTCCCCTAATTCTCTCCCCTTAGCCCTACCCAAAAAGCTTCAGGGGAATGGGGGTGGAGGGGCAGTTGGAGTTATTGAGGAGAGCAGTCTGATCTCCTCCTATTCCCCTAGTAATGCCAGGAGAGCCAGCACCAAGCCTGCTAATAAACTCCCATCAGCCAATCTATGCCTTCCAATAAAAGAAGCCGTTATGAATCCTAGTATTAGAGAAAAGCACCAAGTTTCCAGTTTTCCCCACTGGTTGTAGGTTAAAATGATGAAACGTGCTAGAGATACATCTGAGGTTTAATACATGAACTCTTCGAGCTATCTTCAGGAAAGATGATACTCATGATGTTTTCATTGTCTAATTGTCAAGAGCAGTAATCTGAAAGCTGCTTTTTGAACGAGTTTTCTTCTTAACACATACGTTCTCTTGACTGCTGGAGGGACTTTTCATCCTTGTTGTTTGGGGAAATGTGTAGATGAGGTACTTGAGACTGCATCAATTGCAGCGGATGAAGCTTTAGATTCCATCACTATGCCTGTGGTAGTGTATGGGTTCTCATTGCTCCAAATCTCTGGGTTTCTGAAGAAAAATACCTTCCATCCAAAGAGGATGAATATTTTGAACTACAGAAAGGATGAAACCTTAACACCAAAGCAACACTTTAATCTCTGCAAACTGAATTTCCAGCCTGTATCTTGCCTGTTTTTACACATCTTGCCTGTGTGTTGCTGAAGACCATGTGATCTCTTGAGATGGATGGTTCTTCAAGCTCTCAGACTTTCCCTTCAGTGATGCCAAGATCCACTGAGTATTTGCAGAATGATGTCATTTAATTTGCCAACTCTCAAGACTGATGGTGAGAGAGTACTTCCTTCTTTGGTGATGGAGCTCTCTCCTGGGACTTGGAGGGTTTGGGACTCTGTTTGCCAAGAAAACTCAAAGGTGGGAATCCGTGCTAGTCCCACTTACAGGAGTTAATGCATCCATTGGTTTGTTCTGGTTTTGTTGCTGCTGTTGGGAGCTTCAGACGCTAGTGGACAGTCTTAGCTGTTTCACACTGATGGGACAAGAATGCCATGGTATAGCATGAAGTCTTAAGAGGAGGCTTTTAGGATGGGGTGTCCTGAGGGTAACTTGATCACCACCAAAAAGTGCCTGAAAGTCAAAATTACTCACTGCTCTTGGAGTCTGATGGAGGCCTAAACTTGTTAGTTCCAAGGATCTTTCACAAAGTAAGGCAGGTGTAAATCTGGTGATGATTGCTCCTTTTACCCTGCTTACCTGTTGTGGACAACTGGAGATCTTATCTCGCTTTTCAGACCTGATTGCAAAGAACGTAAAGCATGCTGTTGTACTCCATCTCACAGCTTGGGTGTTGAATGGTTCTCAAGTCTAAAGCGAGTCTAGTCTTTATTTGTCTTTTTGGATTAAATACTAATTTTTGTAAGTGGACCTGATTCTTCACTTAATGTTTAGCCATTCATTTCCTTTTCAAGACCTCCATCTGCTTTACTGCTGTAACAGTAAAGTCTGTTACTTTTTAAAATGGAAATATGATCTTCTCTATTTGATGAAGTATGGATATAGTATAAATATCTGATACATCATACAGTACAAAGTTGCAATAGTGATCAGCATCTCTACTGGGGAAGTCATCTGCTTGTTGTAAGAGGCTCTCTTTTCTCTCATCCCGCTCCATAGGGAATTTTTAGGCATGAAAGTCTTAGTTTCCTATTACACTGGTGGTCATGATATGGATGAGGCAATCATCTAAGCTTGTAACAGCTTCACTTTTGACAAACTTTTTTTCTTCGAGGAGCATGAGAGAGATTCAGGTCTAATAACTGTTCCTTCTAATGTTGTTTTCTTCCAGGTAATTTATCGGAGCTTATGTTGGGCCAATAGCTGTGTGTTGTTCCTGCCAGGAGTCAAGAAATTAATGTCGCCATTTTCTTTTCCCTCTAGCACATTTCTGTGGTCAAGGAGTTGCTTCGTAACTCACACAAAACTTCAGCTTTGTCCTCTGTTCTGCAGAAAATCAAACCTTTCAGGGCAATCTTCAATCATGGTGGTTGCCAAAACTAAATGATCTAATGGTGTGACCCTGAGGAAGCTGTCTCACTGGCTAGCTGGCAGTTTCATGACCTGCAGCAAGACTGTCAAGGTAGATCCACTACCTTTGCTGAGAGCATTCTGCGCTGCAACTCACCGACAATAGCAGTGGAAAATGTCCTTGCCCTTCTGATTTGCAAAGTCATTGTTGGGGAGTTGCATTTGCACGTAGGCACTATGCTGTTCCTCAGTTTCCATGTACGAGGCTTCTGTTGTCACTCAGTAAAAGTCTGAGATACACATTCAGTTACTGTGCGAATGTGCATGGTGTTGCCTGGATTTATCACACAGTGGGGGGCATGCACGCAAGCGACAAGAAAACTGGTCATTCACCGGAACTCTTTAAAACATGTTCTCCATATGTTGCTGTATCTCCAACTGCCTTACTTCTGAAGGATCATCAGATGCGAAGAAATGAAGGATGTAATGTCTGTATTGCTAAATTACATTGGCACACATGGACAACGTTGTGCTGTAAGAAAGGGTGGCAGCTGCAGTGGAGTGCATGCGTGCCGCAAATACTGCAAAAAGATGCATGTACACAAAGTGTATAGATTTCTTCAAGGTATGTTGACGCACATACAGTTCTTGGGGGGGGGGGTGTCTGAATTCAGGCGTTGCAAACTAATGTCATGCATAAAATTATATTTGTCCTTCCTTTGCTTTCTCTGTAAGTAGAAATATAGCAGTGGTGAAGAGAGACATAGGTGATTATGTATACGCACAAAGAAAGGAAGCCTGGTTTCCTAGGGCTTTGCCTCAGAGTTGAATTATGTGGTAGTTCATGGGAAAGAAATTAAAGCTTTTCCCAAATCTGAGTTACTCATGACATGATGACAGCATGAGCTTGTTCTGCCTGATGTCTTGGAGAAGCCAAGGGTGCTGCGTCCAATTCAAGACAGCCAGCGATTCAAAACGTACTTGGGGAGGCCAAAACAGACAGAGACTGGGGAGAAATAAGACTACAGAGAGAAACACATGAAAGATGGCAGGCAGACACAGAAAGGAGGTTATTGTACATGTCTTACTAGGATGCCAATGATAACTTAGCCTCCTTAGGAGTAGGCATGGACAACATTGGACTTTAACTGTGCATCTGATCTCTGCCACCGCCTCAGAGTCTGACTAAGGGAAGAGCAGTGCACCTACAGAAACCATGACATGGCTGCCTGTGCATGTTCTGCTTTTTGGTATGGAACTTTACAACAAATATCTAATTTACTTAGATGTCTTTTTCTCCACACTGATACAATGCTATCTGCTACCTCTTTGTATTGGCTGTTACTGGGTCGCGACTGGCTTTAGAGAGTGCACTGCTATCCAGCAGTTCAGCCATGAGAAAGAAATTGCAGCCAACTTTCAACATCTTTGGAGGAGGATGGGAGAAATGCTAAAGAGGATAGTAACCCCTGGAGATGGGAAGGAGGATTGGCTCAGAAACATGTTCAAATATGCAAAATAGTAATCAAGATTTTTACTCTAAAAAGTATTTCCAGTAATTTCTGGTAAGTTAATGGGTGTAGTGGAGGCAAGATAAGAATATATTGAGAAAAGATGGCATCCCTTCAAAATAATTCACTGTGCAAGTTAAAAGCATTCCCCTAGAAGTATTTGCTGCTTGTCTTGGAAGCTAATATCCCAAAGAGACTGCAGAGAGAAAGTTCAGAGAGAGGAAAATATCTTTATTTGGTATTTAATAAAGATATTATAAGTATCTTTGAGCAAGAATTTTCTGGGATAGTCAGTACATGGCTGAGAGGACTATGATTCCTTTTCATCCTCCGAAGGATTTATGGATGGGTAGGGATGGCATTTGTTTGTGAAAGAAAACATCTGTTTCTGTTTGCATGCTGTGACTTTTCCAGTTGTGAGTGGTTAGGTAAGTAGTGCAAGTACTTGATTAAAGTTGAATCTTCCTCTTGAGTCTGTAATGTTTGGTTTGACAAATGATCAAGAAACATATTTTTCTCTGTTAGTCAACTGCAGGAGTTGAGAGGGGTAACCTTTTACAAGGCCTAAACACCATCTGTCGCTTTTAAAAAAATGAGGAAATGGTAACGCTCTTTTCCACTAGTTCAGATGTGAACTGTTTCTGTACTTAAGTGCTCCACAGAAACTCTTTATGTGCTTTACAAATCTATTCCCAGATAACCTGAGTATTTTTTCTAGCAATCTTGCTTTTCTAGTTTATCATTTCAATCGCACATCAGACCCTGTATTAGCAAGCAACCATTGTGATAACCTATTTACATTTGAAGTGGCTTTTTTAAAAAAAAAAAGTATTGAAACCACATGTACATGCTGTGGAATCTAATAGCGTGAAAGCTGCAGCCAAAGTTGTAAAGGGTTCGGGGTTTTTTTTTCAGAGCCCTGTTATTACTGTCCTATGTAATGCAGGGGTTTATTTTCCATGGTTAAGTTTGCTTGATGTCAAACATTGACCTTTTTGCCCGAGTCAGGCAGAGAAGTATCAACTTCTGCCATGTTACTTAAGCTTCCCCCTCCGTTGTATTTTAGAGGTGCAAGGGAAAAGCTTTCCAATTGGATAAAGGGTTATTAGGTGAAGAATGTACCTCTCTGTAAATGTTGGAGGTTTTCTATAACAAAGTAGTATAAGGGTGGGTTGTCTTAAGTATAAACAGCTGTTGCATTTCTCTTTCGTGCTGTGGTGCTGTCATGGGGCATCTGCCACCCTGCCTTACTGCAGCTATTTCTTGTCATCAAGGCTTTTTCTTTTTTAAACATTTAAGAGTTTCTCCAGCCACTGGAAGTGAAAATGATGTTATTTCATTGTAGAGCAGTGTTGCACTGAAAGGCGCTACCTTTAGCAGGGATTGCTCTTCTAATCTTTCTGCTGGAGGACACAATCCCCAGAGGTCTGTTTGCATCGCTCTGGGGAGCTCTGCTGGAGCTGGTGTCCCAAGATGTCTACTTGTATTTCTCCAAGTTCTTCCCTTCTGTGCACACTTACGGCTCTCCTACACCACTCTGTGTGTGCTACTAGAAAGAAAATTCACTCTATCCCAGCCAAAACCAGGACAGAGGGAAGGTGAAAGGGCTCTTTGCTAATTATGAAACACTTAGAAAGGTCTTTCCTAGCTGCTCTTGGGAGGGGGATGTAGAAAGGCTTGTGTCAGGGGAAAAGAAGAGGCACAAATGGCAAATCACGAGAGCTGTGTGGGAATTCGTGCTCTTCTGCTGACTGCCTATCCTCAGTTATGGTGATGGACATTAGATGGGCAGGAGGGATGTACTCACCACAAGGACACAGCTTCGTGTCCAAAGTACCCTGTCCTACAAACAAAGCACTCAGGTGTTGAGAGTGGTTTTGTCGGGAAGAATCTATGCACATGGAGATCCAGCATTTAAACAAGTTATGTATAAAAATGTGTATGTACTAATGTTGTCGCCTGGCAGTGTTTTCAAGCACACTGCATGTCCTGGCCTCCTTTAGAGGTGACCGAGCAGGCGTTACATCCTAAATCTGCCAGTGCGACAGACATCTCGGCTTCCTGTTTCTAGCAAGGCAGCTGACTTCACACCATTGAGCTCCCATATAAAAAGCCAAAACTGCTTTAACTGTTCGTGACAGCGGTGTTTGGCTTAGCAAGTCTATCACAGCAGTTAGGCGATGGAGGCAGGGAGGTAGCTGAGGTCTCTGCTTAGGTTGCGCTGTGAAATCTCGTCTTTGTTTCTGTTGAGGAAAATAGGAGGTATGGCAGCTGGCTAGCGTGTATTTGCCATTCCCTCAGCCACGCTTAAGCTGCTTTTTTGAAATGTTTTTATTAATTCCATAAACAAGACAAATCTAATGTTACATTTGCGGGGGGGGGGGGGGGG
>NW_008824930.1:2542417-2551856 GCF_000699105.1 Pygoscelis adeliae
TCAAAAACTATAGGTCCCTGTATGGAGACACAGGGTGTTCAGTTTGCAAAACCTACCACCATCTGCAGCCTTAACTTCAGCATTTTAGGCCTCCAACTAGTTTGACTATACAAATGTCTCAGCTTCTGTTGAGTTGCTCATTTGCAGCTGACATATTGCCACTTAAAAGTAGTGGTTCATTTCTGGCTGAGCTCCATGTTGGACTTTAAAACAACTCTCTGTATTTGTTTATTGAGCAGAAATTATTTTACTATTGGGTGTAGCTCTTTATGAAGTCTGTCTCCTGGAAATATTGCCAGTGGAAGGAAGTATAACTATATGATGTTTGCCTTACCATGATGCTGTTGTAATCACGCTGTTTGAGTCATACTAGTACATTTTGTGTCAGAGCAATACTTGAAGGTCAGTGGAGGAAGGACTGCTACTACGTCGCTTGGGAAAAAACAGATGTAGCAAAGCATAAAGAATCGTCTGCTTGGGTTTTTTCACTTGTAATACACAACTGATGGCAGAATAGAGTTATGCATTTGACAGTTACGTTAGAGCTAATTAAAAAAAACTTAAGAAAACCCAGCAACATTATGCTTGTATGACCTGTAAAAAAGCGCTCCAGCACCTTCTGGAATAGCTCACAGTAGATGGAGAAAGAGGCAGAATACCTCATCTGACTCGACTTTTTGAAATGTCCTGAAGGTGAGGTGTTCTGGGGACATGAGACACTTGTCAGAATAAGAGACCCCAAGAGCAAGGCTCTTCAATGCCTCAGAGCTGAGGATCTATATTTAACAGCAGCAATGGTTGTACATTCTGTTCCTCATTGGTTTCCTGCTGTGCCTCCAGCGTGTCAGATTCCTTCCCTCACAAAAATGGAAGTTTAGACGGTCTCCTTTCATTTCTCCTCCCAGACAATTTGTTAAATTTAACATAACAGTACGTTAAAAAACAAACAAGTTTCCCAACATATGTAGAAATCATTTAAGCTTTTCAAACAAAACCTGTGACATAAGGATCCAATTATGTGATTGCATAGTTAATGATCCTTTTAAATGTAAAACCTCCCCAAAAAATTTGGTGGCAGCTTTGGGTATCTTCAAACTGTCATCCTGAAGTGCCACAAAAAGTAGCATTATTCTGATGGAATGTAAATCCAGATTGTTCAGAGGATATGATTAAATCTAGAAGTAATTTTGAGGAAATAAAGGCAGAATCCAAGACGCAGTCCTCCTTCTCCCAAACTTAGGAGGACGACTTCTGCTTTGTTCTTCTAGTGCTACGCAAAATCCACACCTTCCTTCTGTAAAATGGATGCAAGAAGCTGAAATGAAGCACCAGCTCCTGACTCCTGTAACTGGTAGCAAATGTGCTTGGAGCCCAACCTGCTGGGGATGGACCAGACCTTCTGAGCTATGCTGCACAGGCTGCTTTGTGCACACCCACGGGCGGCATCTGGGATCTCTGCATGACTGACCTGCTGAGGGAATGACAATTCTTGCAGGGCCATGGGAACTCTGGAAACCCTATAAACATCCAAAGCCACTGAGACAAAATTTCTGTGGTGGAAGGTGGGTCGAGGGAAATGTGTGTGTATGTATATATTTGAGAAGAAGCCATATGGGAACAGCCAGGAAATTTCATTTTTACATTCTCAACAAGGGCTATTTTTTAAATAAAATGTATGTCAATTACTTGCCAGAAAAGTAGGAATCCTAATACTTGCAGTCTAAATAGTAGAATGTCGAAAGGGGTAAGATCCATGAAAAATTACAGAAAAAGAAATCATCGAATCCTTTGTGAGGATGGTGCTGAACATCCCTCGCAAGTAGAATCCTGTCTTTATTGTCACTGACTGCAAAGGGAGATGAGAGTGCTGCTTGTCATCACAGCGGGGGCTGTATGCTCAGCTGAAGAGTCTCCATCACCATGGTATTTTCAGCATATCTGAAGTTCAATCATCAAGCTTCGCTTTGCAGATGGAGAAAGCTTCTTACTTCCTTTCCCCTTTTTTAACAGGTGGTAAAAGGATTTGCTGAAGATGCATAAGATTTTGGCAACTGCAAAAATAGAAATTCAACCTCTGAATTCCTGTCCTGTACCCTAATTAAAAGAAATTAATGTCATCCTTTCTTCTGTGTTGTGAAATATATAGACAAGTATAGCGTATATTAGCTTAGCAGTAGGTTGTTTTGAACTGCTAAATGAAGAAGCACATGTATTAATTTCAGCTGTTGGCATGGACAGTGATTCTGTAGGAGATGCAGGAAAGAAAATGGCAAAGAGAACTGGGATGCTTATCTTTGCAAACCAGAATAAGCAAACTATCAGCTGCACAAAGCATCTTTCAGAAAGGAACATCTTCTGTTACTGTTTCTATTAATCTAAAAGTCATTTAGATCAATAAGCTGCATTATGAAAGGGGCATGTACATGCTCAAGCCCTTGTCTTTCCGTGACTTTTCTATCAGTCAGCACTGTTGCTCCTTTGTGTACAGGCTACTGCTTTCTCTTTCTGGCCTTGGTTTTTACATCTGTTTCATTTTCCTGCTTGTTGCTAAGTTTCCCTCTGAAAAAAGTTTGTTCTTTTCACTGATGGTATTTGATGTTTTGGGTTGGGGTGACTCCTTCCTCCGAAAAGAATGAGCTCTTTTCTTCCCCTTAGTGATCCTGTTTTGCTGTTTCAGTACAAAATAAGCCATCACTGATGACTGCGGCGGTTCTTAGCAGAGGTGGCAGAAAGTGGCTCACTCCTCTTCCTTCAGAAAAGAAGCCCAGGGAAGGGGGTGCTCTGATTTTTGGATCTGTAGTCTCAGTGAGTCACTCAGCACCCAGGTCTTAAAATGCTTACTTTGATTTGCTGCTATGCACTTTTGACAGCGAAACATAAATATTTAGTCACTGTTGTAAAGCCAGGCACTGACACTAGACAAAAAAAAAAAAACGCAAGTGCCTACCAGTAGGCCGTGTCTTGTTTCTTCTGGCAGTAACGTCTTACAGCTTAAAGGAGAAACAGCTGAATTCTGAGTCTTTGCATCTTGATTTCTAAAAAAAAAAGAAGCCATAATATGGACTCTTACTCCAAGTATGAAGTATCTGATTTACAAAGAATTGTCCGAAAGCAAGGCCCGTCACAGATTTTGTAACAGGGATTCCTTTTCCCAAAGATGTTGGTCTCCTGTGCCCAAGCCCAGGCACAGGAGGCAACTCTGCACTAACAACTTGCTTGACGCTTCCAAAATCCTAATCTGTCCAGAAAGCAGATTGTATTGGTGCTAGACCCATTATTAGTCTTCAGAAGGAAAAGGAACCTGCTGTGCACCTGCATAGGACAGCACCTCTCCCTCTCCCGCCCCCCGCCTCTTGGCTGCAGCAGAAAGTTGCCAACGATAAGGGTAATTGTTCCTAAAAGGATGATTTTCTTCCAGCTAACAGACAAGAGGGTAGGACAACTTGTTACAGCAGAACAAAAGTGACTACATGCAATGGGAAGTTGGGGATATTTGTCTCTGGAACTCCACTCTGCTTCCGATAGGGAGAAAGCAGAAAGAAAGGAAGAAGTTGGCTCCAGAGCTCAGTAGCAGAGATGACACTGCCAGCAACTCGGGGACAAACGCAGGCAGTCATTGCATCTCTAAAGCATCCGCGGTTAAAGCTTTCAGATAGCTGGATGATGTTTGGGTTTCCAAACTGCCGCTGAAGACGAAGAGCTCTCCTATCGTTTGCGAGCAGGGAAACAAGCGTGTTGAGCTGTGGCGAAGTCAAATGCAGACCTCATTCGCTACATCGCACAGAACCACAAGGGAATGTCACGGGTAGGAGAGGCCGTCTGATAACGCCCGCCACAGAAGCGTGGGGGTGAACAAAGGAAATTTCCTCGTCAGCTTGTGGATGTGATAAAGAGTGCAAACAGGCAGGCATGCAAACACTAGCTGCTTACGAAGAATAGCTGTGTTTTACTTTGCGGATTATATCAGCCCAGGTGGTCACTGCCTCTAGCACACCAAACTCATCATCTTCCATTTTAGGTTTGTCTTTCTCTTCTCCCCATGACCGTGCATAAACTTCTCAGTTGTTTCTAATAAAAAAAAGGCACGGGGGGTGGGTGTGTGGAATTTATGCTGTATTTTTTGTGACTAGTCCAGTTCCAAAGCTTAGCTGAGGCTTTCCTGCAAGGAAGGGGTGCAGAAGGTCTTGGTCTGTCCTCTTTTCCCTTTTGGAGCCCTTTTTTGCCTATAGCCTGATCCTGTTGGAGCAAAGACAACACCACTTTCCAAAACTACTCCAAGTTCCTAGATCCCTGCCACACAGAGTGTTCAGATGTCCCAGCATTTTCATCATGCTCTAAAGATACTCACAGGTCTATGGAAGAAATGCAGAGCTCAGGTAAATATTCATGCCCCAGCATGGCAGGAAAGTGAGATAATCCATGCTTTTCCTGCTTGGATAAAGCCTAAAGAGTTATGAAAGACTTATCCAGGTGAACCATCTATTCTTTGTTTGAGAAATATGGTATATGGGCTGGAGAGCGTGGAAACTCCAAGAAAAGAGGATGAGTAGGCAGTGCTAAACATCCAGAACTGTTTCTGGCTGGACAAAATGGATTAAGAAGTACGATAGAGGAATTTAAGATATGAAAGGGAATTCAGTGCAGTGAAGACAGTTAATTTTCACTGTATAATTTAAACTCAACAGCTTGCTTTTTTGCTTTATTTAAAAAAGCAGCGCTGAGCAAGTGAAGCAAAAGAGGGCACGTGCAGTGTTTCTTTCTTCTCTCCTACTAGTTTTCTTTCCAAATCTCCCCTTGGAGATGCGCTGGTCCTGTAGCCTGCAGCTTTTCCCCCTCTCAGAATTATCTTGTTCTACTAATGGAAACTGAACACAAAGAAATACATGCATATATACATATAAATATGTGCAAATACAAATATTTTCTGTCTTTAAGCGTTCACTTGCTGCCTTTGGATGCTTACTGGCATGGAGCATGAGTAACATGAGAGCATCCAAAGGCAGCAAGTGAACGCTTAAAGACAGAAAATTGTTTATTGTTCCTTTCCTCCTTCCTCCACAGTACATGGTGAAATAAGAAGCGTTTGCAGGCTTGCAGTCACGGGCCCCACGCCTTGGGCTGGAGCAGGGAGAGCATATTTCACCTTCAGCTCCTGAGATGCCAACAAACAATATTTAGGTTATCCCCCAGCCCCATTTTTCCAAATTTCCTTTATTGTTTTAAGCAAATGCTCCTGATCCAAGGATGATAATGGAGAAATAGCATTTTAAAAATAATTTTAAAAAATAGTGTAATAAAAGATGTAGACAGGGAAATCAACATTCCAGTGAAAGGGAAAATGTGAGTCAGTGACCATTCGAGCTCCAGCAATTTTTTTTTAAATCCATCTGTAATGTGGAGCAACAGTCAACAGAATAGGAATCTGGCAGGGCAAATGCTTGCTTCCGCCTCTGAAATAAGAACTTGTGGGTATTTTCAGAGTGGGAGACTGGATTTAGTGAACTCGTAAGCCACAGCATCGGGATATATCTTCCTACAGTGTAATTAAGAAGCAATTAGTAGCCTTAGACTGTAGAGAAACCACTGGTCTCATTTAACTTAAATCGATGAGTGAGGAGGGGAAAGGAAAGAATCTCTCGAAGGGCCCTTTGCTTAGTCTTATTAAAAATCCTGTATCTATGAAGTGATTTAATCACATCTGTGTAAGCTTTGTTTTTACATAGCACTTAGTCCGTACCTTAATAGAGAAGGGGTGCTTGTGCGGACCACCTGTTTCCTCTTCATGGTCACAGCATTTCGACAGAAAGTACATTGATTGCCTGATAAGTAATGTTAAATGCTTAGCAGTCAAACATGGCATTGGAGTCGAAAAGAAGAGGCTGTGACTTTCCGAGGACTACCACTAAGACAGAGACCACGTATGGGTGGTACATCGCAGTTTGAAGATCACCCTGCAATCTCCAGCCCTCAAACAACTTGGAAGATGTGGAGGGAGGTAGCAATGTGACCTTTATAAACAGCTGAGTTATGCTCGATTTTTTTTCTTGTGGCTTGGATATGGAGACACGTACGCAGCCTGTGTGACTTTGAAAACTTTAACGGAAATGAAACAGGAAGCCAGATCCTTTCACAGCTTGTTGATCTGCGAAGACAAGCTGAGTCTGTAGAGACTCATTTTCTGCCCCCAGCAAAAGAAGGCAGGGGGGAGAAAGTCAGCTAGGGGGATACTCTGGAGAGGAGATGCAGAGGCGACATGACAGAAAGGCAAGTAAGAACAGAGACCAGTTCACTGAGCAAGAAAAACAGAGCAGAACTAACCACTCAAAGAGAAGTGTTGGTAAGTTCGTAGACCTGTGCTCTAAATTTTGGCATCTCACCGAGCTGGTGATGAGCTATAGGAAGCTCCTGTGCTGCAGATCATAGCTGCATGGGCACTGCTTCTATCTATGCGTTGAACTATATCTGGCCTTAGTAGTAGTAATAAATGATGATAAATAGGGAAATGGTTCCCGACTGTTAATAATGGACTTGAAAAACTGAAGGGTGAAGCTCTTGCCCATTCTGCACGTAGGTTTCCTACTGTTACTGGGTTGGATGCTGTTGCCTTTGTCCCAGCAGACAATCTTTGCTCTCTTTTTAAATTGTTTATGTTCTTTGGGCTGTGGTTATAATCCTGTTGCTCACCTGCAGATGGGAGCAAGAACACGGCACTTGCTTCTGCTGCTGATTCGTGAGTTTAAACAGGGACGGTTAAAATGCCTTCATACTTGCTTAGCGCAGCTTTCAGTATAAACTTCTGCTGTAATTGCCGCGCAGTCTCATGTGGGTACAAGCGGAGGGAGGTAGTTGCAGTCATGCCGGCAGCTTGGAGATGCCATGACCTGCAGAAAAACCTGGAGGTTCGTGTTATGGGCAAGTTCATAATGCCCCCCTAAAGGAAGGAAATATCATAAATATCCCTAAGCGGTAGGGGTTTGCCATCAGCACATAGCCTTGTCTGAGTATCATAAATATGTGCAAAATGCCATGACCAGAAAGTCTGGAGGAAGAGAATCAAACTTAGGCTGCTTCCAGTCGGAGCTGTCTGGAGCTCGCCCCTCGTCCCCACGGAGCTGCTGCCTACTTGGGGGCGAAGCAGGGGAGGCATTACTTCTGCGGAAATATGTTGAATGCATACTCTAAGTAGAGCCTTCTCTAGTTCCCAATACTGTTTTCCAAGATATTTGGGGGAAGTTCACGCTTTCTGAAGCTTTCTGAACCCTTGCAGCAGCGTGTTTCCCCTTCTGCACAGTCCGTAACAGAAAGTGCCTTCCAGTTAGATGTTACCCCCTTTTTTGCAGTTGATCATGGCTCAGACCTAGACCTTGCTTGCTCTGCTTAGGATTACCCTAACTCTTGTTCGGCTAACAGGAATGGCATGAGTTCACCCCAACCAGTCCAACACAGAGTGCAGGAGGCCTCTGTGTTTCGCGGCTCAAGTCCTACCAGAGCTGTCTGCATCCCAGACAGAGGAGGGGCTTGCGGAGGAGGTAGAGGCTGTCCGGTATCAGTGACTTGCAAGGAGGAGAAGACAATATTTTCCTGCCGAAGCCCACGGAGGGGAAAGGGTAGTAGAGAGCTCTCCATAAGTGGCTCGGGGAAGAGGTCCAGAAAGAGCTTAAGGAGGAAGAAAAGGCATACGGACAGTGTTTGTTAAAAAAATACCTCAAGAGGTTTCAAGTAAGTGATCGCCATGTGATTCATTGCCCCAGAGCTTATTCCCAGCAAGAGCACACATAGAGGGGCATAGGCTATTCCCTAGATTGCACTGAAGTGCTGAATAAACACCCCGAGATGAGAGCAGAGAGCCGGGAAGCGGGAAGGACTCACTGACACGGGGGTTGATCTGCAGTGTTTGTACTCTGCGTGTTTCATCTCTCTTCCCTTAATGAGTCAGCAACCAGATACACATTAACTTTCAGGCTGTCTGCACACGGAAATCACCTATTAAATCCTAAGATTTTAACACAGGTTAGAGAGGGCAGAAAGAGGCAAATTCGGATTTGGCTGGAACGCTAAACCATCAGGCGGCACTGACACGGGCCTGGCCAAGGGAGCACTGGCGAGAAGGAAGCTGGAAAGGGAAGCTGAAGCATGTGACAAGGGAAGCTTCAGGCAAGACATAGCTCGAACAAATCCCAGGTACTTTGGAGCATTCACAGGTGGATGCCGTGGCAGCTATACCCTAACAGCACCTCTCTCAGCTGCGCCTCCTGAGAGACAGCTATGTTAAGCCACGAGCTGCGTGTCCAAGCTGAAGGCGGCAGCCAGCTGATGCTGCAGAGGGGCGTAGAGCTGGCACTTAGAAATATTTTTTTTTCCAAAATGGATTTTTCTATGGAGCAGCACACAGTGCTGCACAACTGACAGCTTTAGGCCTCTTAAGCCAACTATTTACTCTTGCTATTCTTAGCTGGTTTTTAAGCCTAGGTTTTCCTTTTACTGGGATAAGTGTGTTCGTGGCTTTCTATGAGTGCATGTAGGTGAGCGCTGGGCACACCGATATTTAACAGGTTTTGTCTGTTTCGTTCCTTGCCCAAGTTAGCTGAGACGGAGAAACAATCTGGCATGCATGCCAGACAGTACAAATCTCGTCACTGTTTCATGAAAAGTTTGATTTTCTATCGCCAACCATTTTAATATCTTACAATATTTTAGGAAAAAGAAAAAAAAAAAAAAACAAACCCTGGAAGTTTGTCCTAGCTCTGTGCTGGAGCAAACTGCTTATAAGTCTGTAAAAGATTTAAGTCTGCGTCACTTGTTCAGACCATTACAATTCCCTTCTGTTTTTCCTGCAAAGTCCCCAGGGAGATGGAAGAAAATTGTTCTTTAATGTGTAACCAGAAAAGAAATTACACCGGTCTATGCAAATGCTCTACATACAGCTGGGACAAATTACACCTAAAAGACTGCTAAAAGGGAAGGGTACCTGGCAGGGGTGAACTTCTTTCTGGATGAATGCACTTCATCTTGTTAATGAGTTAGTGAGGAAATGAACACTTAACCATAGGGGGAAAAAAACCCCAACAACTCTGAGGTCACTACGTTGTGTTTACGCTTCATGGCTAGATTTCAGACGGATGCTGATGACGTTGGTCTCCATTAAGGGAACTGCTGCTAAAAAATGTCAAATAATGTAGCGTGACACCAAAGCACAAATCGCATCTAACTGATGGAGGAGCTGCAGGGACCGCTGGGGAGATGGAGAACTCCACTCGTCTCTTAAGCTGAGGGGAGGCTGAGAGACGGGGGACAAGGGTCAGCCTTCCTCCCCGAAACGGGGTCCGCGACCGCCACGCTGCCTGCGTTCCCCCGCGGCTTCTGCACGCGGCTGGGAGCTCTTGGGCCCTCTCGCCATCCAGCAAAACGAAAGCAACACCCCCACTCCCACCCCCGCCGG
>NW_008824930.1:2552382-2567823 GCF_000699105.1 Pygoscelis adeliae
TCTGGGAACTGGTGTGTTCCCAGTGCCCCGCGCTGTTAGCTCTAAGGTACGTGGCGATGGCCGTGGCTTTAAAACAGCCACCCGTGCCGTTTTCACAAGAAGTGTGCTGTTGGGGTTTTGCTGTTTGTTTTTTGGAGTTTTTTGGTTTGGGTTTGTTTGTTTTTGTTTTTTTTTCCCCCTACTGTGTGGAATCTGAATTTAAATGTTGCGGACTGGCTTCTATTCCCATCGGAAAGGTGGAGGTTTAGAAAAAAGGGGATCAGAAACGAGCACGTGATTCGGGAAGACTTGGGAAGGTGGGCACGCATCCCTTCTGACCTGCTTGCCAGCTGCGCGTAGCTCTCGGTGTCACGCATCTCTCACGTCACTGTGAGGTGGTCTTTCAGTCGGAGGGTACCATGCCCTGCCGGCTTGCTTTTCTGCTGTACATTTTAGAATACGTTTCTGCTTTGACGGTTACTGGTCCGGCTCTCATTTTGCACTGCCTTTCATACAAACCAACTGGTTTGCTTTTTGGAGGAGCTGTTCAGACTGTATTCAGCTTACAGTTTCATTTTCTGCAGTGGAGACAGAACCAGATTTCTGTGGTATTTAGTAAGTGCGTTTTAAGCTAGTGTGGTGCTCACTGCTCTGTTGCCAATATGTGCAAGTACAGTTATCCCCACTTCCGTCCCTTGGCCTGCTCCAGTCTCTGCAAGTGATGAAACAAAGAGGTAAAGTGTGTGAAACAGGAAGAAATGACCCGTTTTGGTTTTGAGGCTCAGAAAACTTCGTTGTAGTCACTGAAGAATTGCTTTAAGAATTTTATTTCTTTACTGCTGGACAAATAATTTAATTAGAAATTGAAGGGGACACCGTACAGTAAGAGGAAAATTTTGCATATCTATACAAAATACTACCAGGTGAAGGGTGTTAGAATTGTTTTTTCAAGAGCAAAAGCAGCATTAAAATGCTGGTCAGCATATTAAATGTAAGTCCTTTTATGGATAAGTAGCTGCATTTGGATTTGGGATTCTGAAAAAATGATTTAATTTTGGTAGTTCTGAGGGTTTTTTGCCATTGGGATAGAAGTTTTTTCATTTTGTTTAACTTTTTGGACCAGGTTGCCTGAGTAGATGGTGTGGATTCCCCGTTCAGCATCAGGACTTTCTGTCCACCTTGTTTCTTAGATACAGCTTCCGGGTTAAATCCTCACGTCCTATCTACCAAGGCTATAACAACAAACATTAAAGGGTTTTTCAGTAATGTCAGCAGTTTTTCTTGAGCTTAATGTCTGAAAATGATTGGCCTTGCATGATTACCCAGGCAAATAAGTTAGAGGTATTTCTGAAATACCTCTGTGCTGTACCTCCTGACCCCGCACAGCTGAACTGTGGGAGTCACGGTGCCAAACTATACTAGGGGAGATGAGTACGGTTATAATTTAGTTGTTTTGAAAACACAAGGGAATAACCAGTGCTCAGGAGTCAAAAGGTTGTATAATTACACTGCTTTCATTACACTCACATAACTAAATTTGTGGGTGTGATTAGAATTGCATAAAGTTTACCTTAAGGAGCTTCTTAATTTTCTCTTGTTTTAGGCTGTGAAATTATTTATTTAAAAATTACCATTGGGCCACATTAGTCCTGTTCTAATGACATTTTTATTAAGGCATTCTGACTTCTAAAGGAGTTACAGTACTCTGTAAAGTCAAATGCTAATCTGAGTTGCTGTCTGACATCTGACCCTGAATCGCTTCCGGATCTGTTTTCTGCTTTGAGGGAATTTGGGAAAGCATGGTGGACACACGGCATCCTTTCTGCACTCCTGGGTTGATACAGCTGGCGTGGTGCCGGCACGTAGCAGGAACGAGGAACTTTGCCCGTGTGCTCTGTTGCTGGGATTCCCGCCGTGGCAAACACCAGTTCCTCTGTGCATGGTTGCAGCACCGGGGATCACACACGACAATGTCGTGCCTTCCAGAAAGACAGAGAAGTAGCTATTTATTAACTAAAATGTCAGTGTTTCGTGTCAGAAAACTGTCAGGACTCGTGTACTTCAGCCACAGCAACGTAAAAGTGGTCAATGACAGTTTTAAGAGCGGAGGTGGTAGCTAGGGATCTTGTACCAGTTCTGGGGTGCTAGAGAGGGTTTAGTTTGTGTGTTACAAAAATTGGTTTGAGGGATAGTTTCGTTTTTTCCCATGAACAGTGTAACTCATAGCTGGGCTATCGGTTGCCAGATCATATAAAATCATGTCAAAGTTTTGCCCCCGCATAAGTGAGGGAAAACAGGAGGTAAGAGTGTTACTGTCTGCTTCTTGAGAAGGCTCCAGTGAAGATAAACATGTTGTAAAATACTCCAAAACTGCTGCAGGCTACTTCATGAATTTTCTGAGAAATTTTTAAGTCGGCAGCTTTTAGTTTCTTTTCAGCCTTATTCTGTCTTTGTAGCTTCTTCCCATTTTTTCACTGCTGAGGAGCGATACTGTACATTTTTGGCATCCTCAGGATCCAGACCCCAGTGCTTGGGATTTCTCTGTAGCCTGTGTGGAGGTGCTGGAAGCTCCTGACAGACAGAGGAGGTGTGTCTCTAGCTCCCGTCCTCGTGCCACCGGCGGGGACAAGTGCTGCTTACACCATGTACCCGTGCAGAGGGATGTGGCTAGCAAGGCAACTTGTGCTGCCCAAACATTTCTTTCAACAAACATTTCTCTGAGGAGAAGGCTGTGGACCGAGCGGAAGAGTTGTGTTGTCTTATTTGGGCCACATCGCGTTAAGGTGGAGGGCTAAAAATACGGGATGATGTGGCTGTATAGGCTCAGTCTCTAGTCCTGTTGCTAGCTCTGCATGTGGTGCCGGGCAAGACCCCCTCTCAGATTCCTTGTCCATAATACGTTGCTGAGATTTTCCAGATTTTCTGAGTGTTTAGCATTTAGGTTTCCAGGGCGGGGTGGTCGTGTTGGGTGAATGGTGCTATGGAAGTGGGAAATGTGTACCTTAGCATCAAACTGGTGCCTTGGTATGATGTGGTGTGCGTGGGGCTTTGACTGTCATCAGGTCTGCCCTAGCACCCGTGCAGCGAAGAAGCATCGTGGCAAGGTGCTTGGCACTGCCCGCAGGTCAGCTGCCACCGGGGGAATGCTGGCAAGTTTTTAATTGCCGAGTCTGTGCAAAATCAGTCTTTCTGCAAACGTAAATATTTGTTTCAGGTCCGTCTGTGTGACAAAGAGACGTCCTACCGGTTTCCCCCAGTTTTGCTCTGAGCACAGCTCCGTGCCCTGCGTGTGCCTGGGGCCGTGTTCGCTGTCCTTCAGTTCTGGTTTCATTTTGTTTCACTTCCTGCACGTGAATTTCAGCTGTGACATGCTTGCCAAAGGCTGAGGTCTTAAAAATAGGGGATTTCATATCATTGTAGATCTTTAAAAATGACACTGCCAGGTTCCAAGGTTAGAAACTGTCCACTACTCTGTATTTCATTTTCTTAGTTTGCAAGTGAAAGTAAGTTGTGCCTCTGCCAAGTGCCAGCCCCTCAAGAAGAGCTCGATATGCAGGGTCACAGTTAACCTTATTTTACAGGGCTGCATAATTTGTATTTTAAGTCGACCTTGCCACATAACTGTCCAGTTTTTAGGCAGTTCGTGCAAATGCAGAGATGTCAGGGAACCATGGTCTCTTGGTCCCTGTGACCAATGTCCGGAGCGCTTTGCTTGAAGCTTCTCTCGGCATCCAAATGTCTGCAACAATACCAAACGTGCATTAGCAATAATAATAATGTGTTTTTACAAGCAGAGGGCTTCCACACAGAATATTCTGGGTTCTTGAATCACATTTTTATGAAATGTTTGTACTAGCTATGACTCTGGTATTACACTGAGTGATAGTAACTGAAATTTAAGTTATTTTGATGCAGTCAGTTTTACCTTTTAACATGCCTTTTTTGCTTAAGATTTTAGGCAAGAAGTGCCTGGTAATGCGCTCTCAAAAAAAGGCAGAGGATTCCTATGCAGGTGGCCTAATTAAAAAATGCCAGTTTGAAACTGTTGCCCTTTAAAAGATGAAGAGAGAGCAGGGTTTAAACACTCCAGCTGCTTCCATCCTAGTAGCATTAGCTCAGCAGAATAAAGCTGAAGTATTGACTTTCATCAGGCTGGACGTTGAGAGGCAGGGGGAGAGAGATGTAAGACCAGTTTCTGTCATTGCATTCAGAGCGATGGCTTTGATATTTTGCTTTCTGTTGCCTTTCCCTTCTGCTTCTAATCTGTTGTGGAAAGAGGGAGAGAGGCAAGTAAAACTCCCAAGCAAACAAATAGCACGGCTGGAATAACTTCTGCACATACCTAGTGGGAAAACACAGGCTTTGTGATCCGATGCAGCACCAGGAGATGTGAATTATTTGTGATTATTAATCACAAATTATATGTGATTGTTAATCCATATGAAAAATACGCAACTTTGCATGGCGCTTCACTGCATGTGGAGTCTGGTGCACTTTTGGAGAGAGCTGTGCTCTGAAGATGGCCATAAAATCTGTGTCGTGAGGGTACAGCAGTCAGACCCTGTACGGAGGTGGGAATGACAGGCTGCGTGGATGCAACCTGGTCAAGGGGGGCTGGCTTTCAAAGCAGGGTCTTCACCTGGTGGCAGATGTACGCACCGTGTGTAAGAATTAACGGTTGTGACTGATAGTGCTTAGACAATAAACAAGCTCAGATGAATTGATTTTTTTTTGGTTGCCATGGGTTACTTGATGCTGCTGTTTTCCCAGCTATCGCTTGGGATAACTGTTCATCGACAGGAAGAAGCTCAGAATTCCTCGGACTGTCCTGCAGCGCGTGCCTACCAAGCTGACTGGCATTTCTTGCTGCTTTCTCCTCTGGTATTAGACTGAGTGATAGTAACTGGAATTTAAGTTATTTTGATGCAGTCAGTTTTACCTTTTAACATGCCTTTTTTGCTTAAGATTTTAGGCAAGAAGTGCTTCAGCACTTCAGCAAAGGACCCCTCAAGGCATCAAACCACTGTTCAGGAATGTGCCAGCTGGTGACCACCGAGGGGCTGGGGACTCACCCGGGGCCGTCCAAGGGGTGTTTTGTCCCAGGAGCACTGCCGGTGGAGTCCGATAAGCAGCTTGTTTTCCTCTATGCTGCTCGCATTGAGATCTTTCCCATGCGGGTTTCTGTTGACATTCCCTCTTCCTCGATCCAGGTGTCTCTCACCCCTCCTCCTGTGCAGCTGGGGGGCTGCTCTGCGTTGCCATTTGCATCCCTCCTCCCGTGCCAGCGTAGTGGCCGCTGCTGTGACGTGGTGGCCACCAGTCCCTTCCTTTGGGGGGACGGGCGGCAGGCTCGAGAAGGTCCTGCTCCTCCTGGGTGGCAGTGAGCTGGCGCCTGCGCTGCCGGGGGGTCGGGTGTGCATCCAGGCAGGGCCGGGGGCGCTTCCCGCGCCGGGGAGGGGGACAGCCCTCGCTGCAGCCTGCTGGACCTCTGCCTGGAGAGACCTGGAGGGATGCTGCCTGTGGTACCACCCAGCCTTGTTAGCGCGTAATGACGGCGCATCCTTGGAGGGTTGGGCTGTAGGTACAAGTCTTGTGCTGTCTAGCAAACAAGATTTAAAAAAAGGAGGAGGAAAATAGTTCTTATTGCTAAGTAAGACTTCAACTTTTTTTCCCATAACCAAAGCTTCAGTTATCTAGACAAATCAACAGAAAAACCCAAGGTATTTATACCACTTAGCCTTTCAGCTAAACTTAAGCATAAGAAGATGTTCAGGAGGAAAATATTTCCTTTACTGTGTCAGTTTGGATTCAGCGCAGCAAAAAAAAAAAAAGGCATTTTGAAGAGTTGTGTTCGCAAATAGATAGACCAGAAACAAACATGAGTGGCATTAGGAATGATTCAACATGCAGCTCAGCAGCAGGCATAATAAGAATCCTTAGAGTGGGCTTCCTTCAAATAATAGATTTAGTGCATTTATGTAAGTTATGTTTGAAGTGTACAGGCATTAAACAGCAGTTCTGAACAAGGATGGATTTTTTTCCACATTTAAAAAAAAAAAAGAATCATAGTAGCAGAAATTTCAGAGGCTCCTTCTTTAAAAGGAGGTTATTTTTTCACTGTTTTTTACTCATACTTAGGAATAAGAGCTTTAAAGAGATACTTGTTTTTTATGGCATGAAATGCTTTTCACATATTGCTCTGGACTGTAAATTCTCTGAAGGCTTCTCTCATGATTTTTTCTTACATAAATGGAAGTGTAGCTGAGCTTTATTCATCTGAAGGTCCTGGATGAAGCACCCTGTGCCTTAGAAAGGAAGCTGAATTATACAGGAGATCAAGAACTGAACTTTCCTTTTGTTCTTGTAGGAATTTGTGTAGAGGAAAATGGCATGTGCAGGCTAGGGCATGCATTAATATCTTGAATATATAGCTGAAATTGGTTTTGTAAAGGTAACTCTAATAGAGTATATTTTAGGTAATCACGCAGTAGGTAAGAACGCATCATGTTTGTTGCTACACGGTAGGAATAAGTAAGTGTCACAGCTGGATAGATATGTTAACAGCAGCAGTTGGGGCCCTGTTGACGACCAGGGAGTCCAAAGGAGGCTGCCAGCCTTTTTACTCTATTTTTCCTGAAAGGTCTTTGCAGAAAGGGGACAAGGGATGAGAGAGCACTTGGGACTCCTACACAGGACAGCTGTGTAAATAAAGCCTTTCTTGCAAGTGATGGGCCTCAGTGCTACCAAAACTATTCTGTTTTCTAGGTAATTGCGTGATTCTAGTTATGCTTTCAGGCTGGGATTCTGTTTTGTTATTTTTTGGAGTAGGAGTTGAGATCTGATCAGCAGACATGGTTGAACTTTTGATAAGTCATTGATGATTACCATCTTTGCCTGTAAATTATTTTCTTTTTCTTCTTATACCAAGTAGAGATCCTCGTATCTAGTTGTTATGTTAGAACAGGTGAAGAGGGTTTGCTTGACAAGTTGACACTGCTTTGCTCTGTAAAGGAAGGGTTTCATAATGAAATAGTTACTGAATTAAGCAGTGCTTCCCACGTCTCATGTTTTGTGCTTGATCTGTTCTGTTTTCGGTAGTTTTTCATTGTTTTGGCATGGCGCTGATAATAAACTGGGAAATCAAAGACTCTATAATCACTTGGCACTACTTAAAATGGCACGATTCTCTCTTCTAAGCTGTTATAGGGTGTAATATATTGTAGGTATTGAATTTTTATGATTAATAGCTCTTTGTCTCCCTCTTGGCTCAGTCAGTTGAGGTGGAGGTGCACATGTGTGCGTCTGCGCGTCATGCTGGTGCCTGCTCTGTAAGGAGAAGTTTGCTTGTTTTCCCTTAAAAGAGGGACTTAGCCTATTTTATAACATGCCTCGGTACTGATACTACGTAGTTTGGAAAAAGGTGATGTGCAACTGTGACGACAGCTCTGCAGGCACACACTGAATGCAGGCAGACTTGGAGCTCCACGCCAAGCCTTGCATCTCAGTTGAGGGGTCTTTCTTCCTAGCTCTGGGTCCAAGAGAGGAGGGAGAAGGAGGGGTACGGGTGGGCAGCAGAAGGGTTGGAACAGAGGGATCCCAAATTCTGTCTCCCTCTTTGAAGGAGGGGAAACCTGCTTTTCGGGAAGTGGGAACATAGTGTTGTGTGATGGGAGTATGAAGCTTGGCCACTTTATGGTAACAAGTACTACGTCCTGCTTTTGGTATCGAAAAGGCTGTGAAGAGGAATGTCCTGAAAAGAAGTCACATGGTCAGCTTTTAATTTTGAAAGACATTCTGTTATCTTCCCCATGGCCTTGTTACAGGAAGGGAGGAAAAAAGTAAAAAGGTGAATGTGCCATCAGACATGCTGGAATACTGGATCGTGCTTCAGCGCTGCGTACAGTGCTGCCTGCTACTTCCCAAGCGGATCCCTTACATTTTGCATTTCATCAGTTATGCATTTTTAAGGTTGCAGCCTCCAAAAAAGTTGTGAAGGAGTCAAATGTGGGGCTAATCCTTTAGAGACTCTTCTTGAGTTACTTGTGAAAGAAGCAGATGTTGCCAATGTCTCTTACTCATCTTTTTTCTGGCCTTTTTTTGTTGCCTTTCCCCCCCCCCCCTTTTTTCTGCCTGTCTCTCCAGCTGACTTTCGGGCGGGGTAGAAGTTTAAGGTTTGGCACTAGAAGGAAGTTGATGATGTGGCATGAAAAGAAAACACGATGTACTCCTTGCATTGTAAGATAAACACTGCTATCAGCTCCTACTTCAGCGCTGTTCAACCTCTGTTCATCCAAATTTCTGCTTGGAGCTGTGTTAGAAGTCCCAGGGCTCGGTTTTCCTGCGTGGGAGAAGAGTTGGGCCTCCCTGTCCTCGCGGTGGTGCTCGTGGTCAGTCTCCAAAAAGATGTGAGCCCAGCGGCTGGTCGCAGCACCGACGGGTTGTCACCATCTCCTGAGGAACAGGGTTAACTGTGTCCATATCCCCAGGAGTGGATTAGGTTTAAAAATCCGTGGGTTTATTTTACTTCCCCCGCCACTGTGTTATTAATTTAATTGCTCTTCGGTTTCTGAAGAACTTTGGAGGGGGCGGGGAGGGGGTGGAAAGATCTATTTTAAACTGCTCTTTTCTTTAATTCATGTCTTGTTCGTGATGTATTTTTACCAGCGGCACTTTGCAATCCAACTGCCACTTCTAAGTGTCATTTACTTGAATTAAAAAATGTAATTACACTTCTAAGCACTGAAAGTAGTCACTGAATCAAGAAGCGCTGTTTGAACAGCAGCTGTCCTGTGACGGGAGGGAAGGTTTATGAAGTCCAGGGTATGCTGTAATACAAGTGTAGCAAAAAAACTCAAAATCACTTGTTTGCAGGTTTTCCCATCTCCCATTAGGCTTTTTATTAGGGAAATACCTACTTATAAATCCCCTATATTAAATAAAAATGGATGAACAATATTCGATTACCTCATGTTCTCTCACATTGATTTGTGGTTTCGATTGAAACCAGTAAGCCTGTGCTTCCCAGCGCTCCTTGAAGAATAGTTGCCCAGGCACCTGTTAACCATCTGCCTTGAAAGGGGGTTTGTTGGACTCCAGTACGTTTTTTGCAGGATTAATACCATCAAAAGCTTTTTCAAAAGATTGTTTGATTCAACTTAAAAGCTGATGCAAACCTCTCATCTTTTTGCCCGTAAAAGAGGTAAAGGAAGAAATTTTGCATTCACATGTATTTCTGGTACTCAATAAAGCAAAGTATGTCATTTGAACAGATGGACCAGCTCTCACTTTTTATAGTCCCAGTTTGTTCAAAATCAAAAGAGGGACCAGTCATTTTAAGTAATGAAATGGAAGTCTGCTGCATCTTCCTTTCGATACCGTATGTTTAAATTGCTGTTAACGAATGCCGTTTGAATCATCGTTGGTTTTCATACAACAGTGTGACAATATAAATCCAGAATACCCATTGATCCATCGGCTGAACGCATTTGTAAGCCTTCAGGTTCCATTCTAGTTAGCAGAAGGTTCAGTCATTTACAGTCCGCTGAGGTTTTTTTTCAATGCTGATGCCTTTATCCTAAAGAAGAGAGAGAAAAAATTGCGGTGGCTTGAGTCTGCCAGACTGTTGTTGGTTACTAATTCTCAGTTGTTGTTCTCTAGGTAGCAGTTTGGGTGCTTACTAAGAATGTGCCTGTTGGTGTCCATCAGCAGTAAGTGTGTGCGTGTGTGCTGTTAAGTGGGAGTGTCCCGGTGTTTCCATGAGCTATGCCATTTTCGAATCTTACAGCTGATGTTTTGCTGTCTGTTACTTGACATCAGTAATAAATGCTTCCTGCAGCTGCAGATTTTTGGTCTTTTTGGTTGCGCATGAATGCGTGTCTTGCTTTTTCCTACTCGGCCTGTGCAGGCGTAACCCCCGGTCGTGCCAGGTACGCACACGTTAGTGCAGCACACGAGTAGAAGCTGACAGAAGACCTGTCCATCGTCTTGTACGAAAAGTGTTCACAGCAGTACGGGTTTTGTGTAAATGGGAACTAGCACCCCAAAAAATTCTCCGATTACCTCTTTAAAGTTTATTAACACCTTTTCATTTACAGCTCTTAACCTGCCTTTTGTTCATGGGAGAGACAAGGTCTGGGTCTTGCCTCCGGACAGCTTGCATATGACATCCTGTAATAAAACTTCTTTAAACAACAGAATATTGGAAAAGGCCAAATATCAGCAGCACTCTGTATATATGCAACAGTGCTTGTAAAAATGTATGCGTAGCTGTTTATCTCGTTGCCAAGGTAGGGATTCACGTGTACCTCTTCGACTGGATAGTTGTCCACAGTGCATGGGCTTAAGTTCCTTGGAAAACTTAAGCCCCTCTTAAATTTCCTGTTAAAGCCAGGAGGGGCAGAAGTTCAACTGACATAAAACTATGCTGAATGAGTAATTCCCTTTGTGGACTCTCTGGAGAAGGATCTTTTCAGCCTTCTCTGGGGATGCCTTTATAAAAAGTTGAGTTCTCTTAAAGTTTTGTACTAAATCAATAAATAAGTTAATAATAGAGCAGCTGTTGATCATAAACTCTGGGAATTTCCTATACTCAAATTTCAGCCAGAGGATAAATTTCTCACTTAGGGAGCAGATACTGCCTTTGTCAACTATTCAGTCTCCAGGCCCTCTCTCAATTCTAGGTCTTCTTATCGACAAAAGACAACGAAAACCTTCCCTAACCCTGCCTGTAATGCCAAGAGAGCGACAGAAACGTGTCCTGGTTTATGTCTGTGAAGAACAGTGAGAGCGTGCCCCCTTTGTGATGATCTCCTGAGCTTTCTACCAAATCCCTGGGGAGGAGCTTTCTCCGGAGTTTTAAGTTGACCCTAAACTTACCCAAATTGAGGCAGGAATATTCCTTTAATTGACTTAGTGACAAAGTAATGACGGTAGAGGTCTCTGGATCAGCACATCCTGAAACAAAAAAAATTTCTTTTTTTGTTATTGAACAGTTGCTTTGATATCAGTCTTTCTGTGACTCCATTGTAACTGTATATCTAGCCTTCACTGTGTGGAGGAGAGCTTGGAAATGTGAACCACGTGCACCCAAAACCCTAGAAACTTGAAAAACTAAGTATATAAAGTATATATATTAAGTCTATAAAAATATACTTGCCTTTTACATTTCACGTTTTGTGGTTCATTTGGAGTGGTATCGTACTTGGATGATTTTTCTTTTTGTAAGAAAACAAACAGAAACAAGTATTGCAAAACAGTGACAAGATTTTTTTCCTCTCTCTTTTTATCCCTATTTTAGGAAGGCATGAGGTGCGGTCCTGGACAACAGCCACCAAGCGATCCTTGTGTCTCATGTGGCAAAAAGTGAAAGTGCAGCTAATGCTAAGAATGTCTTTCCTCGTCACTATTTTTTGGTATTGCAGAAGGCTATACAGCTTTTTAGCACAGCTACTGAAATGGTAGGTTTTTATTATGCAGGCTTTAATCTTCCATGCTGTTGCTTATTTCAGTAAATACTGACCCTTGACAACTCCTTTTTGACACCTGTTTTATCATTTGGATTTCAGGTGGAGCAACTACCTTCAGAGAAAACTCATAAGTAATCTTTTTATCATTCCCTATTCATTAACCGCCCCCCCCTCCTGCCCCCCCGCCCCGCAGCTACCCTTTAGATGCAGAACAGCAGAAGGTAACTAATCTGTGAATTAATCTCGATTTAGGGAATCTCAGTGTGCTGACAGAAGTTGACCTACTTGGTTATAGTGCGAGAGAATGGAAAGGGGAAACAAAGCCAGCCAAACACATGAGGGAGGTAAGAGTTAAATTTTAATCTCTGAATGAGGAAGGGGAGGGGGGAGAAGAAGTACCTGGGAGAGGAGTAGCACTCCCAGTGCAACAAGCTGCCGCAGCTACCAGAGCCTGCTTCGCCAGCTGCCTAACGGAAAAGCAGAAGGGACAGCATGAACGTGGGTCTAAAGAAAGACTGCAGTAGAGCAGGTCAAAACGTAGATTGGATTTTAGTCATGCGTCTTCTCCAAATTCCCCCCTGTAGCACTGATGACCCATGCGGTGGCTTTAACAGGAAAAATCATCCCCAGTGCTACAGCCCAAATAACTTGGTCTTAGGCGCTGTCTCTTGGCCAGCCTTTGATTTAAGGTAAAAACTCTCATTCCAGGGAGGAATGAAACACACCCATTTCTCTGAAGGTCCATGTGACAGCAGCCAGTGCTTGGCACCCTCCCCAGCAGCTGCCACGGCCCCCTGTCCGGCTGCATCAGCTGCAGCTGGGGGCAGGCAGGGCAAGAGCTCACATCTGACCTGTGCCAGGTTAGGTCCGTGCTCAGCAGGCAAGGACCAGCATGCTGGATGGCGGCCATCCCCTGTCTTCGTGCAGTGTTCGTCTGCTCCAGCTCCGCGCCCTTGGCCGTGCGGCGCTGCCGGGGCGCTCCCTGGCCGAGACGCTTCTGTGCCGGCATCTTCCCCTGCGCAAGGCGCTGCAAGCAGGACACAGGCAGGTTAATTACACCCGGCAACTCCTGCTGCCTCATACCACACATAGCTAGGACTAACAAGCTACTAATCTCACAGTTAATGTCCTCGTCATCCTCAGCACCCCCATCAGCCGCTGAGGGGTGGCTGGAGACAGCCCTGGGCTGTGTGGGGAGGTGGCAGCCGCCTCTGCTTGTGGTCATCAGCTAATGCTTGGTGCTGCTCTTTTCTGATTATCTTTTTTTTTTTTTCCTTCTATGGTTTTTATTCCTTTTCATGTAAGGCATTTTTTGTGGGGTTTTTTTCCTTCTCTTTTTTTTCCCTCTTGTATCTTTGAGCTGCTAGCTGCGACTATCTTAATAATTATACTTCTCCCTGGATTTTTTTTCTCTTACTTTGCATCATTTTAGCTGAAATAGTTTTTTGCAGCTTAGTAAGTGTTCTTCATAACTGTGAGTCAAGGTGACAGAGTTGTGCTGCACTGAACTGGGCATTGGGTCATGGATAGCTGAACTCCTGAGCCAAGGACCTCCTAAATTCATGGTTCACCAACACTAGATACACCGTTTTCTATCAGCTCACCAACGTGTTTTTCAGTTCTGTACATTGTGTGTATGTGCTTACACCCGATAGGCAGAAATGGCAGCTGCACTTCCCACAAAAGACATCTGTTATTGCACATGCAATGGGCTGTTGGCAGCTACATCTTGGTGGCCGTTAATGGAGGCAGCGTGGCAGGGGGCATGGCGGGAGCAGTGATGCCCTCTGCAGGGCCCTGACCAGTGCTTGAAGTTGGAGCAGCACTACAGTACGCTAACTTGTGAGAGGGATGGGTCTCGGGAGCAAAGAAGAGCAAACACGTGTTTTATGGCTCTCTGTTTCAGCTGTGTTAAGCCTTAGTCACCAAGGTAGGCTCAAAGACCGTGGGCTGGATTTTTACTTTTCCCACAAAACTTATAGCTAAAGTAGCTATACCAGTGGTAGAGTACTAGTATCTGTTAAGCTTAGAGTCAAATCCAGTGACTCAGCTAACTGTGACGTTATATCCTCCTATCCTCATGGTGTGGCATTTCAGACCAGCACAGGACAAATGTAGCACTGGGTCCATATTTCTGATTATCTGATGATGGTGGGAACACTGACCATGAGATGCTGAGAGAGATCAAAAAGGCAGAGGGGGCAGGAGATGCAGTAGTAATGAGAGACACCAACTAGCCATCTGCACTGGCAGCAGCTGTGGGGTTGAATGCCAAGGTGCTCCAATGACTGTTTCATGGATCAGCTTTTCAGGGAGCCTTTAGGAAAGGAAGCAACCCTTGCCACAGGGATCTGCCTCAAAATGTCACTTTCTAATTTCTGTTGCTGTTCTCTGGAACAGGAGACAGCACACACTTGCATTCAACATCCTTGCAAGAACAACAAAGCAAAAAAAATTATTACAATTGCATCCACCTTCAGAAAGGGAAACTACCTAAAAACAAGGAAGTATGTTAAAAAGAAGCTAAAAGGCAGCTAAGAGTCTTGAGTATTTATGGTCAGTGTATTTGACATATATATAGCTTTAGGTCATGGTATTGGAATCACAGAGCAAATGCATAACAAGAAGGACTTAAGAAAGGGTAAAATGAAGCTGATAAGGCTAAACAGCAGCATAAGGAAGTTATGAGAAAAAAGAAGATATCTTTCAAAAAGCTGGAATTGCGTCCACATGATGAACAGATACACTTTTTCAATTAAGTGTAGTTCAAAGAGTTTGAAAAACTCCTCTTTAAGAAGTTAACAAAGGATCCAACTCTGCCAGATTAAATGCAGGAACACAGCAATACCAAAAGTGCCCAGAACAACACACAACAAGGCCAATAGTGATTTGAGGAACAAGTAACAAAAGATAGCAAAACTTTTAATACATTTGCAAAAACATACTGGGCAACAAGCCTTTCAGAAAATCCATGAGCCTTCTAGGTGATCAGAGCTGAAAAGGAGACTCCTTTATATAGAGCAGCCAGTGGATGGCTGGTTACATCACGTAGAAGTTATGACAGTAAGGAGCACATTTTAGGATGAGGTCTCATGAGATCCTGAACCAGCCTAACCTGCTTGCAGTCCCCAAAAGGGGCAGTCCCTTGCTTGTCTTGACTCTTCCTTTCTCACCTCATTCTAGCTGAGCAGTCCCTCTCCTTCTTTTGTGCTCGCTCTTACGTCTTCTGTTGTATGTAGTTCACGAAGATGGTGAGCTGATAGAGCTGGTCATCCTGAAGGACCCTTGTCTGAGCCACCTGAGCTTGCTGAAGCAGCAGGAAGCTCCCCTAGCAGGATTAATTCAGTAGGCTTACTATCACAGCCAATGCAAAGTGAGGGTAGTGGTGAGAAGTAGCAGCTGAGAAGTGGCGTTGGGATGGGGTGAGGGAGCAACCGAGATGAAAGAGGACCAGGAACTGGGACCGTCTTCCTGCCCCCTTCAGGAAGCAAACTGTGAGACCGATGCAGCAGCCTGTGGAACTGTAGAGTCCTCTTTCTAATTCTCTGCTAGTTTAGTGATCTGAATTGTCTCACCAAGGGCTCAGATGAGAGCCAGAGGTAATGCAGAGGAAGTACGGGGAGCGTGTAGCTGGAAGAAGGGCTATCCACTTCAGCACAGAGCTGCCAAATCTGCTTAGGTCACCATTGCACGATGGATTCAGGTCAGTGCAAGATAATGTTTCTGCCAAAAGGAGTTTTCTCCAGACGCCTGTTCTTGCCCTTTGGCTGCTCCATCCCATGTGTTGGCACATGTTGTGAAGTGGTCGGGGTTAAAGCTATTATGGCAAAGAAGTCTTCACTGTCCTGCTTTGGTTGACCATGTGAATGTTTACACTAGCAACAGTGCAGAGACTGGAGGAAGTCACTGGGTTTGGAGAGAGTGCAAAATCACTCTTAAGGGGCAGTGCCAGCGTAAGGAGTTTACAAAACCTATGAAGTTAGAACATTTTTGTGTA
>NW_008824930.1:2567875-2597032 GCF_000699105.1 Pygoscelis adeliae
TCAGAATTGGACTCCAATTCAACATGGGTTTGGTCTGAGGTTTAAAATGTTTATTGCTAAATTTTTTTTGTCTTTTTCTAGGCATATGAAGAATTGTTTTGGAGCTATCACATCAAATATCTGCGACAAGTCAGGAGGGACAACTATTGCGTACTAAGAGCAGTGCTTTTTCAGATATTCAGCCAAGGCATTCCTTTTCCATCATGGATGAAGGAGAGAGATATATTAAAGGTAAAATTCATGATTCAGGTGACATTGCACTGCAGAAGGAAGCTTTGTTCAATGTGAAAACTGACATGTCTGATATGGAAGTAGAGGAGAATCATTATCAGAATTTAAAGAGAAGTTTTTCAAACTCTTTGAACTACACTTAATTGAAAAAGTGTCCCTGATGCAAACGTAGCGAAGTGAACATGAGTCTAAATGGTTATTTAAAAAAAAAAAGTGGATGGATAATTGTTACTGGCACCCTGCTAGATGTCACTCCCTTAACACAAAAGGATATTTGAATCCTCCGCATCCACATCCGTGCAAAGTCCAGTGGCTCGCTTGGGAGCTGCCGAGTGTGTTGCTGGAGCAACAGGAATCCTGCCCTGGGCTCCAGGAGCTCTGGCAGGAGACAGCAGTGGGGAGGTGGGGAGCTATAGCTGCTGCCTGTGGGGATGCGTGTGCAAACTGGAAGGTGTCTGTAATCCTAAAAACCTCACTGAGTTTGGATGTATCCAGCTTTTCCAGAGTGTGGGTTATATATTTTGCTGAGAGCATATTTTCTTCTTCTTTGGCCCTGTTTTAAAAGATTCTTAAGGACTGGGCAGTCAAATGGAGCCTCCTTCTTAACATTTGAGTTGTTCTGAAGCCCGTTTTTTTTGTTGTTGTTTGAACTGTACAACCAGAGGACAGAACCACATCGTAAATTAAAATGTGTGTAGACAAGTTTATATAACTTTATATTCTACTTCTTGTTATGGTTATAATCTCTACTTAATTAGCTTTTTTCCCTCCCTCCCCAGCTCCCTGAAAAGCTTTTGTATTCTCAAGGTTGCAACTGGATTCAGCAATACAGTTTTGGGCCAGAAAGATACATGGGTCCCAATGCCTTTGGTAAATTGCGCAAATGTATGGAGACATTAAAGACAAATGTGAGTATTTAGGAAATGGCTGGGGGAATAAAATCACTGAGAAATGAGTTGAGACAGAGTTAGGGAACTGTTCCTTGTTACATGTTTCTATGGCAGTCAGCCTCCCTCCCAGGTTCATAGCGCTGAGCTGCTGGGCAGGCCATCGCCTCTCCTGCAGGAGAATCCAGCTTTTGGGGATCTACTAGGTTAAATACTAGGGGTCCCCCTGAAAGTTAGGGAGGCCATCCTCCCCACAGCTGTTAGTTGCTGCACGGTTAGTTGCCCTTGCCATCAAGTGGCTCCTGCAGCACCTCATCATTTTGATTAAAAATAACAACATGCTGTATGAGATCCTCCTGGATTCCCTCCCCAAAAGGGAGGGAACAAATGAATAGTGCATTTTCTTCTCAAACTATTGTCTTTCCTCTGCTTCTCTTTCCATGAAACACTGTATTTATCCAGTTTTACTGTAATTTCTCTCCGTAACCTGAAGCACTTGATTACGAAGACCTGTCAGCCTGACTGCCCCCTCTGCTCAGCAGAGCCAGATTGCCTGCGTTCCCAACCAGAAGTGTAACTCTTACTTACATATTTAAAATGTTGGGAGTTTTAGTAGCCCCAGAGCCTTTTGAAACAGTGATAAAAATTAGGCCTGACAGGACCTTGCACCTTCCTTGAGCTCCCCTGGGGTTCCTGCATGTCTGCAGTTGCATGAGCTGTGGACTGTTGTATTTCCATTGCCACAAGCTGTTCCTAACACACCACCACCCCTCTCCTCCCCATCTTCTTTCTGCTGGGCAGTTGCTTTCTATGCTCTACTGGGTCACAGCCATCAAATGGATACTGGTATTTGCTGGACTCCAGGGTTTTGGCCAAGATTAGGTTGAAACGCTTCTCTGAAGGCATCCATTATCCACTATATCAGACCTTAAACTGTCATTTTTAATTCTACAGTACACCTTACGGTTCTGGGTTGTCTTACCACAGCCACAACAGCTTATTTTACTGGTACACATTTAAGCTAGTTCCTTTTATGTGGTCCTGTGTATATGAGCCACAACCCTGTAGTTTTAAACCCTACTTTCAGTGATAGTAATTGTTACTTAAAGAAAAACAACAAACCACAAAGAGACTGATTTAGCTCTAGAAACAAAGCATTAGCAATAAAAAGAGGGAATTAAAATAGAGATCTGGTCCTTGTTGCTTGCCTGCAACCTTGCTGTGCCACAGTGACAACTGCCTGTCTTCTTGAGACGTGCCCAGTGGTTCTTGCGTGCAGTTATCATTTTGTTCTGGTCGCTCTTTGCATTTGCCAGTGTTTGGTTGTCAGGCTTTTATTTTTATCCTGTTGTAGCTCTTTGTAAGTTGATGTTACTTCCTTAGCACGAAGCATTTAAACTGGATGTTTGCACAGAAAAAAGTTTCAAGTCAGCATGGTGAACAAACTTGTACAATTAACAAATTGTTGCAGAGCAGCTGTATTATGCATTATGCTGTTACTGGGCATGAGGACTAGCTCCCAACTTTATTTTATTTTTATAAAGATGCTGTTTGGCCAATGAGAGGGATTTTTGCCTGTTTTCACTAACAGGGTTTTATGGTACATTTAGTAGTGTGAAAAGTGCTAAAGAGCCAGCACTGGGAGTTCAGAGTCTGCTGTATTTAACTGTCTACTTAGTTCTTTATTCAGCTGATACTGTAGGAAACCTTGTGTGTTTCCACAGAGTTTGGATAGCCAGATTTAGTAAATATTACTTAGTGTCTGAGGCTTATAGATGCACATGTCTGCTCCAGCTATGGTTTTAAGATACAGGGGTGGTAGGGAGTGGTTGCTGCCAAAGGTATTTTAAGCCTTTCAAGGAGTATTAGTCATATACCCGCACACTTTTTTTCCAAGAAGCTTGCTACGCACCCCAAACTCATGAGTCTGGGCCTCACTCCAGACTTGCCTCCATTGACCAAGCCACAGAAGAGTGCCTGGTTGTTGGGTAAGCTGGAGACATTTGCCTCTCTGCTGCCTTTTCCAGCTCTGTCATCAGCTTGTGGGCTGCTGCCTGCAGATGCTGGTGTGCCTGGGCCATGTTGGTTAGTGGGTGCTTTACACTACGACAGGCTTTTCGCTTAGGTAGTAGAGGTCCTCTAGCAAAGGGGCAGTAGTGGTTCATCCACTTGGTCTCATTTTTAACCTGTAAGGAAAGTCTTCAGGAATGCATGAGGAGATGGGGGATCTGTTTCTCGATTTAGTATTCATGTGTAAATTAGATTTTTGTTGTTGCAATTCAGTTTATGGCCGCTTCAACATATAAATGATACAAGCACAGAATTAACTGAAATTCATTTGAATCCCAGTCATTGAGTGTCATCTCTTACTGTGATCCCAGAAAACCTCTCAGTTCCAGATGACTCTTTTTAGCCACTGTGTTCAGGACTGGGTGCTTTAAGCTTTCTGATTTGATACCCAGTCCAACATTGTCTCCTGGATGGCCCATTTTCTGGGCGTGAGCACTGGCTTTTGACCCCTCTAGAGCAACAGAGAGCTCAGGAGCTCTCGCTACCAGCCGTGAGCAGAATGAGAAATTCCTACCCCGTTCATGTCCCATGCATGTCTTTGTCATGTCCCTTCTTGTGCGGCCAACTTACCTTGACCTCATGAAGCAGAACACACTGAAGACATACAAAAGTGTACAGTTCATAATACCATGCTGGCTTGTCCAGTTTGTATAGGTTCCTTTTAATTGACATGCTTCTGAATTGGGCTCAGCATCTAAAGAATTCAAGCTAGGATAACTTTAACGTAAAGGGTACTACAGAGGAAAATCACTGAATTTTGGAAGCTGTAAGTTAAAAACAGGTCAGGAGTCATCACTTAATCTAACCTTTGCTTATGGCCCAGTGTGTATGTCTGATGCACCCGCACAGATTTCCTGTAACTTTCTGAGGTCCTTTTGGTAGTTACGCTTCTGTGAGACTCTTTACTGACAGTGATACCTGGATTTTTCTGTGGTGATGGAGAGTGGCTTTTGTACAGGGGAATTACATTTGATTTCTCGTAGATTATCATTAGCATCCAGATGCTTCGAGCTGTCTGTAGCAAATAGGTTCAGCTGGATAAATGGAAACGGAAATGTGTAAGGCTTCAGATTTCACTGCGGATCCCAAAGAGCCACGTGCTTATTTGTACCACCATTTGGCCACAATAATGGTATAGTACAGACTGGCAATTGTTCCTGTTTTGGAGTCTTTCATATTAAATAGAATTCTTAATAATTTGATTAATATTCTTCTGTGTGCTTTCCAGTGGACTGAAATAAGTGCTACTAAAGATCATGAAGAAAGAGGAAACCTGTGTAATACACTCTTTTCTGATGAGAGCAAGGAGCACAAACTGTATGAGGCCATAAAATTCATCATGCTCTACGAAGTTGTCGAAGCCTATGAGCAGATAAAGAACAGGGAAGAACCCATACACAACCTTTTTAGCCTTCTCTTTGCTCGTGATTCCTCATCTGACCCTTTGAGTTTCATGATGAATCATCTCAACTCCATAGGTGACTCTATTTGCCTAGACCAGGTAATAATATAAATGAAAAATACATCACAAAACTTATTCCATCTCTGACGTGATTAGGTGAATATATCATACATCATCCGTGATAGCTGGCTCAATTTTTTTCTCTGGGACGTGGGGAAGTGGACTGAGGTTTGTCATTTACCTTCCAGGAAAAAAACTGTAGTAGAGTGAAGTGGGGTGGACAGTTTTCTTGCTGGGCCAGAAATAAATGCTGCAAGCTATCAGTGAGACATAGTTTAGAACAATGATAACTTTGATATGTAAAATAATTTTCGATTATGCAGATTTGACCTGTTGTTTTGCTTTTCCTATCTGTTTCACCGTGCCAAACCCTCTATCATCACTTATTTTTTCCCCTCTCTTTGGTTCTCATTAGATGTAATGTCTGTTAAGAGTAGATAATGAGAACTCTATTAATTGTTCACCTTTATATGTTAAGATTTTTTTTTTCAATTTTATATTTAGTGAGGTGTTAAGTACTGACATTTAAGCTCCACACTGCTGCTCTGCAAATAGTTTCACTTTCCAATGGGTGAAATTATTTTTTATAATCAAATTCAGTTCGACTGTTACATGTTGCAGTTGCCTTCAGGAGCAATTTGATTATAACTGGACAAGTTTTGCTCTGTCGGGCTGTGCCTAAGGATATGAGCTTTTTCCAAAGCATTTTTCCAGATTAAACAATCCTTTGCAAGAAGTGTCAATGAAGAGGCCAGTTCTCAAGTTTCATATACATGAAGTACGAGGAAATTTTTTCCTTTTACTATTATATTTCCCTCATGTAGCAAGTGATCACAAGGTGGCAGGCTTCCCATTTTTCAAGGTGTATCAGTCTTTTAATAATGGATAGTTCCTTTGTGCTCCCCACTAAGCTGTGCGAGCTGGCTTTGGGAGCAGGTTATGTATTGTCAGGTGGAAGAGGGATGTTTCCAAAGTGTCAAGCATTAACCAGAATGTCCTCTACATGCAAAAGAGCAGTGGAAGGACTGTTGGAACATTGAGAATACCCTCCAACTTTTAATTTCCTTACTTCGCTTACAAAAGGGCCCCTTTTACTCCTTGTCTACTGTTTTGAAGTGAGGTGACTTGCCTTAACTTGGATTATCTGCGGTTTAGTTTTTTAAGTCTAGAAATAAATGTCTTACAGACTTCTTTCATCTTTAGGTTGAACTGTCTCTTCTTGGATACTTACTTGAAGTAAAGATAAGAGTTTACAGACTGCATAGGTTTAATACTGAGGAATTTCAAGTAAACTATCCAGATGAATACCGAAGGGAATGGAATGAGATTTCTCTCCTGACTGAGGACGACCGCTACTATCACATCCCCCTTTTCAGAACATGAAGGACCAATGACTATTTTTTTTTCCTTTGTATAATACAGTGAGTGACCAGTTCCAGTGAATTAGGTTTCTAATTGGCAGCAGTAAGATTTTGAGAATGCTTGTTAATGATTACAAAATGATTTGTGGTTTTATTGTGTAAACATTTTGCTTTCCCATTACAGCTCAATTCACCACCAGTCGGCCATAAAAAACATAAAATATTTTGCTATACTGTCTGGGGGAAAAACGTCATATTTGAGGGTTGTCAGACAAAAAAGCTTAGACTGCATGACAAAGAAGGCAAAGGTAATGTTGGGTTTTCCATTGTTAGCCTAAGGGTTTATTCTGACATCTCTGGATGGGTTAAACTCAAGTTCCTAAAGCAGTTACCGGTTTTCCCTGGTCTGTCTCTAGCTAGGGAGGATGAATCACACAGGAAGCAACTCCGGGGTCCCACAGTTTATACTCCGGGCTATTAAACTTGCGTTGACTTGGGGCTACGTAGGATGGGAGGATGTAAAGTGGGGCCTCTGCATAGCTGCTTCAAATCACATGTGGCTTCCCCGCTTGCTGGAACACCTCCCTCCAGGGATGGGCAGAGCAAGCAGCTGCAGGCTGTACTTACTTCAGACACCTGAAATTAGGCTGTCTGCACTCAGCACTGATAGCTGAAGCTTAAGAAATGTTACACGGGGGGGGGACAAAAAACCAACCTACAGACAAAAGAATACTGTGCCAGTGAATGGAAGACCTACTTTATAACTGAGGAAAGTACACAAGCTTTCCCAAACCTAAAAAGGGCAATATTAATAAGTAACATGCAACAGAGTAAGACCCAGTAGCTGCCTATGGTTTTTGTCAGCTTGTAAACCCTTTAAGGGCTGATTTCAACATTACCTGCCAAGAGATACCAAGATTTCCTTTGCAATTCATCTGAGAAAGCTGTGCACAGAATACAGTCACAAACACTGCCTTTTCAGAAAATATTAATTTTCTAGGCCTTATGTACATTTAGCAGTGTGTATACATGTTTTATCCTCTGTGTATATATTAATCTCTGCATAAGATTGCTATCTTTTGTTTAGACCTCAATGTTTGAAGCAGTCTGTCTGGGACAGCTAAATGAGATTTACTCTTATTCCATGGAATATTTTGCCCAGTTCTCTTTTCTAAAAGAATCAATTGTGTTTTGATTATTTCTAAAATGAGGGACCTTAATTTGGACAAATACTAGAATTATTTAGCAGATCTGGCAAGATATTTGTGGAAATCTTACAATCCCATAGGCGTACGGTTGTATTGAAAAAAGTGGGGTTTTATTAAGAAGCAAAGCCTTTCCTTTCCTTATGCTAGAGCTATGGGGACAGGCAGGTTTGTTTTTGAACCCCTACAGGAGAAAATACAAGCCAGTAACAAAAACGTGAACAGGGCCTGCGGGAGCGAAAGCAGTTGCATGAGGCAACTAAATGGTAATGCTTGCAGTGCACAGAGACCGCTCTGTTCTTTCGTGTAAAGGAAAGCAATTTCATCCCTTACAGTCCTCTTATTTGTATGTACATGTATATATATTTATAAACACAAACACCCACGTTCTTTATTAAAAGTTTTGTTTCCTGGAAGTTTTCCTGAGTTCAGTTTTGTTCAATAATTTGTAGCTTTTAATTAAGAAGGCTTTGATACATATAATTTCATCTCATCAAAACCTGCGTATCAAATATTTTATTTATTAAACTTTTTTCACTAAATGAAATAATTTGCCTACTTAAGATTTGGTTCTGCTCTGCATGGGGAAATGTTACAATGCCTGAGAGTAGGGTATTGGTATCTATTTCGCATTAACAGTAACATTTGCAGCTATCACTAAACATGTCTATATTTTATCCTTGTTTTGGTAGAAGCAGACATACCAAAAAAATGATGTATTTTTATAGGGGGCTTTTTAATGGTTTGCATATTATTTATGAATAAGAATACAAAAGCATTACAGCTGAAACTGTTAACTTGTCAAAATGTACATTTTTGTAATCTTGAGCATATTAATAGAAGGGGGTTAATAAAGATCTAACACAGACAGTGGAATTTATCTTCCCAATTTGGATGTTTGCATCGGAATGAATGAGGTCCCCTTGGGCTCTCTGCCTTGTCCGTGAAGGGCCGTGGCATGCAGTCAGTCAGAGGAGTGGGTCTCTAAAAGGGTCTGGTTCTCCTCACTGACTATAGTGGGAGGTGGCAGTGATCAGCATAAATCTCTCTGCTTTAGATGTCTGAAGTTAGGTGAGATTAATTTTGTCCCAAGAATCCAGAAAGGACATGTTGAAACAGATCTGCTGGCTTATCAGATGTCAGAGGTGCTAGCCGAATCACGACAGGAACAGAAATGGGATGTGAAGAAAGAGGAACTTCAGGTGGGGATAATTGCAAGTCTTGGAGATAAATGGAGAGAGCGCTCTACACAGGATCTTAAGAAACACTGAGACAGATTTGGGGCTGCACTGCGTTTTCATCAGGTTTATATATTAAATATATATTGTTACAAAAATATATTTTTTATATATAAAGAAATATGTGTATACATATATGTGTGTGTGTGTGTGTGTATAAAAGAAAAAACCATAAAAAAGAAAATCATCCTGAATAAAGTGCATCTGGAACTCACTGGTACTATGGAAGTGACAGGTGCTGCAGCATCTTTTCCAATCAGTGGCACAGACAAGCTTGCTGTACAAATCCAGAAACACACAGTCATTACCAAGTTTTTTTTAAATGCAGTGTTGTAGGCAGCTAAAGTTTCAAGTCAGGATGTGTTTATTATTTATTCCTACTAGTTTAGCAAGAATAAGAAAAAAATACTGAAACCCCAGCAGTAGGTTTGGATTTTTCCCCGAACTTGAAAATGTGTGTTAAGAATGTAACAGAGCAGCTGAAGAAATTTGTATCTTTGATTACAATGGCAAAAAAAGACCTTGTTTTTGAATGTCATCTTTTTTAGAAATTGCATCTCAAAAAATGTATGAACCACAATCCATATTTCATTTTCACTCCAAAGCAAAATACTGGCAATCTCGATTCTTCTACCCTAATACGGAAATTGCTTCTTGACTAGATGGTGGCTACTAAGTTGAAGTGAATTAAAACCTGCCCAGTGTAGATGTTTGTTACTGGTAAGTCTATCTGCTTAGTCTCAGGGTATTGAGTTTAATGTCTAGGAAATAGTTTTCACATGCAGGCTGTAATTTGCCTAAAGCACAGATTTAAGGAATATGTATGATTTCAAATTAGTTTAGTTGTCCGGAAAAATAAAGATACGTCCATTCTCTTCAAAGCACAGAAAAAACTTTCATAGTTTTTTTCACCAGTGGCTGGATTTCCCTCTGTACTCAGTAGTATTACAGCAGTCCCACCTGTGACCCTGTTATGTTAGTGCCATTGCAGCACTAATGTTTTCTGGAGTCTTCATTTTTCTGAAAAGCTCCTGATTCTGAAGCAAAGGTAGAGTTGGGATTTTGGTGCCACAGAAGCCCTGGTCCTTCCCTCTTGGCTTGTGAGGTTTTGGGATGCTTGAAGGCCTCCCTGGGAGGGGAGAAACCTTTCATATTGGGTCTGGTTTCATGAGACGGCAGGATACAGGTCTTTTGAAATCATCTGGGAGAGGAGCCTGGCATGGCAGCTGGGGCTGGAGGGGTGCCGCTGCCTCACTGAGCGGCATTCATTCCTATTCACAGCATCCTTCACGATGTTAGTCCAAACCTGATCTTGGCCAGGGGTGGAGCAGGGAGCCTTGCAGAGGCTTTTTCAGAGATTTGTCTGAAACTTTCCAAGGAAATCCACACGCCCCAGAGACAGGAGGTGATGTACCTAGCAGGGACACGAGATAAACGCAGAAAACTATCTCCCTGGGGCTTGGCTGATTTGCATCTCTTTTGGTGAACCCTTGTGTCAGGTTTGTATCAGCCAGGGCTAGTGGGTGAGGAGGATGGCTGGGGCATTGCTGGGAGTGGTGGCACGGGGTTGTGCGTGCTGGTCGATGAGGGTGGGAGAGAAAAATGGAAAACGTGAAAGAAGAAGGGTGGGTGCTGGATGCTTTCATCTTCCAGCATATTCCAGTTTTGCATAATTCAAAGGTTAATGCCTCAGAAGGGCATTTAACAAAAACATCTTCCTCTTTAGTGAAGCGTTCGGCCATAGATCAAGTCTTTCTTGAAATGTGGAGGCAACTAATTTGAATGCACTTGTGCAAGTATGTGTGTAGCAACTGCTCAAGTCAATAGCACATATAGCAGCTAATAACTCCCTGTGTCCTTTAAGCCAAGTTCTCGTGTTCAGCTGAATGTTTTCCCCATGGTAGTAATTTTCAGGATTGTGATACACTGTATCTTATAAAGGTTGGAAATGATCAGCCTTTGAGTTTCAGATGACAAATATAGCATTTAGCTATGAAGGATTTTGTGCTCTTTTTACCTATCCAGTAGATGGCTTCCAAGCATCAGAAAATGTATTTCAATAAGCTCAGTTCTCCTGGCAATTCGATTGTCACACTTGCCCAGATGATAGTGGTGGGTTCACCCTGGCCAACAGCCAAGCACCCACACAGCTGCTTGCTCACTCCCCCCCTACACACACCCCAGTGGGAGAAAACGGGAAAACAGGAGCAAGAAAGCTTTTAGGCCAAGATGAAGACAGAGAAATCACTTACCATGTACTGTCATGAGCAAAACAGCCTCAACTTGGGGAATTTAACTTTATTTGTTGCCAATTAGCATAAATATTTAATTACTGATTTTGGTATTGGGAAACAAAAAAAGACAAACATTAAAACACTTAGGGAAAAAACACCCCTCCTCCTTTCCCAGGCTCAGCTTCACTCCAGACTCCTCTCCTCCCCCTTGTTATCACCACAGGTCACACTCGGTCCCTTCAGTGAGGCAATAAACAGCGCTGTGGGGTTGCGGTTGGGATGTAGTGATTTCTCTCTGCCCCTCCTCTTTTCTCACTCCTTTCCTATGCTCGAGGGTGAGTCCTTCACAGGCTGCAGTCTTCCCCTTCGAGGGTGTACCTGCTCCAATGTCAGCTTGGGATTAAGTAACTTTTAAAACTCCCGGCAAGTTACATTTTAATTACCACTTTTACAAAAGTCTCTTCAACTTTATAAAGCTTCTATCCATGGGGGAGGGAAGGAAAAAGTAAGTCTATGTTTTTGTTGTCTTCCCTTTTTGCTTCTTTAATGTCGTATCACATGCACCTATAGAACAGAATAGACTATTTCAGTTGGAAGGGACCTACAACGATCAGCTAGCCCAACTGCCTGACCAGTTCAGGGCTGACCAAGTTAAAGCATGTTGTTAAGGGCATTGTCCAAATGCCTCTTAAACACTAACAGGCATGGGGCATCGACCACCTCTCTAGGAAGCCTGTCCCAGGGTTTGACCACCCTCTCGGTAAAGAAATGCTTCCTAATGTCCGGTCTAAACCTCTCCAGGTGCAGCTTTGAGCCATTCCCACATGTCCTGTCACTGGACACCAGAGAGAAGAGATCAGCACCTCCCTCTCCACTTCTCCTCCTCAGGAAGCTGTGGAGAGCAATGAGGTCACCCCGCAGCCTCCTTTTCTCCAAACTAGACAAGCCCTATATTTTTACAGGACATCATGGATTAGAATAGAGCAAAACGGTCTGGAGGAAGAGGCTCAGAAGGCAAGTGTTTAAAATCAATCCTGATGTGGAAAAAAGTATTAGCAAGGCTTGCTTGCTTTCCTTCATAACATCTTTATGACTACGGTAGCACAGAGGAGGAACAGTGATTTCTTGAGTTCTTGCAGACTGTAACAGGAGATAATGAGAGGTAGAAAAGAGATGGAGTGATTCTGGACCTAACACAGGAGATACATGGAAGCTCAAGTGATGACTTAAATGGTGAAGAAAAGCCATGCTGGTAGCAGTGCGAGGAAGAAGGTATGAAAGAGACATGGCTAGAAGAAATGAGCAAGTTCATGCAGGAAAATTTAGCAAGTCCCTGGGTACTTTCTGTGTGTGAACTGCCAGCCTATGACTGGAGAAGGGGAAAATTTTGCAGTGCAATATCCACAGAAGGTGTACTTGCAGCTCTTCTTGTCCTGCTGCCTAAACCATGACACATGCATAGATCATGCTTACCATAATTTAAGCTTCTCTCAGCCACTCTTTTGAAGTAGAGGCCTTCACTGCTGTGAGTGTTCTCCATAAGCGTAGAGGTGTTTCCTGCCTTTCCTGTATTGGTGACTTCACTTAAAGCTTCCTCTTGTTTGTGGGTTGTGTCCCCACGTTTGGCTGGCATTTACAGTGCTCCTGTTGCTGCAGCAGCAAGGATGATACAGCCAAGAAACACTTCAGCCACCTTCTGTTAAAGTTTTGAAGGAGACATGAGTGAAACCACATGCTCTTGTTTAACGGGCTGTGAAAAGCCCATTTAATCAGGGAGTATGGCTGATCAAATTGGACCACATACCTGTCTTCAGGGTCACCAAAGGTATATTCAGGGAAATGTTGCTGAACTCCCTCATTAGCCTTCTCAGGTTAGTTTTGAGCATGATTGCTTATGAGTCCTCAGTGATGGACAACTAGACCACAATATATTATTTAAGGAGAAAAGTGGGAGTCAGACTTTAGACCCTGAGCATATCCAACAAGGTGGATTTCTTCACATCTTAGAGGTGCCATAGCATTTGGTGTGAGCATAACTCCAGAAAGCGGCAGATACAGGTATCTGGAATTGAGACATTCCTTAGAGCTTGCATCAAAGGCACCTGGACACAAGCAAAACTGTGCAGTGATCACCATGAGATGCTCTACCTAGTTTAGTAGAACAAGGTGTCCATGGGTGTTGGACAAAAGATGTGAGCAGTTCATGTTGGCTGTTTTTTTAAAAGAACCCATGCAAACTGAACAAGGTTTTGGTTCTGTTCTGGGCAGCTCCAGAAGTGTTTCTACATAGAAGTCCTCTTTGAATTACTCAAAGGCGGGAAAAAAAAGGTGTGACAGTTCAAACAGTAGAAATGTTATTACAGAGGTATTTGAAAAAGGGATCAAAGACATTTTTTCAGACTGTAAGAGTGGCTTAATTAAAGGACTTCAGAGCAGCATTAGTCAGGAAAGCTGGTTGTAACGTTTGGTCCACCAAGTGTAATTCATCTAGGGATACAGAATACTGTGCAGAAGAAATATGATACATTCAGGAATCAAATTAGAGCTGTTTTGAGTTACAGCTGCTGGTAGCCCAGTACTTTCAAAATGCAAGGAGAGGTGCTGAAAGTAAGGAACATGATTTTAATAAATAGAGAAGAGAACACCACCTGTGTGAAAAGCCACCAGCCTATTTATTGGTGGATATTTTATTGCCCTTTTCAAAAAAAGACATAAACTTGAATAAAATTCCAGCACAATTAAGTGCATAAAATACTGGTTTTGATGAAGAGTATTCTCATTTCCTTTCTCTCCCACCTATGTAATATCAAGTAGATCAAGAGACCTCACATAGTAGACAAAATTTGCTTTTTTTTTTCTTTGCTTAAAGGACTATAGCTGGAATTCTGTGGGAGAAGGTGTCACTAAAATCTGTTCATATCATAATCCTGAAATTCCTACTCACTCTATACACGTGGCAGCTCTGCTCTGGAATTTTGCTGGGAAGAGGGAGGGATGCTACCAGCTGTGACGGGATGTAAAGGAAAACCAAAGTCTCTTCTATTTCATCTCTCTTTGGAAACACTGTGACTAGGAGAATAAAGATGCACAGCAAGGCTGGGGAGTACAGGGTGGAACTAGGCTTGGGTCATGCAAAGCAAGGCATAAGGTAAGCAGCACAAATAGCATCATACAGTGGTAATGTGCTTGTGCTTGCCTAACATTGTTCAGTAAATATGAAAATACTTGCTATTTGACCCTGCGTGACCAGCTTTCCATAAGGCTTTCCTCACTGAAGAGCGCTGGAGAATGAAAGATCACTGCTTTTTTCTCATCTGACCAATGATCATCCTTTTCTGTTCTCTTAACTTGTAGTCCCAATGCCCTCTGCTGCCTGACATAATTTCTTACAGTGAGCTACAAGCTCGGGAAACAGTGTGATCAAATTCCTTGTACCAAAGCACTTATGCAAATTTACAGACTATTTATTGGCATCCTGGTGTCTTTAAAATCACTTCCTAGATTCTTTACCCTCTGCCTTCATTGACAGCTCCCAGGTCCCTTCCAAAATGTCAGCACGTAGGGGCTGGTTCCATGTGGCAGCTGCGAGGCTGTGTTCTGGGCAGCACCTTTTCCAACAGGTGATGAGCACTTTGGTGTGCTGGAAAGTCCAACTATCTGCGAGGCTAGTATTTGTCCTCATAAATTGAAGATTATTCTGGTCAACTTCATCAAAACTCAGTGGTAATCCATGTGTACGTGAGAAGGAGCCTCACTCTGCAACAACTGATCGGTCTGCAGTGGAAGAAGGGAAGAAGCAATCTGAGCTACGGCTTCCCATCTTTCTGAAAATGCAGCTGGTGAGTTCTGTTACTAATCATTTCTGTTTGTCTGGAAGTGTCTGTTTCCTCTCTGTACTGACAAATTCATGTTCAGACACCTCTGAATGCGAAGCCTTAGTTCAGGTTATCCCATCTGTGTATTTCTGCCTAAATAAGGCAGTGCAGCAGCTTGGTCTGTGGACTGCTCTTAGACATAATGAATAATTTGTCAGCCTGACTGTATGTCTAATTCGCCCTCACTCGTTCCCTCCTTTGAGAAACTGAGCTGCTGCCAGCAATCAGAGCTAGGTAGGAATATCGTGGCTTGATTACATAAGTAAGTATCAGTATGTTAACTGTACCTTTGTGACCCCCAAATGTGAAATACTCATAGAAAAATACATGGTTATTAATAGAGCAGTCTCATGACAACTATATTTTTGAAGCTGTTGAAGAAAAAGAATGATAGTTGTAGATAATTTGAGTGCCCCAGATGCATGTAATTTAGTAACAAAGCAAATGATTCCTCTGAGATGCCGCCAGCGACTAGAAATTCCCAGTTTCTTGCCAAGCATTAAAGTCTGCAGCCTTCGAGTGGAGCCACTTCTCCTGCTTTTCTAAATTCAGTTAAGGCTGTAGAGTTGACTCCTTTTTTTTTTACAGTTTTGGGGAGGTTGAGTGGAAAGGGGAGTACAGTGACTACCCTCTGGGCTCGACTTATGCCAAGAGCATGAACAGAAGGAGGGACAATCCTAAGTATTTCTTTCATCTCTGCCTATGAGACAGAAGATTCCCAACGCTGCATTTCAATCTTGGTATATGACCAGGGAGTCCTATTTTTGTATATTCTTTTTTTACTAACACAAGCTACATAGAGCTAGGACTCAACGCTGTCTCATCTCTTCATCCTGGGCTGCTTAATGTACATCAGGTCATCACAGATATTTTGGATTTAAACCTATGGTTTAAAACACAGTTTAACTGGCATCCAGTCTCTCTTCGTGCATGGAAGTCGTATTGGGTCTGAATAGAAGGTGGGTTATTTGCTGGAAATTGGGATCTCAGCTGTCCAACTTGCTTGACACTCTTGGACAAAACTAAGCAACTGATACTTTCATAGCAGTAGGATTGTTTAGATTATAGGGTTAAATTAGCAGATTAATATTTCACCATTTTTGGCAGTTTAGAACATAGATGCAAAGTAATTTGGAGACCTTTTGTTAGAAAGCGGTTCTTGAATGGGGAGGAAGAAAAGGAGTTTGGTCCCATATCTCAGTTACAGCACACATTCCATATATATGCCATCATCTCCTAGGTGGTACATGTCCAGATTTAGCAGTGCCTAGTCTCTTGATGTACCCCTGGTGAACACCCCACCTGGCTTGCCTGGGTGAGCTCTTCTGGCGGGATTGGATGGGAACCACAATCCCAGAACCTGGGACCAGATGGGAATCCGTGGCATTCGTTTCAGGCCTGTTGCCTGAGGAAGGCATGCATAAAGACAGCAAATGCTGCTCATGCTCCTTCTACAGACCTGAGCTAAGAAAAGGTAGAATGCTACAGGATTATGTCAGTATTATACAATGCAAGTGAAAAATGAGGTTTCAGTCTTGAAATGCCTCTTTTGCTAGACAGGAAAGCACTTAGCTCAGAGTTTACCAGCTGTTCAACCTGTTCTTTTCCTGGCATTTCGTTCTTAGTGTGTTTAAATTCACTGGTCTTTGAATTGTGAGGTTTAAAGGTTAAGTACGAACATTGGGCTGGAGCTATTAGGACTTGCATAATTTCATTCGAGTTCAAAGGAGAGCACATCTTTCAGGAAAGGTATTACATTTAAAAATCATTCACTGAGCTAATCCACCACTGAATTATCTTTACTTTTAAAAGCATATGCCTTTTTTCAGCTGTCTGGCTACATCTACCAGTCATTGAATCCTGACATGCCTTTTTCTGTTAGACTGAAAGACCAGACAGCAAGTATTGATCTTCCTAACAGAATGTGATCAAATCACCCTTAACTTTTTCCTGGTTAAACTGAACAGATGCCACTCATTTTAAGGTTCATCTTCAACCTTTTAATCTCTCCCGTGATATGACTATGAACTCCTCCTTCTTACATTCCAAATACTAACACAGGGCTTAGCATTTGAATCAGTCTCATGTGAGCACTGTATAAAGAGAAAATAATAGAAAAACTCCATTTCTGCCTGGGATTTCTGTCTCTACATCCAAGAACAGTAACAAGATCTACCTGTTTATTCCCCAGAGACCTGGTTTTTGAGCTGAAATTTAAACAAGCATTTTCCACACTCCAAGGCAGAACCTATCCCTAACTGCAAGGTTGGTCTGAGATGCAGAAGACAGACTTGCCAGTCAACCAGTTTTGTCAGACAGGCTGGTAAGATGGGTAGGGGAGCACCAAGCAGTGACAGTATTTTAGGTCTGAGACCCCCACAAAGCCTATGGCCACTTCTCTCTGCACATGTTCAGTTGCAAACCATTGGGGATTGAGGGAATTTACTGGGTCCTAGGGCTGGGAGTATGGCTGTTTTTAAGCATGGCAGCAGTACATATACAGCTAGCTTACGTGCTTGTGTGTTTTACGTCTCCAGATGATGTGTGTTACCATAGGACATTTCATATAAATAACTGCAGAACTTTGGACCGGGTAAAATTACGGTCAGCTACACAGAAGCAGGATTTGCATGTCCTTGGTGTGATAAGGGAAATCAGGACCATAAATGTTGTTTAGCTTGTTCTATGATCTGAGCAAGGGGATCACACTGTAGGCTTCTGTTTGGGTCTTTATGATTGGCTCATTCCAATAAAGATACAAATATGCCTAAGATGATAGAAAAATGATCTGGCACTGGTGGTCAAAAAACAAATACCCTAAAAGCCAGAGAGACAAATGAAGAATGCAGGGAAAGAAACAGAAGGAGGATGTAAAAATAACAACAACAACAACAACAACAAAAGATTAGTTATCTATTGCCAGAACAGAGTATCACCACAGATGACTAGTTTTCCCAAAGGCAAAGAGGAACAGAAGCCCACTGTTACTGTACCACTCATCCTAGGCATGTATGTTCTGCCCTAAAGAGGGATGCAAAGGATTTGCTCCAATGTGACAGAACTACCAGCATCTTTTATGTCTTGCACTCCCTACATTTCGAATATTGACAGGCTACTGGACTGCAACGCTGTTCAGGCTCAGTCTGGTGAATCAATCTTGAATTACAAGCAGAGTCTTTACATTGACCCATGAGATTTAAGAAAGGAATAAAAATCTTTTAATTGGAAAAGCTTCTCAGCACGTGCACAGATAAGAAAGCTTTCCAAGTCTTTCTACAGGACCTAGCAAATCTTGCTCCAGAGCAATTTGTCAGTAATGAAAACTGTAGACAAGAGATGAGGATATCTGTGCGACCAGACTGAACTCCTTCTTGTGAGCTGGTGTTCACCTAGAGGCAGGTTGTTAAGATTTAAGAACGGATGACCAGATGATAAGAGCATCCAAGTCCGGCAGCTCCAAATACTTGCAGATGATATCAGAAAACAAATGGCAGAAACATCCTGAAACTTCCTCCTTTCACAAGTTAACATAAAGTTATTCCACCTGTTCAGGCTTTGGACATTTGTTTCAGAATGTACTATGAATATAGGCTGCATGTAGTAATGAGTATTTTGCCTTTAGAGATTGTCCACACGTATATTCACATGTTGATGTACATACACCCAAAGTGAAGACCTCATGGAGGAGTACCTATGGAACAGTAATACAGGTGCGCGTGTGCCCGTCCTGCCTTCGGTTCCTCTCAGCCATCTGGCTGGACTGGAGTGGACTTTCCTTTACACCTTCTGTAAGCAATGACTCACAGCTTCTTTGAGGCTTGTTCTCTGCTTGTGTGAAATCTTTTCCTTCTGTTTAATTTCTTTTGTTTGATGTAGCTTATCCCAACAATGCAACAGTTTTGAAATTAAACCTGTCTTGTAGGGAATGTTTCCTTATTAGTTGTGTTGGTAAGTGCATCTCTTCTCCCCATAAAATGTTCAACTCATAGCAACATCCAAACCTGAAGCAAGAGATGGGAGAGGGCACAGCAGCTATTTGCTAGGTAGATACATATGCTCAAACATTCATTATCTTCTATGTGAGAATAATGAGCCCAAAATCCTGTCATTGCAAAAATCCACAAAAAGCAGTAATGTTTGAGATAGAAGTATGGAAGGTTTTAGTTTTATGTGGAGGATAATAAGGCCTGCAGAAAACACCGAATTAGGAACGAGTGAGTTCCATTGCCCGCTGTAAATTGTGACTGAAAATACAATCTTTGTTCAGATACTCCACAGATCCACTGGAGTAGAACAGGATGCAGAAACTGCAATATACTTCACGTAAAGGACCTGAAGGTATTTCTCAGGGTATCATCTCCTTTACTCTTGATCATTTCTGCTCACTTGACATTTTGATGACAGAATTGGAGGAAAATTCCCCCTTTAAAGACAATGCTAAGATTAATTTACCACCTTCCTCAGAATAGGATGACCAGCTCCAGAAAAGGAAAACATAAATCATATGTCTTGTCTTCTACTCTGCTGAGTTTCCAGAAGACTCACTTCTTAGATAGACTCCCCCTCCACAGAGAGAGAAGGCTAAAGGACTTCTTCCATCATAAAAGCTCCAAATTCAAGCAGGCCACTAAGCCTCAGATCCAGGCACCAAGTGGATCAGAACTGGGTAAGGGCATAGTGTTTCCAGTACTGTCATGCTCACTGCCACTAGCTCTTCCCTGAAAACAGGCTTCAAAGGAAACCTGAATGAGGGATATCTCAGTCACCCTTTTCTGACCCAGAAATCTCAGATCAGCCCCTCACTGCAGAAGACCGATGGGCTAAATCCATTCCCACAAACAGTATAATGCGAGCAGCTTCCCCCGATTATTTTTTGAGGCCACCAATTTTCTGTGTTCACCCTACATTACATATGGAATGGCAAGAACACTCCATTTCCCTTTCCAGAAGAGTGTACAACATAAATTCTTCACTTCTAGAGCTTCTCCATCAGTGAAATGTAGTGAACCTAGCTGGAGAGGTAAGGCAAACTTCAATTTTAGTGGTAACAGCTCCAAACATGCAGACAAACATGTAGACAAGAAATAGTAGATCTGATGGGAATTTGTTCTGGTTGTGGGGGGGGGGTGTTCATCCACTTCTGTTCTCTTCAGAGGAAGTTATTAGTAGTGAGAGTAGTAGATTAGGATCATTTTTTTAAAGGTGATGATGAATGCATATTAACTGGTCATGGTGCAGTTCAAATTCTTGAACTGTCTGGTTCAAACTACAAGATAAATTTGGAATATCTTAAGACTTTTGTCTTCTGTTGCTGTATTTTTCTTTTTCTTTTTTTCCCCCTCAATGCTAACTGAATAGTATGTGAGAATTTTTAGCTTTTAATACCACTTTGAGAACATCTTTCTATTTATGTAGTACACTGCATTTCAGTTACAGGACCAGCTTGGCCTCTAGTGGAAGGACATGCTTGTGGCTACAGCAGAATTCTTGTGCTGAGCAAAGGATTACAGAGAAATGTTTAATCACTTATACTCACTTGGAATACATCCCCACTTTCTTCTGCCTTGTGGCAATTCAGACACCAAGGGCTCAAAGTGCTTTGATTTTGCCCATCTGAGGATTCCTCTGACTTTTCCTCTGCAAAAATAGAAAGAAACCACAAAAAAAAAAGGAAAGGGAAGAGGTTTACCCTGAGCAGAGGCAGAGTTGTGTACTAGCCAGTTAAGTGCAAGAAATGACTCTTAATTGGAAAAAAAATGTATTTACATATAAAAGAGGGAGATAATCTTTATTTTAATTGGGAATGGCCAGACTGTCTCCTGGAGAAAATACAGAGAAATTCAAGCTAAAAACCTGTCTGGAAGTCCTGGAGTATTCTAAAGGGGAGATCAGCTACAAGGATTAATGCTCTCCACCAATAATATAGGAACAATGTGAGATAAAAATCTGCCAGGGGGTGCTCACAAAGGTTTTCTCTGCTGGAAGCTCTCTAAGACATATCCTTTTCCACGGACAACTTGTCTGCTAATGCCTTCTGAGCAGATGCGAAGTGAGGCACAAGATACAAGAAAAGCTGGTTACACCGACTTCCAAAGAAATTAGTAATTTATAGAGAAAAAGCCTTTCCCAGGACAGTGGTAACTTTCTGCAAACAGCTGAATCAGGAAACCAATACAACATACAGCAATCACCACATGCCTAGTTTATTTTTTCCCCACTATTTTCTGTGACATCATCACAGAAACATTAAAATGAAGACTTTCTGTAAACGTCTTACACATTATAGGTTTCAAATGCGATGCTAGTATTTCTTTGCAAGGAAGGGATTAGCATTAGGAGATACATAAAAGAGAATTTTTGATCATATCTAAAGACTAGAAACAATTTCATAACAGCCTTTAAAGCGTGCAGGTCGTTCATGAAGGAATGCAGGGGATGGAGACAAATCTTGACATGAATTTAAACAGTGATATTCACTGCCATAGTAAACTATCTGAAAATCAATAGATAAAACAGTATTGAGGAATTTCACCTAACAGGTTAAATTCCTTATTCCTGTTTTAACTGCTATATATGGAAACATATAAAATAACAGGTATTTCCTGAGTATTCATATTAGTACCTAGTTGCAAAAATGCAGTAGCAGAAAGCTGTTTTTCACAATGTGGAAAACATCGCATTTTAGAGCACCATTGCATTTTATTACTCCTTGTTTATACTGGTAACATTCACACTTTATCTACCTATATGTAGGTTCAAAATTTTATTTCCAGTCTTCTGAATCATTTATTTTAAGGTCAAACTATAGATGGAAAACCTCAGTGTATTATAAAATTCTCAAGCACCTAGAAACATGGTTCTCTCTTCCTTTCTTCCCATACTGGTCCCGAGCAAATTTTTATCACAACTTTAGAAGTCATCTTCCACCCTTGCCTCTTTTCTTTTGTTATCAAATTTACTGAAATCTCTCAGATTTAATATACCCCTTCAATAGGCTTGATTTTTCAACATGGAGCTAGCTGAAATATCATTTTACTGATGTGAGTGGACAGTAGAAATCCACTTGAACTGTCGTGGTTTAACCTCAGTCGGCAACTGAGCACCACACAGCTGCTCGCTCACTCTCCCACCCCCCAGTGGGATGGGGGAGAGCATCAGAAGACTCATGGGTTGAGATAAGAACAGTTTAATAATTGAAATAATAATAATAACAATAATCATAATCATAATAACAATAATAGAATATACAAAGCAAGTGATGCACAATGCAACTGCTCATCACCCGTTGACCGATGCCCAGCCAGTCCCCGAGCAGCAGGGGGCCAACTCCCCGGCCAACTCCTCCCAGTTTATATACTGAGCGTGACGTCACATGGTATGGAATGTCCCTTTGGCCAGTTTGGGCCAGCTGTCCTGGCTGTGCCCCCTCCCAGCTTCTTGTGCACCTCCAGCCTTCTCAGTCGGCAGAGCATGGGGAGCTGAAAAGTCCTTGACTAGTGTAAGCACTGCTTAGCAACAGCTAAAACATGGGTGTGTTACCAACATTGCTCTCATCCTAAATCCAAAACCCAGCACTGGACCAGCTGCTAGGAAGGAAATTAACTCTATCCCAGCTGAAACCAGGAAAACAACCTCACTACATCTCTGTACAAAAGAAGCAGAATACCACGTGCATTAGTCTATCTTCTCCTTAGATAGAGGTGTATCACCTGGCTTGCTGCTCATATTGCATGAGGTATATTCATTCCCTCTCTTAAACAGAAAACACTGGTGAGCCCTTAGCTTAGTTTCTTTTTCCCTTTGCACTTCATGAAAGTTTAGCTGTGGTAGGAAGGAATGCACTTCCTCTGTGAAAACATAAAAGTGAAACAGACATGCAATTTAAATTCAAAGAACACAAAAAAATAACGAAAGCGGGTAAAGAAATGCTTAAAAATTGTGTGCTAGTGACTTCCCTTTTTTCTCAGTCAGGAAGAGATCATTAATTTGCATTTTGTTCAGTTTCATGGCTTTAGTGAAGTCTGGAATTTTTTGTGCTTGTTACCTCTCTGCTACGTTAACCAAAGGTTGGATGGCACATGGCATTAAAACCCAATGTGAGTATCAAGATAGATACTCACCAGCTCTTTTAAACATGTGTTTCAAAAGGGCTTAATGTCTCAATCTAAAGCCAAGTAGCCACCTGGAGCACTGTTGCCCCTTCGCAAAACTCTCTGCCATTGCTGTTGGGCCAGTCATTCTCCAAGCAGCGTTCTCCTTTGATGCTGGTATGCTCCCGTAGGGCTGGAAACCTGGTATGGCTGGGAACCACCCACTCTCTCTGAATGTAAATGATCTTTTGAAGAAGTGGTATTTATCAGTAACTGGAAGTTCTCTGAGATGACGCCTCTGTGCTCTTCACCACCTGACCGCCTTCCCCTTTACTTCAGAGCCTGCCTGGACACCATGAGACTCTCGGGAATGGATGGACTAAGGGCACCTGTGGCTCATTCAGGTCCATTCATCCAATGAGGAGGGTGAGAAAAGCACTTCTAAAACTAAAGAGTGTGACTTGAACTCTTGAAATTACAGACTCTTTGTTCAGTTTTTCTGACTACAAGATAATCACCATAGATGAATTTTAAACACCCAAAGGAAAACTGTCTTTTAAGAGAGCAGCTCAATTTCTTAATATATTTGGATCCTACCATATTGCCTCCAAAATCCATTCAGAATGCAATTTGCTACAACTATTCCATAGTAATTAGTGTGTTATCTAATAAAAAACAGTATGTTATTTGGTGCTCAGATCATGTTATTGTTGTGCCTATGTAAGCTAGAATGTAGATCCTACTCAAACCTACGTTCCAAGATGACAGCCTTCTCAGTTCATACGTCAAAGATCGTTTTGAATCCGAATAGCTTTTTCCCCAACCGCCAAACTATTTTCAGTCAGTCAGTCACTGAAGAACAGCAGCCCTTAGACTTCTAACCCAACCCCAGTGAGAGGGATCATGAACAAGAGATTTAAGGCCGAAAGGAAATTCAGCCAATGGTCATGTCTTTTTAAAATAAGGGCAGAGACACCTGCATATCCTGATATTATCAGATTGCCACATCAAAGAACAGTATATCCACTAAGTCACATAAATAATGCAGGAGGAGATAACCAATGACAGAAGGTGGCAACAATGATGCTTTAGAATTTCATTCAGCATTAGCCCTGCAAACACTCCCGAAATCATTGAAATGTAGATTGTGGCCATTGCCTATGGTCCTTGGCAGTAGTCTGGTATCGTTAAAATTACTCATAACTTTGCTGTTGATTTCTGATGGATCGAGGCTGAGACGTAACTCCTGCCAGATGAATTCACACATATGAATTTAATCCAGGGCAACTAATTTCCAAATAGTATCAAGTCTCCCCAAAGGTAGTCCTCCCTGCTTTCTTTATGGGCCTTCAAATGTTCAGAGCTCTGGAGCTTTAAAATAGCACGCTGGTCCTGTGTAAGCTCTTTGAAATGTGGAAAACTAAGTGGCACTGAGCCGCAATCAGAAGGTTTACCTTTTAGCAGGGTCTTATGCTGCAGGGAGCCTTGCCAAAGCCACATTATTCAGCAACAGCTTTGCTCTGCTTACTCCTTCTCATTCGAATGCACATGTCTGACTGATTTGGGTGGCTGTAATAAGCTGACTTGACGTCTTCCCTGTTTATTTTACTCTCAGGAATTCTCAGCAATAGTGGAGTAAACCATGCTGCCAAAGAGACTTACCCTGACACCTCCCAAGAGAAGTGCCATAGCGAAGTATGACAGGGGGAGGAAAGTGAAGACAGGGAAGATGTTAGACAAGACTTAGGATTTACCAGCAAGGCAAAGCAGTGAGTGAACAACATACACGACTCAGCTTTGTATTCGATTGACTCCGGGTCAAAAAATGGAAGCAGCTGAAAGCCTATGCAAAAGCAAAAGCATAGAAGAAACAAGGTAAAAAATGCCTCTTTTTTATACTCAGTAATGTGAGAAACAGGTATAATTTTTTGTTTGTTTGAATGGGATGCCAAATTGTATTCAGTTGACTTGACTAGGAAATGCGAAAGTAGATGGTATTCCTCCAGGTGGGAGACAGACACAAATAAACCAAAGTCATCAGCTAGCTCTTTGTTTGCTAGTTTGGCTGCAGCATTAAGGTTTGTTAAATGTTTTTTTAAAACCAAATTATTCTAGCATCAAGTAAGAAATTAACTGGAGATATTTTTGAGTCTTCTTGTATTTGAAACAGCAGCTACAGTTACGTGTCCTATTAAAGGAAGGTATTTGGGAAACATTAAATACAGGTAAATACTATCTTACAGTGGTGGCAAATCATTTACAATCTAAATGCATATAGCTTTCCACACGAGATCTCCAGTAAGGAAATCCGTAACCTCAAAAAATAATTAAATAAAGAATAAATGAAGTTCATCCATCAGAATTTTGGAGGAACTATTAGCTATAAAGAGATATATGAAAGGCATGTGAGGTAAAATATGCAACCACTTTTCTTTAAGAATATTCTTGCTAGGTCTCTTGTCTCATTCAGTAATGCTAAACATCAAACTGGTCTTATTTAATTTTCTTTCTCCTTCCTACACTGCTTGTGGAGATTGTTTGGAAAGAATCCAGCAATAAGAGGCTCCTGTTCTGGCTGTTTGTTGGTTTTTTTCCCTGCTGCTGTCACAGAGGTTGTTCTTATTTGTTCAATTTGGTTGTGGATGTCATTATTGCTTACTGCAAAATGGGCTTTTCCGTATTTCTGGTATACCTCTTTCTTTGCTGTTCCTCACATAATTTTTTTTTTTTTTTTTGTAAGAAAGTGAGCTGCTGCCCAGAAACTTAATCCTACTGTTACAAACCCCCAAAGGATCTCTATTTTAGGGATCTCTATTTTAGTTCAGCATATCTTATTGATCAGTTCAGCCCTCCTATAGAGAGATTATTTTTTTAATTGAAAATTTTCTGTATGTATTGAGAAGATTTAAGAACAGTACCACAGTAAAGAGTTTATGCTGTGGCTCAGACTTACAGTCTACTTCTTCATGGAAGCCAACGTATGTTGCCAGCTGCAGTCTGAGAAGAAATAGGCTTATACCATCCACGAGGCCAATTCTAATACCACAGTTGGTAGGGGGGTAATGGACAAGGGCTTCATTCAGCAGCCCTAGTCTTCCTCATTGAGGAAGGCTGATACAAGGTCCAGCCAGAAAGAGAGAGCTGCATCTTGTCAGGGAGCAAGAACCAAACGCAGAAGACAGGAGCTAGCATCAACAAGTGGGACTCTGAGGAGCTGGTCACCTGGAGAGTAGTTGCAGAGCAGGCATAAATATATTCCTTGTTTCAAGCAGGTATTTGCAAGGGCAGCCACATCTAAGCAACTCCAAAGGCTTGTGCATTAGGTAGACTTATGAACATCAGCTGAGAGGGATTTGTTCCAAATGAATGGATCTAGTTCATTTGATTAATGAACTGAAAAAGATCTTGAGGCTGATTTGTTGACTCATTAGAGTAAAATGCACTTTTTTATTTTAGAAAATAGTAAAGGGGACTCATGAATTTCACTGCTGAAATAAAAGCCACCTAGTTTCTTGATTTTTTGATACTAAAATACAATTTTTATGGTGGAGCTTGCATACTCTGAGAGTTCTTTGGGATGGTTTATTATTTCAGTAACCCAACTGAAGGCTGCTTCTCTTGATGTCTCGACCTTAAAGGCACACGACATCACGAAGCCCATCTGACTACAAAAGACACCTCTCATTAGATCTGAAGCCAGGCTTGCAGGTTTGCCATCTGTACAGCTGATGAGGGTGGTCCCTCCATGCTCCTTGGTGGGTGCACAGATAAGCTTTTATGACATAACCTAGCAAGCGTGATGGATACAGACACGTCAGACTCCCTAGGCAGAAGGTTACAACTCATCACTTGACTTCATCTTGACCACTTCTCCTGGCAACTCCATAGTGGTTTTGCTTCTCACTGTTGGTCTTTCATCTACCTTATTACTCTCAGGTGGTCAGGCAGATTCATGAGGACACAGCATTTCAAAGAAGCTGGTGGCCCTGCCACCAATGGCACGCTTCTCAACTGAAACCTGTGTCAACAAACCCTACTAGAAGAGTTTTTTCCCTTAAAAAACACAGCCCGATGTTGCAGGCCGGAAGTTGTTGTGTAGCTCATAGGCCAGGTACATCCCTTCCTCATGTAATCCAGCTCATGGGCTGTTTCACAGCTGGGTTCAGGTAACTGCAGAAGTCTACGGATGGCAATGAATTCATTCACACTAACGGAGAGTCAGTTTTAGCAGCAGCGGTGAGCACACTGTTTTACAAAAGCAAAATGCTACTTTTTTTTTCTGCTATCTTATGAAAACAAGACCCAGTTGTTTTCTTCTTTACAGTATAGTAAAAATGCATACGTCTTTTGCAGATTTAATGTAAGATCTGGAGCAGTAACTCTAATTCTAAACTTTCTCTGTAAGCTGAAAGAAAACTGAATATTCAATCAATCAATGAAGGAAATAAATACATATTTGATACTATGGGTGGAGAAGGTGGGGCAACCTGCATGTGTACGTTTCTTAAATTTCTGTCTCGTAAAACTGCTGGAGTTTTGCATTTAGTGTCATTATTTGGTTTCTGCAGACCTCTGTTTCCTCTCCTTTTTTTTAAATGTGGAAACTGGAAAGGAGAAAAGGCATGAAACATACATATTGTTCAGGGAGGTTCAGTTAATTAATTGAGCCACTAAAAGTGTTCTTGGTCTGGGCAAGAGTCTGTAGGAAGTACTGCTGGCTTACTCTGACATACTAATTGACGAGAATGTTGATTTACTGAGAGCACTCTAAAAAAAAAAATTTTCTATATATATGTTCCAATTAGGGGACATGAGCTGCTCTTTGTTTAATAATGAAAAAAATTAGCTACATCATACTGTAACTTCTTTTAATAAATATTTTTATCAAATGCATAGACAATGTATTTATTCATTTTAATCTTCATGCATTTTCAAATGTGCAAACTAAGCTTGTTCAGAAAAACTGTGAAGCAGGTTTTTAAAGGTGCCTTTGTTTTTTTCTTTTTGTGAAGACTTGTTATTTTAATTGTTTAGACTGAAAAATTGCACCATGAAAAATAGTGACAGTTCTTTAATTTGCAAACAGCCATAATTTTTACTAATGATGTATAGGTTATATTGATATGATTCACACATGCCCCATTTTCTGTTCGGGGGACTGAAAAACCCACCCACTGCACCAAAGCCACAACCTACGTATTTTTCTCAGTCATTTAAAAAAGGAACATAGCATGCTGGAACTGCCTTTGTGCTTGACAGCAGCAAGGCAATTTAGAGCTCACTTAGTAAAATGTAAAACTGTAAAAGTGGAAAGCAGCATGTATATATACCTGTCTTTATGTACAAGGTAGGAGATACAGCTTTCTAAGAATACATCTCCAAAAACTCTAACAAATTCAGGGATGCTAGAGGAAAAAAACCCACAGACAAGTAATATGTAATTACAGAAGCATATAACGGATATTGTACTGCCCATTTGACTTTTAGTGGTAGGTTTTCCCCATCTATTTTCTTCTGCATGGTATTCCCCTATAGTCACAAGCAGAATTGATCACCCAAAGGTTTCTAATTATACTCCTGAAAACTTTGGAGCAATTTGCAAGTAGCACATTGTAATTAGTTTAGCAAAGAAGATAACAACTGCTGGCAGCACCAAGATGCATTAAATAAGGTAAAAACAAGCAAAATATTTTTTCGTGGTGTTTGATGGGTTCTTTTTGTATCAAAATCTCGGTTGCTAGCATCCTTCACCAGAAAGTACCAAGTACAGAAATATTTCAGACCTACCAAATATGATCTCTTGTATTACACTGAATGTCTTTGTTGTGTATTTTCATGAACTTTTTAAGGGGTGCTAAAGTTGCTTCAGCTAAAAATGAGTAAAAAATTAATCCAAATGAAACTCTACGTAAGAAAAAGTTCTTACTTGTAAACTTAAATTAGAAAAGACTGAACATTCCAAACAACCCTGACCACTCCACCTCCTCCTCGTAAACAGTAATAATAAAATAGAGCAAAGTCTTTTAGAAAAGAATAATGTGTATGTCAGTCAGGAATCACGGTCCAGTTTCCTATACAAAGCTGTATGCAATGAACACTGACGCATTTGAGCACTCTGTATGCATGTAACTCCTTCAGAGTCTTCCAGGTAAAAAGGTTTTGCTTTGCAAAGATCCTTAGCTCTCCCGAGTTGAAGAAGTCAGAATCCCAAAATACCATGTGCTGCTGCTGCTTCACTGTGTGCTTTGTAATCCTTTCACAGTCTGAGCCTGGGGAAAAAATAGTTAAAGAATTATAAGCACTTTGGGCAAAAGTATATTAAGCTGCAATATTTTCTTCAGTTTTGGTATCGACTAATTCATTTTTTTGGTTGTGGCTTGTGTGAATTTTTTTTTCATCTATATTGGGATATATGCTCTCATTAGTAATGACAAAGTTGGATTGTCGTGTCCTATACTTCTAGAGAAGGACGCGGAGGACTTACTTACAGTAGTAAGTAAAACC
>NW_008824930.1:2597053-2599271 GCF_000699105.1 Pygoscelis adeliae
CAGCATCCCAGAGATGTGTTCCCAGAGATGTGTTCTTGCACAACCATGAGTTATTCTTACAACACAGAATTGCATTACACTAAAAGTAGTATTCAGTGATCTTCTTCATTTACACATTTACACGATTTTGGGGTTGATTGGTACCTTGGGGTCGAGAATTGAAATCTCAACTTTGTTTTCAGCTAGGAGGTTGAATCTCACCTCTCCCATAGGTATAGGAGCTATACAGCCTTCTCATTGGAAATTATGGCAACAGATTTCTAAGTGAAATAGCCTGAGCTACTCATAGATCACATACAGGAAAACAGGCATGGCTTCGGGTTTTTACTGTAGACTTTAGCAATGCTTAGTTATCTGCCTACTTTGCAGATGGAAGTTTGAAAATACAAGTTTCAGGTGTTTTGCGCGTAATGTAAAGATCTTGCATTTACATGTCTAAATTCTGCTTAAGCCCCATTCTCAAAAAAAACCCCCAAACCTTAAAGGGTAACATGACTATTTTTGGTATCTTCAACAAAAGAAAACCGCTGCTCTTGTTTTTTTCTGTATAGATACATCTATCTTTATATACGGTAACTGCTTTCCGAATATGTCAACATTGTTCTTTCAAATTAACTTCAGAAATTGAACAGAATCCTGTGGACGTTCTTCTTAGCATCCGTAATTTCCGTGTTTTTGTAATTTGTGCGCACATATTTATTATTTGTGAACACTGAAAAGCAAGACGTGACCTCTTCCCTGAAGACTTTGCAAGGGGCAACTGTCCTCTGTCGGAAAATAAAGCATTGTCAATGGATATGAGGGATCATGTACAGCCAAGCTCTAAATTAAAGTAATTATGACTAACATATTATTCTCAAATGTCAATGCAAAATACTGGAAGCAGCTGTGTGCAAAAAAACAAGTAAAAACTGCATTGTTGTTTTATCTAATGCATTTAATAGTTTACATAAATCTGTTGCTCAGAAATGTTACATACTTCGAGCAAATGAGACTAATTTTTTAAATTATACATATTTATTAGGATATTGAACGGAATATACAAGTCACAAAGTGGTCTGTTTGTTTTGAGGGAGGTTTAAAAATGGATTGATTATCTCAGAAAAAAATAGTTTATCAGTTCCACAATCTTTGGAAAGCAAACTTCAGGACTTTATGCTCAAGTCCTTCTGTCTTTTGAACTTGGTACTACTTGTTTAAAAAAAAAAAAAAAAAAGATGTTTTGCTTTGTTTAATCTGCAGTATTCTAGACATATTCTATATAAATTCTTACTGCACTTTCATTATACTTCAGGTTTTTCCTGAAGCGTTATTTAGTGTTGTTGCATGCTCTTTGACAGCTACTGCATTCAGTCCCTAAGACACTGTTTTTTATTCGCAAGGTAAAACTATTCTTTGAATTTCTGCAACCTGGAAGGCAATGACTAATACACAACTCTTTTGCCACACTTGATCTTGTGAAATGTGTCATGGAACTTTCAATTATTTCCAGATGCCATACACCAACACTAAACCCCAAAATACCCTTTGCTAAGACAACAAATTTCACACATGCTTGCAATATATTGTTTACAAGAGGCAGAGAGAAACCTCATTTTTAGAAGTACTTTACATAAAGGCTGAACTGATGAATATTCTCTTGAATTACCTTTATCAATTCAACTACCGAATATATCTAGTTTGAAGATTATGAACTTTTTCCAGTTGTTCTTGTGGGGGGAGCATTGGGCGGAGTGAGCGGACTCAGGGGCTGGTGCCATCAGAGGAATTTTGGCTTTTTTGATCATGGGGAGGTTTACACAGCACCGGGCCTGCTGGCGACAGATGGAGTCCAGCTGTCTCACAGGGGGAAAAGGGTCATTGCTCACGAATTGGCAGGGCTCATCGAGAGGGCTTTAAACTAGGTTCGAAGGGGAAAGGCGATAAAACCAGGCTCCCTAGAGATGAGCCGAGGGGTGGCATGCCGATGCCGGGGGTGAAATCGATAGCCCAGCTCAAGTGCATCTACACCAATGCACACAGCATGGGCGGCAAACAGGAGGAGTTGGAAGCCATTGTGCAGCGGGAGAGATACGACTTAGTCGCCATCACAGAAACATGGTGGGGTGACTCTCACGATTGGAGTGCTGCAATGGATGGCTATAGACTCTTCAGAAGGGACAGGAGAGGAAGGAGAGGCGGCGGGGTGGCTCTGTATGTTAGGGAGTGTTTCGATTGT
>NW_008824930.1:2601349-2603755 GCF_000699105.1 Pygoscelis adeliae
GCACCTCGAATACTGTGTTCAGTTTTGGGCCCTTCACTACAAGAAGGATGTCGAGATGTTGGAGCGTGTCCAGAGAAGGGCAACAAAGCTGGTGAAGGGTCTGGAGAACAAGTCTTCTGAGGAGCGGCTGAGGGAACTGGGGTTGTTTAGCCTGGAGAAGAGGAGGCTGAGGGGAGACCTCATTGCTCTCTACAACTACCTGAAAGGAGGTTGTAGCGAGGTGGGTGTCGGTCTCTTCTCCCAAGTAACTAGCGATAGGGTATGGGAAAATGGCCTCAAGTTGTGCCAGGGGAGGTTTAGATTGGACATGAGGAAAAATTTCTTTACTGAAAGAGTGGTTAAACATTGGAACAGGCTGCCCAGAGAAGTGCTTGAGTCACCATCCCTGGAAGTATTTAAAAGATGTGTAGATGTGGCACTTAGGGACATGATTTAGTGGGCATGGTGGTGTTGGGTTGACGGTTGGACTCGATGATCTTAGAGGTCTTTTCCAACCTTAACGATTCTATGATTCTATGACTTTCCTCTTGAATTTGTTTATTCAGCCAATGATATTTGGAATACTTTTTTTCTGTTAATGCAAACACGAAGTTTCATTACAAACATCACTACTTTGGGTATATAGTCTTGGTCTTTTTGTGATGAAGAGAAAAAAATTTTAGTCATGTGATTGACACAAGCCCCATCTGTAAGCAGAAAAATACTAAATGGAAAAGACTGCACCTATTTTTTCAAGTTCACGTGGCAAGCATTAGTGTAATGCAGCCTGACATATGACATCATAGCAAGGTTTTCATTTAGTAATTCTTCAGAAAGGAGACGTAATTTGCTGTTTAGGAACTTCCTGTTACAAGGGAACAGTTCCAAATAGAACAAGCATAGAATTTGCAGATTTCATTTCATAACTCAGGTAGAGTTCATGTATTTTGCAGTGTCATTCTGTAATACACCACTTTGCTCATGATAAAGAATTAGGTCTAGCTCGCAACTTCGCCTATGTTATAAAGCTTTACGGAATTATTCTGCTCTGTGGTTCTCTGAAGAGTTGCGAAATGGTCAGCCAACACGTCTCTCCCATAAAGTTGCTGAGGGAATGGCAAGTGACTAAGAAACTAAAAAAAAAGAATCTTAAAAAAGCAGGCAACTGTAATGATTCTTAAATGCTACTGAATCTAAGTTATTTTAATTATAGGGACATGGCAAACATTTGGGCATATTTCAAGTGGACTCACTGTTTGAACAGGAGTAATTCTGAAATGGCCAATGTGAAACAAGAACGCATTTTGAGACAAACCGGTTGGTCAGTTGTTCAAACGAAGATTTTTCAAAGGAGATGTCAGTGTCAAGAGCAATCCAACACAAATTTAACCCACAAGAAGAGCAGTGATTCAAAAAAAATTAAGGTAATGATTTTTTTTTTCGTTTTTCAAACATTTGTGATGATACTTCCTTGCGTCTCAAGGATAAAAGAAACAGAAAAAAATTGTTTACAAAAAAAGTCCATCAGTTTTATGTGACTTAAGAAGTTTCATGATGTTGCAAATTACTTATCATTGCCATTTTAACCTTTTATAGGTTTTACTACCTGACCTCCACCTTAAAAAATGTTCTACCTATACTGTTTCATACTCTAAATACATGGATTTAAAAAAAAAATCATGTTAATTCAAATTCCTTTACTGTCAGCACGTTTGTAGTTATTTTCCCCCAGTCGTAGCATCACTTGTATTACTTGGAGAAAGCGTATTCTTATGAAGGAAATTCCAGAAAGAAGACAAATACTTTTCCATTTTCAGGCCTCATTTCAAGGTGAGCACCCTCCAAAAAGCTCAGTCTTCAGTGGACTTTTTTCTACCACAATACAGCTTTCCTACTTTTTACTGTTCTCAGTATTCCATTTTTAATAGTATTGGGTATGCTTGAGTAACATGTAATTTTGAAAGGTTTATCATTTACTCGACGTAGGTTTCTATCCCATCTGGAGTTTAATAAAGGTGCATCAGAACTTGGTGATGTATTTTTTGCGCCTCGAAGAGAGACTTCCAGCATCTGACAAGCTCCATACGATGGTTGTCACATACACATGCATCCTGACAGCACTGGGCTTCCTCGTAAATATTTTCATATGGAGCATCTGACAACTGAAAAGCAACTCTACTTCCCTCCTCTCCTATATTTAAGAGGAATTTTTGTTGTCTCTGAGCTTGGGGATTTTCATTTAACTCCTTTTATTTCATATGAATTCAAGTCTTCATTTTGCACTTTACTGAAAGCTGGCTGTTACAAAACAAAAGAACACAACACAACCCCAAAAACCAAAACACAAAGCAAACCAAGGCCTTCGCTGCCCGTGGGGGGGGATTTCAGAGGGAGGTCCCCCCTCCGCAGGTGACATTACTGCAGCCA
>NW_008824930.1:2604788-2607330 GCF_000699105.1 Pygoscelis adeliae
CTGGCTCGTCCGTCCCCGGGGAGCGGGGCTGGGAGCGGTCGGGAGGAGGTGTGCAGCCCTCGTCCTCAGCTTCGTTCTGCGGGACTGCTTGGTGCATAGCAGGGCTCCAGCGCGAAAGGACAGCGACATCGGGGAAGGAAGGGTTCGTGGCGGGGGGGGGGCTTCCAGCTGAAGACGGAAACGCGTTGTACTTAAGGTGTACGGAGTGGACGTTAAGACGAGCAGTTCTGAGGTGACCAGCCTGGGTGGCAGTGGTAAGAACTGTCTGGAACGTGAATGTGGCAACCGCAAAGCAACCCACAGTTTTTTGGGAGGGTTATGTATCAATTTAAGATAAATATCCCTGAAAATTTACTATACGGGCACATCCTAAGCCTTTGGAGAACTTGCTAGAATGGATTGTAGAAAGTCCCGTCTTAATGACTTTGGAAATCATACTGGAAGAAACAAAGATCAGAAATTTTTGCATTAAGCAGTAATCCTGGTGCAATGGGAAGTTTCACGGAGCACCAGGTGAGTTTGTAAAAATCCTTCTCTTGCAGGACTGAAACTTGTTTCATTGGGATTTCTGTTAATGCTCAGGTTTTCAGGTGATAATGCCCCTTGAGAAGAGCGAGTGTTCGGTCAGGGCACTAATTCTCGTGTGGGTTGTGTTTGAGGAACTGGCACAGACTGGCCTTGGTAAGAAGTGAAATTGGCTTGCCAAGGAGATGAGTTTGAAAACAGCTTGGGTGCTGTCTTACCAAACTTTTCTGGATTTTGTTCCTGTGTTTGAATAATTTAAGTACCCTCTCAGTCCTCAGAATATAACATAACTATTGAAATACTGTAATTTTCTTAAAACATGTGCTCTTGTTCTTCTGTGAGAGATACTCTTCATATATTTCTCCATTCTTCAAAGCCAGGATAATTTTCAAGGGTGGATGACAGAACCAACCAGCCTTTCTGCGGGTGAGGAACAGACACAGAAAAAAGAGAGTGTCGCCGTACAGTTGGTGAAGCATGAAAAGGAAGTCGGTGTTCTTTCTAATGAACTTGGTGCAGCAAATGCAGCTACTGACCAGAAAGAGCAATCTACATTGGAAATAAAAAAAGGCTATGCATACAGGAGTACTGGGAGACCTAAGAAGACAGATATGATTAAATCACTTGTGACAGAGCAGGATGCATCTAGAAACTGTGAACTGTATCTAGCTGTGTCTAGTAATTGTTCAGCAGTGGAGTCATCTGAGGACAGGTGAAGACTTTTTTTTTTAATTAATTAACAGCTTTTCTCTAGAAGGGGAGGGGTACTTCCAGTTCGTGACAGTGAATTTCTTGGCAAAGTTTCATATGTTTTAGTGAAATAGGTCTAAATGTCAAATCTTAAACTTTGAAGGTCACCTTCACCCTTTAAATAAATCGCTTATTTTTATAGTTTATTAGTGGTCTTCTTTCCCCATCTAAGGGAATAACTGGTGCGACATTAAGCTCTTAAGGGTAGCATGCAGAGCATGGGAAACTAAGAATTGAAGGCAGATACTCTGGTAGCTTGGCTTTAACCTTGCGAATGCTTTGTTAGGTGTAGCGCTGACAATCATAGAAGGCTTTTTTTAATCCTAATACTTTTTGTTTGTTTCTTGTAAACCTCCTGCTGTAGGCTGAAATAAAAAATCAGTTGTGTGATTCAGATTTGACAGTAGAAGTCTTTACAAAAATATTTGGCATCTGGAGGAAGAAATAAATATGAAGGTTTTAAAAAAAAGAAAAAAAAAAAATCCAAACTTCTGAAAACAAAATTAGTGCACGTTAAGAGTGGCTTATGTCATTGAAGAATACATTAATAAAGTAAGAGAAGAAGGTGATTTCTAATTAATCCTCTTTCTATAGGTAGCCAGTGGACTATTTTAGACAACATCCAAAATCTACAATAAGCGGTGACTTGGTGAAAAAGTCACGAAAAATAAGTACATGTTTTCAAGGATGCTCTTAAAATCTTATATCATGCTTAAATTACTCTGTAATTTAAGCACAATCTAATATGTTAGTGTGAGTTTTTTTAATATTAGCGCACGTTTAACATTAATACGCAGATTCATATAAATATGTACTAAGTGTATTTCGTATGTTGGCAAAAAGTGTGGTACATAAGGATCTCTAGCCTTCTGAATTTTTAAATTAGCTGCTACTTGGCATACTAATTCTATTTGATCTAATATGCCTTTACATGAACTATTAATAGCAATGAGTTTAATCTGAAATAAAAAAATCCAATATTCATCCCTTCATGATAATAAACAGACGACTTTAAGCATTGTTTTTGCTTTTGTTTGGTACCTTCAATACTGGGAGTTCTGGTCCTGCAAATCTATCAGTATAAAACTATTTATATTTTGCCATAGTCCTTTCCCTTCTCTCCAGCTTAGTTTTGCTTGCTGTCATCTTAACTTGTTGGGGTTTAGGTTTTTTTGGTGGTATAGGTTTTTTTTGTTGTTGTTTGTTTTTAAAATGCAAAGCCCAGGAATACTCTAAGTAAAATCTGACATCCTGATTTTTTTTCTTG
>NW_008824930.1:2607457-2620913 GCF_000699105.1 Pygoscelis adeliae
TGATTTACTAGTTCAACAATTCAAGTGTTTACACACAACACTACGTGCTATTTTTTTTTCTTTTGTGCGTGCATGTTTTCATTTAATTATTCTTTTTCTATCTGTTATTTTATTTTCACTCTATTGTCAAATGTTAATGTGAAGATTAATGGGGAAAGGCTTTAGTTTCCGCATTCTTGTTTCCACAGATTTACTTAACAGTTGCTGTGCTAGAGCAATGTTAAGATGCGCTTTCAACTCTGAAATGAGAGTGCCTGTGCAGATGGATTGCACCTCTTAGCTACCTTGATTTCAGAACAACGCCGTTAAATTGCAGTACTTCGTTTACGCTGGATGTTAATCTGTCAGGTTCTGAATCTGTGGGTTCTATTTTGTCAACTCCCAGAAAGAAGATGGGGTAATATCTGCAGAAGGAACATGACGCTGCTTACTCTACACCAAACGTCTTTTTTGAGTGACCTCACTAGCTTACTAAATTGAGCACTTTTTCTCTTTGTGCTTTATAACCTAAATGTATTCGAGGATGTATCCCAAAGTAATGCTTCCCCCCGCGCTGCCACCTCCCGTGGGATCCTTTGTAGAAGCAGGTTTGTTCATGCTCAGAGGGGGAGGTTGTGGCTTTCTATTTTAAATACTTAGCTTATAGATAAGCTAGGCTAGAGATCGCTGCTGTCAGGTACAGAGTTGTTTGGGGTTTTTTACTAGTATTTTCAAGGCTATTAAGTATTCTTGAAATTCTTCACAAACCTTAATGGACCTTAATCTGCTGAGACATAAGATTATGCATGGAAATCAGGGTTTATCCAGTGCCACACTGTAACAAGGATAAGGACTTGGGATAAATATTTCTATGATTTTTCTTCTCAGCAGCTAGTACTCTTTTTATGGAGTACTGTGTTTAGTATTTACTGCATCTGTTGCTTCTCTTTTAATTAATAATTATGTAGTATTGTTATGAATCAGATTTCAAGCAGCCACTTGAGCACCCGGGAAACCTAGTTTGAAAGTTAAAGGTTTGAAACTTGAGTGAAAACTAAACTGTAGTTTCATATGACTGCACAGTAGATAACAGTTTCCTGGTATTAATCTATATTTGTCTTTTTGCTAGACTTTTTTTTGTTCTCAAGGGAAATATATGCAAATAGATTAGAAATGTTACCTTTTTTAAGTAAGCTGGTTTGGATATGAAGAAAAAGAAATACAGAGCCATAATTTACCAGTGTATTCTTTCAAGTTTAATGAGAGTAATCTAATTACCAGCTGGCTACATTAAACACTTTCTTGCAGTCTTCCTAACTGCTTGTCCTCTCTTAGTAGTGTAACATGGGGCAGGGTCATTGCCTTAATTTCTTCCTGGTCTTTTGCAAGCACACTGTGGTCTGGGTTTGGGGTTTTTTGAGTAGTAGATTAGAAGCTACTAATAGTAGTGGGCAATGAATAATAACCTTACAGGTCTTTTCTGCATATATACTTTCTTCAAAATACAAACTTTCAATGTAACCTTCTTTTAGTGGTAAGCCTAAATGATTTACTAATATGTTCAGTGGTGTATGGGTTTTTTGAAGTATTTTAGTTCTGAAACTGTGGGGTTGTTTTTTTAAGTTTATTTGCTAGATGTAATTATATGACAAATGCCACTCAGAATCGTGTTTAAAGGAATGTGCAATTTATTGTCTGGTTTTTGAATGCTGTATGGACCTCCATTCTCAACCCTAGCTTCGAGATTTCTTATTGATGATGCTAGGCTATGCATAGAAACAATACCCTTTTAGGCCATCATTTCCTCCCTCTGTATGTAGGCTCAGACGGAGACATTTGACTCTTAAGACAGCGTACCTTGACCAAAAAGCCCATATTGTTCGAGGAAGACATGTTTGTCTGGATTTCAGTTAGCCTGTAGGCTGCAGTTTGGATCACGCTTGGAATTTTGTTTTCTTTGAGTTAGTAACATTCAAACCAGCTTGCAGATAGCTGCCTACTTTTCATCATGATAGTCTGTCATGTATTACTAAGCAGGTTGCTCAGCCCCAGTGGAGTGTAGATACAAAGCTCTGGTGAGTAATGCATTCTTAACTGCATACATAGGTTGTAGTATTCATATGCTCAGCAAATATGTATTTTGGCTTGTCTCTTTTGCAAATTTATCCTGTAAAATTTACAAATACAAAGGCACTTTAGTACTCTGTAGTCTCTATACAACCAGCAGAAGAGAAATTCAGGCAGTGATTCATTACCAACGTAGGGGTCATAAATAAGGGAGGGGAACAGTTGAGAGGTTTTTTTTTTTAACTTTTTTTTTTGAGAACTCATGTTGGTTTTATGAACATGTGTAAGATGGAAAGCAAATTGAGTTGAAACAATAATTGGAGAAAGACTTAAGTACTTGCCTGTAGTTGTAAACAGGGGAAAAGGTAAATGACTAAGATTTGTGCTGTTACATGAAGTATGTGTTGATTTTTACTGCAGTGAGGAGGACATGTATCGTGATGCAGAAGAAATAGAGAGAGAGAAAATCTTACTTTGTGAGACAAGCTCTTCAGGTACATTCGAACTTCGTGTGGCGTTTCAAATACAGTATTACAATTAATTGTAGCACATTTGTGATGATTTGATACCCTCATTTCCATGGATTTCTGTGCACAGATGTCTTTGTGTGCAATAGAAGTTACTTATGACTGAGTACATTGTACAGTTTAATTCATGAAAAGATCAATTTTATGTAAAACTAGTTGCTCTTAGTATATTTTTTTTTCCCCACGTTTCTATAGTTAACTTTACAAGAGAATGTGAATCCTTTGGAAAGCAGTCATACAGCCTACGTTACAAGTGTTGTGCTTGAAAATTACTGATTTATAGTCATTATAGCAGCATCTGTTGCTGGGATCCCTTGATAACCTTAGTGCTGTCTGTTTTGGAATGAAGGCTGTTGGGATTCCAAGAGAAAACTGTATTTCTTTTTTCTACCATTGTTTCTGGCTTACTCAGATCTATTATCTTTCTCCCTTATAATCTGGCAGCTGACAGAAGAAGAGAAACTTTCGTCAAGTATTTTTATGATTGCTAAGAAAATGAAGAGTACTTTACTAATTTTTACTCTTTGCCAATTAATATTTTTCGGAAGAGAGGAGTGGAGTGTTCCGTATTTTGTTGGACTGCATAATTATTTTTGTTCACTTGTCATTTTCAGAGCAAGCTGGTTCCCCCCCCCCCGATCCTAATAATTATTTAGTAGCTATAGGTTGTGCTGCCAGTCTCCTTTGGCACCAATGTTAAAGTGATAGAGTATATTTAGAAAGTCAATGCTTTTTCTATGTTGTTCTGTTTCACAGTTCTCTGTATAATGTTACATATTCTATTTTGACAGAGTATAAACTAAGTGTTGCACCTGAAATGGACATCATGGAGTATTGCAGAAAAGAATGGAGAGGAAGTACACCAGTAGCAAAAAGGATGAGAAAGGTATCAGTTCTTTTTGTTGAGTTTTGTTGGGCTTTTTGTTTTCATTTGTATGTTTAGTAGGTGATTTCCTATGGGAACAATCTTTACAACAGGAAATGCAATAGCAGTGTTTTCCAGTGTCTGGTGTTAGAAGTGGCTGACAACTGAGAAGGTGGTTTTGTTTGTACTTGTTCAAAATGTATTTTTTAGTAAGGCTACTTGTTGATAGTGTAGGGTTTTGATTAATACTGTTCTTCGTTACTGTTTTCAATTGAAGTTTTAAATTTGGTTTATTACCATAAAATGGTAATTGTGTGGGCTGTTGAAATGGCAGAGCAGATAAGCAAACTTTTTGGCAGAAGGCAAATAACTGAAGTTGGTGAATTGCATGATTTTTAAGAGGGGGAGCTTTAATGAATAGGCTCAGTTTTTCTCCAGTTTTTCCTGAATTCTTATTTTTTTTAGGTTTTGGACTAGTTTTCTCATATTAATCTTGAGCTAGAATGGTAGAAAATAAAGCATAAGGTTGGTTGGTTGTTTTGTTTTTTCAACACAATTTGAAAATTTGGTGGTATGTATGAGTAAACCTAAAAAAATACTTTCCATAAATGAAAAGATCCATTTGTCACCTTCAGGAGATTAGTTAAGAGAAATACAGATGCACAGGGCATTAGCTCTTGCTAGGTTAGCTGAAGAGACATGCTGAGCTTCAGAAGTTACATTTCAACATTGCTGCTTCTGCTAAAAGTGTACATAGGGGAACAGCAGGGAGGGGACAAATGAGCTGAGGCATGTGTCAAGGTATTTCAGTGTAAACACAAATTTTCCCTGAGGCAGAAACAAACTACATGTGACACGTAGTGGGTAAACAGCATAAACTATTGCTGAAACTTCTTGTAAGCATGATATATCTTTAGATTTATAGTCTTGTGTATGTATGTTTGTATGTTTGGATTTTTTTTGAAACCTGAGTTAGCTACCCACGTTTCAATGATGTTTATGCTCTGTCATCAAATAAATACCACAGCCAATTATCTACTTAGATTTCTTTGGTTTCTTGTTTGTTATTCAGCAGAACTAAGGAAGTTTTTTTCCAAAGCATAATTTGTGACATAAAAGCATTTTAACTTCCAAAATGGGTAGTGGGCCAACCCCCCCCCCCTTTTTTTTTAAATAGCATTAGCATTTGGATGCCAATATTCCAATATCTTTTATGATACCAGCGCATGACCTTAAAATGTTTTATTAATGCTTTCATGTTATTTGGATTTTGTGTTTTTTCTAGGGGTATGAAGCAGTTGCTCAGAAGTTTGCATCTATAAGGAGAGTACGAGGTGATAACTATTGTGCTCTCAGAGCAACTCTTTTCCAGGCGCTAAGCCAAGCTACCCAGTTACCAAGCTGGCTGCAGAGTGAGGATTTTGCTATGGTACGTGTCAAACTCTGATCTTCTGACAGTAGAGGAATGTTGGTTCAAACCTATTTGATAATTTTATGATCTCATTTCTCTATTTTGCTATATATATGCTCACTTCTCAATATCCCTTGAACTGAGAAGTGGTAGTGTTCAGTTTCGTTGGTTGTTTACACTGATTCTTTCAACTTGGAATTGTGTCTAGGTCCCCTTAGTTTCCAGTTTATAATGTATAAATGTTACTATAGTGCTGACTGTAATATAAGTTGTCTGTCTTCATATTGTCCCCTTGGTTTCTTCTTACTGCATGTAATATGGCAGTAAGAGGTTTCCCACAAGACAGCTGGTAATCACAAAAACCATAGACAACTTATTCTAAGCACATTTGAAAAAAAACCAAAACCAACCCAACCAGCTTTTAAAAATTATCAAATGTATTCTTGTGTGCCATATGTGGTTTCTCTAGAAAGTGGATTAACAAACTGGGTGCTGTAGGCTTTTCAGAATGTCTGTTATTACCCGTGTCTTAAATGTTACTTAAAATAAGTGTAAGAGGGACTCCAACCTGACATGAAGAACAGTTCTTATGGAGCACTGATGGATAAGCAAAGCAAGGTGTCTTACTAAGAGTAGAAGAAGAATATTCCAGAAATTGTCTTGTGTCAACAAAGTCCATTTGGTGATATCAGTGAACATGGAAGAAACATGTAAGAAGCTGCCTATACAAAAGTGTTCCACTTCAGGGGAGTAAGGTTGCAGTTGTCCAGGTTGCTGCTGGAAATGTAAATGATGGAACGGCTGATGCAGGCTCTGTGTGTAGGCTAGCAGTCCAGGTAGAATCACGCTGCTCTTACTGTCTTTCTGTATAACTTTAGAGGCCATTTTAAAATTTCTCATTGTGGTCACTATCATTAAGTAAACGTCTGCTGATATATTTTTGTAATTACTGATAAAAATATTTCTATTAAATGTTTCTTACTGCAACAGTACATTGTAAAAAGATTTCCTTTTTATAAAAAAACATTCTCCCAGCTGACAACCATCTCCACATTATCAAACTACAGAAGATAGTTTCCCAGTGCTCCTTTAAAGAACGTGCAAACTTTTTTAAATAGTGTACTTTGCAGTTTTTAATGATGTTCGCCTATTTTTCTTCCTACTGATTCGTAGAAGAAAATGTGTCATATGGTAACTAACATTTTTTTGAAAAAGGTGTACAACTATAAAACGACCTGACTGAAATGATAAACTGTTAAAGCATCAAAGGAGAAGGCGTGTAAGAGAAATGTGTGTGGTGACAGCTAGCAGTACAACTTTAACAAAGGGGTTTGGTTTGTGGGTTTTTTTCTTTAAATTTTAAACGGTGTTTACATGCACATTTCTAGTTGTAGAAGTTACTGGCATATAATCTTTGATTATTTACTTCTATGTGTCCAATTAGCACAGGATGCCAGGCTGGGCTGGGGGAAGGTCTGTGTATATCTGACAAATACTTGGTTGCCATTAAAGAGAACATATTACTAATTTGGAGTCCTGACAAAATGAAAACTAGCTGGTAATGGCTGGTGGCATATGTGCTGCTCTAGCCAAATATTTAATTCACTGTGAGACACAAGTTGCTCTTCCAGTTCTAGCGGTAAAATGGGTTAATAAATGAGGGTAAAAAAACTGGGCATGCAACTGCCGGGATGTCCTTCAAGAGAAGCGTAAAAGCTCTTACCTGAGCAGGTGTAGCATGCGAGCAGTAAAAGAGGCAGTTCTGAGGCTAAAGTATGATCTGATGCATCAACTGATCCCCAGGTTGTTTTCTTCTTTATCAGAAAACCAGTCCCAGTTTGTGTGTTCTGGACTAAGTAGTTTGCACTCCACCAAGACTTGTGGCTTATCTGGTGGATGTCATCACATCTTTAGCCTTCTCTTCTATTGGTTTAGGGACACTTTCAAACACAGTCACTGTGATCTGGTCCTGGAGGGTTTTTTCTAATTTAAAAAGAAAAGAAGAAAAGAAAAGCCATGAGTAACTTAGAGTGATTAGTTTTTCTAGTGCTTATGTATTGGTTAGATCTGGAAATAGTAATAGACCAACATTCTGACTGTTACCCAGAAAGTATTATAAAGAGCCAGTTGTGTTCAATTATGGTTGTCTTAGTACAACATCTGTTCAGAAGAACATAAGAGGGATTGTTTTAAGGTGCAAAATCTTTTTTTTTTTTTTTTTAAATCAGTAAAATAATAATGTGCAAGTTGGTGGCTTTTCCTTTCAAGATTTTTTACTTAAGCTGCCTTCTCTTCTCTCAACTTTCAGCTTCCTGAAAACTTGCTGAGGAAATATGACTGGATCAAGCAGTGGCAGCTAAAACAGAAACGGGGCAGGAAGATGGGAGAAATAAGTGATGAAATTAAAGAATGTGCAATACTTCTAAGGCAAAAGGTTGGAAAAGTATTTGTTTATTCTTGGTCACTTGCAAATAAGAAAAATGACAAAGATTTTTGGATGTGGTGAATTTAGCATAAGGATGCTTTCGCTAGTGAAAAAAGTCACTTTTCTGTATGTATACTGCAAAAAAAAAAATCAAGAAAAGAATGTCTGTTCAGAACTGTGGGAGGTTTCTGGTCTTCCACTGATTGCATTAGCCTGATGCTGGAATTAATTTGTAAGCTTTGCAGAAAACTATTGTTAGACACATTTCAATGAAGAAATGAATGTAACAGAATAACAGTTTGCCTCTGTGTCTTGTATTTATTTGAAGGAATGATGTATACTATGGATAAATGTTGTGGCTACCTTGAACAGGTCATGGAAAGGAAAAAAATTACAGAATAATGCTGAAGTAATTTCAAAGGAGTAGTTTTTGTTCCACGTTTATACGTTTTTATTCTAGGTTAATGTAACAGGAAACTGGTTGTGCCCTTTTGGAGTTCGTAGTATCTCACCTAGCCCCATCTTTCCGTCTCCTTGAAAGTCGGGAACCTATTTAAAACCTCTTCAGTTGTTCCTGTCTTACTGTGTATGCATATTCTCTTTTTTTGAGGTTTTTAAGAATATTTTAAAGGCTGCATTCAAGCAGTTTCTGAGGGTGGGAATGAAATATGCGTTCTGAGTAGCTGAAATGTAAAGAATATGAAGGATGTAGGATTTATGATAAGGGAAACAAACAGGTTATTATATTATTGCTTATTGTCCCATGCCAATATTTGTTTTGTCACCTTGCAGCAATTTCCAACGTCCCCTTCTTTTGCTTTGCTTAAGGACTAATTTAAGCAAAAATCAGACTAACTCAACGTGACCTTGATAGGACTACAGCTGTGGAAATATTCTCAAGTGTTTTTAGAAAGGCACAAAGTCCTTCATAAACTAAATTCTGAGTGCCTGTGCTGTGCATCTGACAATTCGCAAGTGGCTTTTTGCAGGTCTTGCACGGTGATGGCTATTGATATGTATTATATGTGTGTGGCTTTTTTTTATAGTGGAAGAATATAAGTGAAATCAAGGATCCCATTGAGAAACAAGAAGCTTGTGATAAATTGTTTAAAAATGAAGAGGAGGAGTATAGTCTCTATGAAGCACTGAAATTTTTGATGCTTAACACCGCCATCAAATTATACAATGATGATAAAAATGGAAGGAGGGTTCCTGTCTTCTCATGGTTACTCTTTGCACGGGATACATCTAGCGACCCTTGTCAGTTAATGCATAATCACTTGAATCATATTGGTCACAGTGGAGGCCTTGAACAAGTAAGGAGAGATTGTTTTTACGGTGTTATTTTCCTGTTTTGGAGATTTCTGTTTCAAGTGGTTTAAGAAATCATCCAGCTTTTGTCTGGTCTTTCATTGGGGAAAAATACGGTAGAACTGCATGCCTGTAGTAAGAGTCTGTAAAGGCCTTCCTTTTAAACATCTTTTTTTTTTGTGTGTGTGTGACAGCTGACACTTAGGTAGCATCATTCTTTGGAAGTATGGTATTCTATTAATAGAAACATTTGTATTAGTCTCAACTGTTAGCTTTTATCATGACTTTTTTAAAAAGCTAATACTCAAATTATGAAGAGAAGATCATGTGTAGTACATATACTGGTTGAATTCTGATGAACTCATGACACTTACTGCCTTATATGTTGCAGAAATGATATGCATATCACAAGCCCCAAAACAAAAGGTAGTGGTTAATGAGCTGAATAATCTGAAAGATTTTAGGACATCCATTTAAAAAAATCCCATTGAATATGTTACAAGTGTGGTACTGCAGTTAAATTCACTACTTGATTATAGACACTAGAAACATGGAAGTATTTATGTTTTGTTTGTGTTTATTAGCTTAAAAATCTGATGACTCTTGTATAGGTGGGACAGGTTGCTGGTACTGTTAAATTAGCTGATTACTTGGTGACTTTTTTGCCGCCTAGTTTAGTCGATAAGTAATGTTGCGTATTTTTGTGCTGACTATATTTATTTCGGTGATATTCTTTGTAAATTGTTGTTTAGAACAGGATATGCTTGTCACTGTAGTAGACGAGAGAGCCTTTCCGGCTTCTTTCTCTGAATTCCTTCTGGTATCAACAGGCTTCGCAAGGGCTTTCCATCTGCTTTTTATTTGGCTAGAGAGTTCGGAGTACCCTCTAAGAGAGAAAGAATCAGTGCCTGAAACCCATTCTTGTCTGGTTTAGTGACTTAACAGGATGAATACTGATATGGGAGAACGTCTTTCCTACCTGTTCGTGGCAGTAGGGAAGTGGGATTCTCTGTATAAAGTAGCTTTTCTTTAGGACTAATACCCTACTATGCCATTGTTGGGGCTGAAGAGCTCCATGTTAGAAGGCATGGTATCTTAGAGGTATTTGTACAGCAAGCTAAGAATGGCTTGAATGATTGAGATGCTGAACTAGAGATGCTCGTGTATATGCATTCTCATTTACTTCTCCTCATATTTTTTCTTTGAAAAATCACATTCGATAGGTATTAGTATAGTATTTTTATGAGAAATATCTTGTAAAAGGTGTATTTAATTTTACACATCATATTTCTGCTTTTTTCCAATGCAGGTGGAAATGTTTCTCCTTGCTTATGCTCTGCAGTATACCATCCAAGTGTATCGATTGTATAAATACAGTACTGATGAATTCATCACACTTTATCCCAATGACCCAGAGGAGGACTGGCCTGTGGTGACTCTCATAACTGAAGATGACAGACATTATAATATTCCAGTCAGAATGTGCCAAGAGACTATGCTGTAAAGAAGTGATTTTTCGGCAGACAAACCTGTGCTGCTTATTGAGATTTCCAGTGCCATTTTGAAACAGGATGATGATGGAAACTGCATTATTGAATCTGCAACAACTTGAAATCCATGTTTTAGAAGTTTACACCTGAAGTAAAATATCAAATAGGTACTAGCTTAAAGAGTAAAAATTTTGCAAGTATGGCTTTTGTTGCCCATGAAAAAAAAAGGAAACTTCTGCAATGCTTTTTTTTGAAGGGCTTACTCTGAATAGGAATGCAAAAACTATCAATTTACTTCTTTTAAGAAGATACATGAGGCTCTGTAGTAAGACATGAGCTGACCTTCTGCTCCCTGAAATAATGACAGAATGATTAATCGAAATTTCTGGAAAAGTAAGCTGGCAGTGTCCTGACTGATACTTGTAATGCCACTTTGAAGCAATTTGTACAAATCTTGGGTCTCAGGAAGCAATATAATTCTTTTGCAGTTAGAATTTAATGCCTGCCATGGTTTATGCTATAAGAGAGAAGTTATTTAAAGTTTTCTAATGCTTTGGGTTTTTTTCCGACATGGTATCTCTTATCTAGAAGCCAGTCGTCTGTTACACTGAAAACAAAGAGCTCTTCCCCTTTCAACCCCTTGAGAGGATCATGGCAAAGAGACTTGATAACCAGGGAGTATAAAAGTTGTTTGTTAGTAGGTCACAAATTCAGAACCTACACAGAATTCCCTCTTCAGTTACGATAGCTGGTATGGGATAACCACGTGCCCACTAACTTCCGTGTCTGTTCATGTTACTGTTCCTGTAACGTTAATCCTCGCTGGCAGCTGCTGTGGAGAGCATCAGGGTTTTCATTGTCCTGGGAGTGCAGTAGATGGAAGTAAACTTCTGGTGCAGCTCCTCTGCTCTTGGGAGGAGTATGTGGGAGGTTCTGTTTCTGCTTACAATTATTCATCATGTTTTAAACTGAAGGAATACAGAAGACATCAGATGCTGGGAGTGCTGACGTACCTCGGAAAATAATTAAATAATAAACCCTTCACCTTTAGCTTGAAGTGGAAATACGCCCTGCAGGTGATTCTCGGAACAAGAGAGTGAAAATTTATTTAAATGAAATGTCGGTCATACACGGATCATTGGCTCCTCTTAGAAGGCCTTCTTACAAAAGGGATAAGATTATAAAAACTACTTTTCTTCCAAATATTCTGGAGGAAATGACGTGCAAAACTCCCAGTTCTCCTGTTTTGTTCTACTTAATTTGTTTGTTAACTTTCCTTTTATTGTGAAAGGTAATTACACAATGAGAATGTGTATTCATGTTCTAAAATATGTTTTAGACACATCTTAATGACATCTGTCATGTACTCAGTGTTACGTTTATCATGTTGTCTTTGCCTTTTAAAGCAACTAGTTTGATCTGTTACTGAAAATTCTGGGAGCTACAAGGAAATAAACCAATTCATCTGACGGTATTTTGTTTCTTGTTTTATGCCCTGTTTTCTCCCTAGCTTTATGTTTTGAGTTTTTAATTTTGAAATCCTTGTTCAAGTTAGTTGTTTCTTGAAAGCTGCAAAGCATAGCAACGTATGTAAAACAAGTAATTATCAGCTTGCTGCTTGCACTTGGACAGCAAAAAAAATTTCCCTGAATTACTGTTACCCAAGTAGCACTGAAGGGGAAAGAAATTAACATTTGCAACTCACTGACCTCTCATAGAAAAGTTGTAGTTATGATTTAAGGACCTGAAATTATTTAAATCTTGATGTCTTCTAATTGTGATATATTCTTGAGATTAAAACTTAACACCTCTTTGAAAAAGAGCCGCTGCTCTAAATGTACGACAGAAGCCTCTGAAGCAGAGGCCTTTTAAGGGCTGAGTTTGCAGCCATTGGGTATGTAAACAATTCGCCTAACGGGCTTGTATGTGGAACTGAGAAGTGCAGGACTGAGCACAAGGGCCGTGCGCACCTCAAGTCACGTACTGTTCCTGCGGAAGCTGAGTGACAAACAGCAGAAAAACTGATGTTGCTTTGTATCTTCCATCCTTGTTTTGGAGAGAAGCGATGGGTCTGCTGTGGTGTGCAGTACGTTGACTTAACTTACATTTTAAATACAAAATTGACAGCTGACAATTTTTCATCTAGACTTATACAATGGATAAATACTGCTTTTCTGTTGGGTCCCCTGCCCGTATTCTATTGAATAAACTGAGAGAGTCAATACATTAAATGAAGTGGAAGTGAGGGATGGAAAATGAAGGGGAACAGAGATCAAATCAATTCTGCTCCCTGCCCCCATGTCCATGAGTCTTACATGCGAATAAATTTAGAATAGCTGCTGTACTTCAACGTACTAAAGGAAGCAGATGCTTTACTCGCCACCTGGCATACGTTGTTAGGTACAGTCCAGATTTTTAACGATGTAATATGTGAGCTCCTAGGAGTTCATAGAGGTGAAGAAAGTTCACTCTGACTGTTGTAGTTAGTGTGCTTTTTGTGCAAAAAATACTTCATCCACTTTCAGCCCATCTTTTATCCCTACTTCAACATTATTGTTACGTCCAACTTCTGCCCTTTAGGCTTTTTGGAGAAGGAGGCGCGTGTTCGTTGTGTTCTTCAGAACAATTTTAGCATACTTTCAGGTATTAAATGGAAACACCCTGCTTTCTATCATAATGCTTTCACTTGGGCTGATTGCTTTTTAAAAAGCGTTTAAGTACGTATTTTTCTCTGAACACAGTTGTGGTCTACACAAAGCTTTTATTTTGCCTTTCTTCGGTCTCCTAGTAAGACAGATGTTATAAAGTTAACGGATACTTATCCTCCAGCTTCCTTTCTGTTGGTGGAAGTGTACAGCAGAAGTTCTTTGTGTGAAGGAAAACACAAGTTCAGGTGATCTTGCTGGGCTGGGAGGAGGGGAAGAAGAATTGCATTGTACCACCTGGGACTAGCTGGCTGCGAGTAGAGGGGTGTGCTGAGCCGGAGCTGCAGCAGGCAAGGTCGCAAAGCTTAGGCCGAGTGCGGCTGTGAGAAGCTGGTGCTGGAACCAGCCTGATGGTGTCCTGTGGGAGCTCGCCCCGGAAGCCGGCTGCCCCAGGGAGGTGCAGGTGTGTTTGGTGCAGGACACTAACCTTACTCAGATAGCCCAGTCAAAGCTTGACCGAATCTTGGCCAAGTTTGGGTTTGTGTGACGGCGACAGCCCTGTCGTCAAAAACTAGCGAAGGAGGGTGAAGAGCAAGGTGGGAACTGGTACCTCACCAGAATGGCGGACACGGTCGCATATCCCATTTTAGATGTTAAAGGACGTGGGGCGAGGGAGCTCTTGCATTGCGTATTGAGTGCAGGGCTCGATTTGTGATCTCATGTCCCTAATATTGAA